>NW_026592732.1:8055625-8134159 GCF_907164565.1 Psammomys obesus
GTGTGTGTGTGTGTGTGTGTGTGTGTGTGTGTGTGTGTGTGTGTGTGAAGTTGACGGTCTTTGGTTGCATTTTACAAGAATCTACGCCTAGCTCAAACCACATAGAGCCACATATGCCATTCTCTTTCATATACTTTCCAACCTCAGTGTAAGATCAAACTTCAGATTTTGTATAATTTTAAGTTGCTTTGTTTGCGTTGAAGGACTGTACTCAATTGACAGTATTTTGGACCTTGGACTTTGATATTCTATACATTGGACTGACTCTTCCTTTATAGTATACACTGTAATGGTAGATCATCTTTAAAATCCCTACCATATATCATGTTTTCTTAATTATCATACTGGGTTTATAAAGACATTTTCATGTAATATACTTACTGATATTTCTCTGTTCCCTACTACCTGCGTATTGCTTCCTCTTCCTCACACTTCTCCCTATCTCTGGGCAGTTCCTCTTCTTCTGTCATGACATATTTGCATATCTATTTTTATTTATTTGTGCTGAAAGAACTGACAGTATGTACACATGATAGAATTTTTCAGCCATAAGAATAGTCATATGTTATTTGCAGGAAAAAATGTGCAACTGAAAAAAATCATGTTAAGGAAAATGAGTCAATATCGTCAATCTCAGACATGCTAGATATTACTAGCTTCTTAATATTTGTGGACCTTATATTTTATGCCATTGACAATATCATGCTATTAATGGCAAATAACTGTTGAGCTAGAAGTCAAAGCTCTATTCATTTGTATCCATCAATGCTAAATTTTTACATCCCTTATGGTATGATAAATGAAACAACTATAACAAAAAGAAAATTAGCTACAGCTAAATTTTGTGCTGCCATTCCAAAAATTATAGTTATCACTTTATTTTTTTAAGTTGTTAAAATATATTATATTTTATAATCATCTTACAATCATACTATCTGCTTAATGGGTGTGAAATATGATTTAAACAAACGATAAGCCTTTAGCTTATTAACTTTAAAACATTTGGGAAGACATCTTCAAAGTCCATGCAATTGTTGTCTTACTTCCATATACTGGAAATCTGAAGTGTTCCAGATTTTTTTGTCAATAACAAAATGATAATTCAAAAGGGCAAAAATCTCAGTTTTACAAGTATGTTGACATTTAAATAAACATAGCAACCATTAATAAACCACAAAATTATTCAAATTTATAATGTCTACCACATGCAATATTTTGGGTTTGATCGCAGTATTCAATAAGACAAAACCAGTCAGAAGTAGTTAAAAGTTCTATAGAGTTATAATGTATACAGATTTACCTACATTGTTTCTTTTCATATGTTTGAAACAAAGAATAATTATTTCCTATTCCAAATTATTGGTAAGATAGTCATTATCATTTTTTTCAGGTTGTAATATTATGGGACTCTATTGATTTTAAACTTACATATGGCAACTGTACATCTCTGAATATGTTTTCTTCAATCAATTTTTATCATTGCTGGTGTCAATCACATGATATAAACAACTCATGAGGATTGTTGTAGGATTATTGATATTTACTTTGGGTTTATCTTCTAGTAACGCTGTTGTTAATCCTCAGCAGCTGTAAAACCAAATCACCACACAGAGACCGGGTTTTTAGTTAACCTAGAACACAATGCTGGGCAATATTTACTCCCTCCTAAACCTCCAAGCCCTCAGTTTCCTAACATTTAGATTTCCCACATTATACTTGCTTTTTGTGAAATCTTAGGTCTGGTTCATGCTCCAAGTCCTCCAAGCTCTCTCCTCCAGCTCTGCTCTCCTCCTGCTCCTCTCCTGGAGCTCCTCCTCCTTCTTGCCCCTTCTTGTTCTCTAGCTCCTCCCCTCTTTCCTGTCCTCTGTCTCCTCCCATTGCACAACATTGTATCTAGTTGCTTTATTTGTGCCCTGTTTACAGAAGAGTTGAGACAGGATGCTTATAGTGAGTATCACAATGCAGTATCCGGATTGAAACCAGAGAGTTGGGGGTGGGGAAATCAGCATTTGAATTAACAAGGGTAAGGCGTACACATTTTAAAAGAACATTATACCAACAGAGGATGAAAGATTTATTTTCTCATCATGGTTTTATAAATGTCTCTTCATGATTGTGCACAAGCAACAGGCAGGTAGAACATCTGATATCCTGCTGACAAGGAATGAGAGAAATGGAGTCCAGAAGGGCCAGAGCAAACAGGAGATTGCCAGAATGACATTTTCTCTTAGTGAGTCCCAGTTCCTGAATTTGTGACTCCACAATGCCACTGCATTTTTAATATACTGATTAAGTCATAAATATCATAGTTTAGCCATTAAAGACTACGAATCTCTCAAGTATTTCTAGCCCAATAAAATTGAGTATTACAGAGCCAAAAGCCAACTAACTAACCAACAAACCAATGGCAAAACCCCACTAAAATATAAAGCAAGTTAGGGATTGTAGGAGATAGAAAAAGATCATCAGATACTTTCAAAAAAAGTGTCATTCTACTATGTGAAGGATAGTTTCATTAGTGTTGAACATATGATTAATTAGGGAAACTTTTATTTTTTACAGTTTGATAGTAACTTAATCTGATTTC
The DNA here is from genome assembly GCF_907164565.1 of Psammomys obesus. Classification (NCBI taxonomy): domain Eukaryota; kingdom Metazoa; phylum Chordata; class Mammalia; order Rodentia; family Muridae; genus Psammomys; species Psammomys obesus. Next base: position 8,058,213 of record NW_026592732.1, read on the forward strand.
TCAGTATATAGATACATTTATTCATAAGATCTTAAATGTCTTCAATATTAGCCAAAAAGTTTTTATTTATTAAGAGGACCTCATCATATTCAAAATTACAGAGTTACAGACAATTTTCTAGGGTGACTAACAAAACAAATTTAATTCTCATAGTGCCCAGCGCTAAGAATCCAAGATGACAATGTTGCTTGATTTGGTTTCTTTTGAGTTCTCTCTTCATTCTCTCTTCATCTGTGTTTGTTTGTGTGTGTGTGTGTGTGTGTTTCCCCTATGCTGGGAGTTTCTTTTTCCAAACACACACTGCACATCACCTTTTCTTATTTACAGAAAACTCTCTCATTTTATTTAATGACTTTTTCAAAAGCACTAGCTCTTATATGAACCTGTTCTGTGATACTACATATTCAATATTAAATATAGAAATCTATAGGTGACACTGTTCAGCACAAGCATAAATATCTGAATACATACCTGAGTTGGATATTTTCCATTTCTTTTGAGGAAGACATCATCTGTTAATACAAAGCATGGCTGTCTCCGAAGCTGTACTTCTTAATTTCAGACACTACTATACCACTGTTTTCATGTTATTGTTTCCAGTGGGTACTACACTTTTCTGATAATCTATCCTCTTTTCTACCTCAGTAAGGACACTTTTAGCACTTACCTCATAAATAAATAAAATTATAAATTGCATTTAGAAGAAAACATCTAAAACAGATTAAAGGGACTCTGCCTCCCTGGATCATTTAATAGGAGATTAAAGACACTTCAGCAGTTGAAGAATAAAACTCAGTTAATGACTTTTAAGAATGGTAATTTCTCTCTAATACTTTGATGTATATTACCTTTGATGCTTTTGTCCTTCAGAATTAAAGAGTTGCAAATAAGACCCCCAATCCTATAAGAGAAGTTGTCAAATTCTGTCTGACATCTTGTATATCAAAGGAGGAATTGCCAACTGAATATCCCCTTAGCAACCAATCACATGGCCTCTAACATACCTTGGCTTTTAGTTCCACAGTATGGTCGTGAATAATATTTCATTACTACCACTAGTAAGTAACCCTACATTGAAGTCTTTACTTCATCAATGGCAGACTTATTCCAGGAAAGACCATTACATGTATACCAATTCTGGAAAGAAAACACCAGGATAGGCTTGCTCATGGAGTGTTAATAACTGTACTCACCCACAGTTGATAACTCTGTTCACCCTTTCTCACAGAGGGGAACCATTCTCTCAGTGACTCAGAAGAAATTCCATGATTTATCTAGTGCATATCTGAGGCTGTCTGGTAGTCAAAGTTCTGTGATTTGTTCTCATGTGTAATCTGTAATTGAAAGATTTAAACTGTGCTATGATTGATGTAAATTCAAATATTCGTTTGTATAACTCATTTGAAGGCTACCTTTGGTTGATAACCTGGCTATATAAAGAATAAACTAAAACCCAGCAGCTGAGTACACCTTCAAGGCAGTTTTCTTGATTGGATTATATGGGGAGGAAAGATCTATCTTTAATCTGGGCTACAATTTCTGGTGGCAGTTGAGAGAAGCTTTTGCTCTTTGAGTGCCTATCCTCAGTCCCTGCTACTAAGGTATTCTTTCACTGGTGTTAAAACCTACCTCTTTGGGATTTCTATGTGGACTGAAGACCATCTGAGAAATCCAGCATTATGGACTAAACAAATGTTGGATTCCCAGGCTTTCTATGAAGAGACATTCTTGGACTATTTGGATCACATCCTGAAAGCCACTCATATATATGTATATGCATATATATCTGTGTATATCTGTATATGCATACACATATATATTAATAAGGGTTTTCAAGAGAAACCAAGCTGGTATACATGTAAATGCATATTTATATTTGTAATATTACTTTATATATTACTTTTATATTATTATATATAAATATATAGTTTATAGCTCATGGTTATACACACAAATATTTACACAGATATATATGTATATATGATTGGTTTTTCTAGAACACCCTTACTAATACACCTTACCCTTCCATGTTTCCTCTCTACTGTTCAACTCAGGTTTTTAGATATCTGGGGGAAACTATCTGTGTTGATTCTTAGTGATGCTAAATTAGGTTTAATGACTGGCTTCTTCCAATTGGTATTTTTCTTGCCTGGCAAGTTTCTTGAGTAGAATATTGCCATAAAGAGGACCAGAAGCATTATCTGTATCTATGGAGACACAGCAGGAGGAATGAGGGCAAAAGCAAACAGACATAGAGACAGCAGCCAGGTCTTAAAGGTAACACTGGCTGGGTTGTCACAGAACAGCTGAAGAATTCCATAACGTAGCCATGATTGGGATTTTGAAAATAAACACTACAGAAAGGATGAATAATGACCAAAACATAGAGAAGGCCTAACAGGAAAAAGTCAAGACAGCTACTCTAGAAAGCAAAATTTCATGGATGAGAAGCCTATAGTTTTTTTTAAAAGGTTACTGGGCATAACCAGGATTAGAAGTGCAAGTGTTAGGATACTGAATTACAAGGGCAACACAGCAGATTCTACAAAGGATGGAGATCATTAAAACCACAGCACAGGAGCCATGTAACATTGTTAAGGTTTGCTGTGGCCTTTTGCTGATGTCTATGGCTGCTGATTATAGTCCAATATTTCATTCTCAAATATGTGCCATAGGTTCAAATCTGTGTACCTAGTGCTCTGTGAATTTCTGTGGCCCAAGCTCCATGGGCTTAAGTCTGTAGTTTTGAGGGCCTAGATCTTCAAGCCTAATCCTGTCCAAATATCCCAGAAGTCTCCGAAATGTAAAAAGTCAATAATATAAACACGAGAGCACTAAGCAAGTTATGATTTCTCTCTAAATAGATGAAAAAGAAAGAACCAAGCTAGCTTACTGATAGCCTCTGTAAGTATGCAATAATTCAAATACAATATTAAAATTTATTATTCATTTTTATTAAGCTAGGTGTATAGCTAGGAACTACCAAGTGTGAAAAACTCAAATTAACAAGAAGTATTTTATATTACAAAATAATAAAAGTATTCATATATATTATTTATTCTAAATACATTATATTTATAATTATTTCTCTTTTACATCTACATTTCACTAGTAGAAAACTACAATATGTTTAATTATTGGCCACCAGTTTGAATTGTATAAATATGACTTTTAAAACCAGAGGGAAAAAAGATTCAAGATTCCATAAGTTGCACAAAAAAGGTAAAGAAATTTTTTTTGTTTAATTCCAGAATTTTTTGATGCAGAAATAGAGCTGTTTTCAGTGAAAATAAAAAATTCATACTCAATATTTGATAAAGAACACATGGATAAAATATTTACTGTAAAAGATAGGTACTATCCACAGATATTAATTTTGAGTACATTATATTTAGACAAAAACTAAAACTGACATTGTTAATTCTGAGGCATTTCTCTTTAAAATAATTTATTGAGAAGTAGGATGTCCTGTTGACATTCTGTTGTTTTCCAGAAGCTTTTAAGTTTCATGAGGTCCCATTTATTAATTGTTGATCTTAGACCCTGAGCTGTTGGTGTTCTGTTCAGTAAGTTGTCACTGGTGCCAATGAATTCCAAGGTCTTTCCCACATTTTCCTCTAATAGACTTAGTGTATCTGATTTTATTTGATGGCTTTGATCCACTTGGACTTGAATTTTGGGCAGGGTGATAAATATTGGTCTATTTGCATTTTTCTACATGTAGACACCCAGTGAGACCAGTATCATTTGTTGAAGATGCTGTCTTTTCCCAAAGTATGGTTTAGGCTTCTTTGTCAGAAATCAAGTGTCCATTGGTGTGTGGGTTTATTTCTGGGTTTTCAATTCAGTTTCATTAATCCACCATTCTGTCTCTATACTAGTATCATGCAGTTTTATTACTGTTATTCTATAGTACAGCTTGAGATCAGGGATAGAGATTTCTCCAGAAGATCTTTTATTGTGCGGGGTTGGTTTTGGTATTCTGTTTTTTTTTGTTTGTTTGTTTGTTTGTTTGTTTGTTTTTCATATGAAGTTCAGAGTTGTTCTTTCAAGATCCACAGAGAATTGTGTTGTTATTTTGATACAAATTACATTGAATTTGTAGATTGCTTTTGGTAAAATGGGCATTTGTACTATGTTAATCCTACTATCTACAAACTGGGAAAAGATCTTCACCTACCCTACATCTGACAGAGGGCTAATATCCAAAATATATAAAGAAGTTAAGAAATTAAACACCAACAAACAAAATAATCCAATTTAAAAATGGTGTACGAAGCCAAACCAAGAATTCTCAAGAGAAATATCAAATGGTCAAAAAAGAAGAATAAGGGAGCAGGATACAGCTGGGATACAGAATTAATAAAATGTAACTAATAATAATATTAATAATAAAAATAAAAAAAGAAATGTTCAATGCCCTCAGTCATTAGGGAAATGTAAATCAAAGCGACTCTTAGGTTCTCTCGTACACCTATCAGAATGGATAAGATAAAACACTCAAGTGACAGCACGTGCTGGCAAGGTTGTGGAGAAAGGGGAAAACTCTTCCATTGCTTAGAGTGCAAACTTGTGTATCCACTTTGGAAATCAATATGGTGCTTTCTCGGAAAAATAGGGAACAGCTATACCAAAAACCCACCTATACTACGCCTGCTCATATTCCCAACTGATATTCCATCATGCCACAAAGAATTTTGCTCACCTATGTTTGTGGCAGATTTACTCATAATAGCCAGAAACCGGAAACAACTCAGATGTCCCTCATCTGAAGAAATGTATAAAGAAACTGTGGTACATCTACACACTGGAATATTATTCTGCTATTAAAAACAAAGATATCATGCAATTTTCAAGAAAATGGATGAACCTGGAAAAGATTATTCTGAGTGGCAACCCAGACCCGGAAAGACACGAATGGTATGAACTCACTTATAATTAACCTGTACAATACAGGGTAACCATACTGTAATCCACAGACCTAAAGAAGCTAAGTAACAAGGAGGACCCTAAGGAGGATGCTTAATTCTCATTCAGAAGGGCAAACAGAATAGATACTGAAGCAGTCGAAGAGAGGGAACAGGGCCTGGAACCTACCATAGATGTCCTCTGAACGTCTCCACCAAGCGGGGATCGAAGCAGATGCTGAGACTCAGAGCCAAACTTTGGGAGGAACACAGGGAGTCTTATCGAAGAGTTAGGGGATAGAAGGATCCAAAGAAGTCTAAAGCTTCACCAGGAAACTAATAGAGCCAACAAATCTGGGCTCTGGAGCACCTGCGGAAACTGGTGCACCAACCAAGGACCGTGGATGCAGAGGACATAGGCCCCTGCTCAGATATAGCCAATAGGCAGCTCAGTCTCCATGTGGGCGCCTGAGTAAGGGGAGCAGGCGCTGCCTCTGTCAAGAACTGGATTGCCTGTTCTTTGATCACTTACTCCTGGTGATAAGGCTTTGCCAGGCTACAAAGAGCGCGCAAGCATTCCTGATGAGACTTCATAAGCTGGGGTCAGTTCTTAGGGGAGGAGGGCTCCCTCTTTCTGAGGACTAGGGGAGGGGAATAGGTGGGAAAAGTGAGGGAAGGTGGGACGGGTACGAAAATAGCGATGAGGCTATAATCGGGAGGTAAAGTGAAAAAATTTTAAAAAGTAAAATTTAAAAATGAATTAGGATATCTATTTAATATATATTATTTTGTAATACATTGGAGAGCGAGACTTTTTTTTTTTTTATAAAACTGTGTTCACATTAGTCATGCTCCTTATTTATCTATTTTTGCCTAAACTTAAATCTTAACAACTCTTGGTGGTATTTGTAACTAGGTGTTATGATCTCAAATATTTTCTTTACATATTCCTAATTTATACTTTCTTTTGTCTATTAATAAAGCCGTTAACATAAAAATTGAATGACCTCATTTCCTGCAATGTAAATTTAAAAGGCACCCTAATGGCGTTTGCCTCTTTTACCAGAGATTCCTTCCATTTTCTAACTCTGAGTTTATTGAAAGACTTTGAGTCAAGGTGCCATAAATATTCAGCACCCTGAATCAAAGGCCAGCACTCTGAAGCGCCTTCTCTCTAGCGTGCACTCAAATGTGCTTCTCCTTTGCCCTAAGTTATGATGACACCTTTCCACTTTACACTGTGATTTTATTTTCATTGTCATTGGAATTCATTTCAAAAGCAGAAAACTATCCTATATTTCTTCCCTGGGAAATTCAATTCTTCTCACCGTTTGCAGTATTACATTTGAGATAGATTTTATTTAACCAGTAGCTATCTTATCACTGTTGGTGAAGGATGGCTGAGATGATCCTGAGGAGGAGTGAAGCTGTGTTTTCTAGTTTCTGCTTATGCTTCGTATCTGACAAGTAAATATAAAGGATCAGATTTACTGGCAGTGAAGAATGTCTATGAAACTCATAAGCTAAAAAAAAAGAAAAAGACTTATTTATTACCCAAATTTGAAATGAAATATATAGCACAGTAAGAGTGAGGGTTGGGGATAAATTAAACAAAATGCTGGGGAGTAGAAGCATTACCTGAGTATTACCAAATGGAAAATAGAAACTGCGGATATTTACCCAGAAGCTTCCCTCATCTTTTCCTTAACAAATATTATCATTTCCCATAGGCAGAGTATGGTATGAGCACACTGTTATTAAAGCTTGAAAACATATTCATCAGCACCAACAAATAGAAACTTTATTGATTTTCATAATCGGTATGTTTTTCTAATTACTCCTCATAATTAATACATTAGGGTATGCTAAAAATTTCTCTTAACATCAACTTATTAACATATATCTTTAGATACATAATATACTATTTAAAATTTAGTGGTCCAAACCTTATTTGCAAGTAACACAAGGACCTGTAGAAATTCACCCCTCTTTGACCTCCTGCTGCCTACCCCCGAGGGAGGAGCAGTCCTGCTAGGCCAGAGAGGAGGACTTTGCAGCCAGTCCTGAAGACACCTGATAAACCAGAATCAGATGAAAGGGGAGGAGGTTCTCCCCTAAGAGTGTACTTGGAAAGGGGCACGGAGGAGATAAGGAAAGGAGGGTGGGATTGGGAGGGAAAGAGGGAGTGGGATACAGCAGGGACACAAAGTTAACAAACTGTAACTAATATTAAAAAATAAAAATTAAAAAAAGAAATAATTCACCCATGGTAAGAAGAGAAAAATATCAAGGCTACCCAGAAGAAGGATATGTTAGAGATACAAAGCTAAATATCCTCTATAATCTCCTTTGTAGGTAAAATGTCAACAGAAGGCAACAGATGCATAAGAAGGAAGGGGTCAAATGCCAAACATCATTTTGATGAGAAACATATTTGAATGTTCATGTGGTACTTTTTAGCCTTACTAAATTTTCCACACTGGCATACATACATGAAATTACATATACAAATGCTTTTCAGATGCCTGGTAATAGCAGCATGGCTCTAAAGATTTTGAGATACTACATGCATTTACAATATTTAATCCCTTGGAAATACAGAATACATTAGTACTATTAATATTCTCATGCTTCCTACATAACACATTTTTCTTTCTGTATCATCAATAAAATGCCATTTCTTTGGGAAAATATATCATACTTCTTTATTTTAATTTCTTGTATTTTAGGACAGAGGTTGTGACAACATGAATGTGAGCCTGCATAATCAAGCTAGACAAAGTCCAAGCATGAGAAGGAAATGTGGTCAACTGATAGATGTTGAGAGGGGAAGAGTAAGTTTTCTTAGTGGATTTGACCCACCACTGTAGAGCAGCCATGCTTAGTAGAAGGCCAAACCCCTAAGAGACTATAGAAAGTACAAATTATGTTTGTGTTATTGTTGTTGTTGTTTGTCTATCTGATTAAAAGAGGACATGGCTTTAGGTGGGTAGCAAAAAGAGACTGGATCTGGCAGGAGTTGAGAAGGGGGGGGGAGGATGATCAAATTCCATTGTGGGAAATTCTCAAAGAACTAAGGAAGATGAGATCAGCAGAGGCTGATGCTCCAACCAAGTACGATGGATGGAAAAGACCTAATATCCCTGCTCAGATAAAGCCCATAGGTAACTCTGTCTCCAAGTGGATTCCCTAGTAAGGAGAGTAGGGACTGTCTCTGACAAGAATTCAGTGGCTGGAGCTTTGATCATCTTCCCCTGGCAGGGGGTGCAACATTGCCAGGCCACAGAGGAAGATGATGCAGCCAGTCCTGATGAGACCTGCTAGGTTAGGGTCAGATAGAAGGGGAGGATGACCTCCCCTATCAGTGGACTAGGTAAAGGTATTAGTATTTGGGTAGAACGGGGAAGGAGGTGGGACTGGGAGGAGATGAGAGAAGGAGCTACAGCCAGGATACAAAGTTGAGAAAAAAATGGCAGGAAATCTCACCACAGTTATGTTTTCAATATCCATACTCAGCAAACATAATGCTACTGTTTTGTTTTGTGGGATATAGAATTAAGAATTCATTTCAAAATTCCTTCCCTCAAACCATAAGAAGAATAGTAGCTTTCTTTTCTTTTACCTCATATATCTGTAGGCCAGATAGATAGAGACCTATTTTTTTTTCAAATTATTTATTTGTTTTCATGTAGCCTTGGCTGGTCTTGAACATTCTGTGTATCTAATACTTACCATGAAGTAACAGCTCATACCTGTGCTCCTGCTTCCTCATTTTTATATTAACGTGTGCACAATGAAGAGAACCTAGGATTCGATGCATGGTAGGCAAGTATTTTACCAAGTTCGTTACATTTCTCAGGCCCAGATAATTTCTCTGTATCTTCTAACTCAGGTAGCACTCACAGAGATTAAAAACAAATTTTGCTCCAGAAGATCCACAAGAAACAAAACATACCAAAGTTTCTGAGAAGCTACTGTGGAACACTATGTAACTGAGAAAACAGCATCTGTGCTTGTAAGGAATCTGATGATCCACAGGTAGGAACAGGAAACACTAATGGACAAAAAAAGAGGACCTTTTTGTCTGTACTCAGGATGACTCCAGACGCAGAGCACCAAGTTAAAAGAAGAACTGCTGTAGCATAAAGCCAGAGAGCAGAGACACCTTCCAGATAAAAATAAGAAGGTATGCAAAGACAAAGGGAATTTCAGAATATTAATGGAATAAAATAAAGTGTCAGAAGCTATTCCTAAAGAATTACAATCCTCGGATATGCTAGATAAAGATTTTGAATATAGGGTTTAGGTATGTTCAGAAATCGTAAGAAAAATACAGTTACACTATGAACTTGAACTAAAACAAACATGTATGAGCAAACTAAAAATATGAGCAGAGGTAGTGATTATTTAAAGAACAAACAGAAAATCTGGAGATGAGTAATAAAATATTTGAATTGAGCAATGCATTATAGACTTCAGCTGCAAGTAAGAATCGGCAAAAAAGTAAAGCAAATGATTTACAGTCAGGTTTCCCAAAAGTATAGAATTTAGGAATCACCAAAGGTAATGAAAAAAAAAGTAAAGAGGTCTAAGCAATGTATAGGGCACATAAGTGGACCAGAATACATGTGATGAGCCTTTCAGAGAAGACAAGGAATGAACGTTGGTTAAAGATTTGGCAACCTAAAACTTAAAAGTACTAAGAAATCTACAACCTAAATTTCTAAGAATTTTAACCAATTCTAGATAATATAATCCATAGATCTATGGACCCTGTGACACAATACAATGAAAAAAGCTGAGCAAAGAGAGAGAGAAAGCAGAAAAAATTAATTGTTTCACATAAAGTGTGCTTAATATGATTCTCAGCTGACTCTTCAGCAGGAAGCTAGAAGATGAAAACTATGGGAGGATTCTTTTAAACCACCAATAAAATGCACAAAACAAAACAAGGACCCACTAACTGAATTTTCAATAAGGAGAAATGAACTGTGAGGGAAATGTTGATATTCACAGATAAACTATGCTATGGTAGTTAACCACCCCTGCCAAAATTGCCAAATGGAATCCCTGAGGTTGAAGTGAACAGGCAATAAACAGTAACTTGCGTTGAAAACACAAACATCCCTATTAATAGTCTAGACATGAAAATGTATAGAACCTGCAGCAGTCCAATGTAGGAATGTAAGAATACTTTTTATTTTTCACTAAAAGCAGAAAGAAAAGCATATAAAGTAATTGGTAATCATGTTAATGATCATAAAGTATATCATTAAAAGTGTGATAAGCACAATTGATGGCACAATTTTATGTTCAATTTAATTAAAGTTTAAATTCAAATACCTTTTATAACTTCAATGTGTTGTATAATTTTATGACAATCATGGAGAAAATATCTAGGAATCTGTTTATTTATATAACTATCTACATATCTATGTATATAAGTATCTATTTAAATTACAAATTCATGCAACTATCAATAATCTAATTAAAACTAATTATGATGGATGAGACAGAACAAATGAAATTGGCAGAAATTCGATAATGCCAGAAAGAGATTATAACACATTCAATTTACCAACCTGCAAAGAAAGTTGTCATATTTAAAATACAACTTAGTCTGACTCACTAGTTGTCTGTAAGAAGTGACTTGTCTACAGATTACAAACCAGTTGTTGGTTAGGAATTTTACATATAAAAAAATTGTCAAAGAGCCAGCCATTGAGTTCATGTCAGAAATAGCCCCTGTTTCCCTTACTAGGGTACCCACTTGGATACTGAGCTACCATGGGCTACATCCAAGCACGGCTTCTAGGTTATATCCATCCATGGCCCTTGGTTGGAGAAACAGTCTCATAAAATACCCCTGTGCCTGATATATTTTGCCCTTGTGAAGCTCTTGTCCTCTCCAGGTCATACTAACTCCCTCTTCTTTCATATGATTCCCTGCACTTTGCTGAAAGTTTGGCTATGAGTCTCAGTATCTGCTTTGATACACTTCTAGGTTGAGTCTTTCAGACACCCTCTGTGTAGGCTGCTGTCCTATTACAGGGGGGGAGCAACCTTGCTAGGCCACAGAGGAGGACATTGCAGCTAATCCTGAAGAAACCTGATAAGCTAGGGTCAGATGGAAGGGAAAGAGGACCTCCCTTATCAGTGGACTTGGAAAGGGGCAGGTAGGAGATAAGGGAGAGAGGGTGGAATTGGGAGGGAAAGAGGGAGGGAACTATGGCTGGGATACAAAGTAAATAACCTGTGATTAATATAAAAAATAAAAATTTAATTAAAAATTTTCAGACATGATTGTATACACATGTAATCTCTTCATTTAGGAGGTAGAGGCAGGATAGGCTCTTTAAGGCCATCCTTGGCTACATGATGATTTTGAGGCCAATACAGATTGTGTGAAACCTTGTCTGAAACAAACAGGATGTTTAGCTTTGACAACTGACTCTAGAAATTATTTGGGAGCCAAACCATGGAGAGCCATTATAATTGAGGATTATCTTCATTGTGTTAATTGACGTGCAAAACACTGTCTTAATAGTTTCTTGGGGGTTAGTTTCTTGACATGGGATCCCAATTTTTTTAATTTTTATTTTTATTAATTACAATTTATTCACTTTGTATCCCAGCTGTAGCCCCCTCTCCCATCCCCTCCCAAACCCTCCCTCCCTCTCTGTTCTCCTATGCTCCTTCCCCAGTTTAATGATAGGGTAAGCTCTCCACCCCTTCCATCTGATGCTAGTATATCAGGTCTCATCAGGACTGGCTACATTGTCTTCCTCTGTGGACAAGTAAGGCTACTCCCTCATCAGGTAGAGGTGATCAAAGAGTCAGCCCATGAGTTCATGTCAGAGACAGTCCCTGTTCCCATTACTATGGAACCCTCTTGGACACTGAACTGCCGTGGGCTACATCTGTGCAGGGGTTGTAGGTTATCTCCATGAATAGTCCTTGTTTGGAGTATCAGAAAAGACCCCTGTGCCCAGAATTTTTGGTTCTGTTTCTCTCCTTGTGGAGCTCCTGTTCCCTCCAGGTCTTACTATCTCCCACTTCTTTCCTAAGATTCCCTGCACTCTGCAAAATGTTTGACTATGAACCTCAGCCTATGCTTTGATACCCTGCTGGTTAGAGTCTTTCAGACATATAATCTATGATAATCATATTAAGATCTTAACTTTTAAAATGGAGAGGAAAACCTAAACACTAAGACATTGTATTGATCTCTTCTGATTTTACTGGAAATGGTGTGAGGAGCTGCTTTGCTCTCTTGCACTTGCACTCCCGTATACTCCCAACAAGATGGGAGTATGATGAACTGTGACCTGAGACTAACCCTTTCTTGTGTTTTGTTTTTCATAATGTTTTAGTTAAACAAAAGGAAAGGGGCTAAAAGAACTAAGAGAAGAAACAGAAAAGAAATCAAGGGAAGAAAGGTGGGGGAGAGAAGATAGGGGATGTGAACCAGAGAATGCTGACTACCACATAAGTAGCATGTTAGATTTCAGATGGGACACTGGAACAAATCAACAGGAAGTCAAGTGTGTCTTATTGAATTTAAAGATGAGTTAGTTGATATAATGTAGATTATATTTCCAGCTTCCGCATGTTGTGTTTAGAACAGCTGTTGAGGAATAAACTCCAACTGGTACATATTCATTTTCTTCATCTCTAGTGAGGAAAAAACCTTGGAGTGGCTAATCATTGTAGAACCAGACTTAAAGAGAAGGGAAATTTCCCTGAGGACGCTGCACACTTCATGTTTTAGTTGAACTGTACACTGGTAGGGATTTCCGGATGAATGCACATGAGACAGCTATGTAAGATAACTGTGATTGATTCACACTGAGGTACTCATGAAGCTTAAAAAATTAAAATGATTACTGTGTGCAATATTATTAGACATCCCAGTGAAGATGCCAAATAGAAGGATAATTTTGCATAGGACTTTGGAGCCCTGAGGACAAATCTTGGCTTGAGATACAGAATTTAATAAAATTTAAACACATGAGAATTGGCAGTATTTCTTAGAGGGTGAACATACACAGAGATCAAGAGAGTCTCTGGAACAGTCTCCTAGGGAAATTTGTGTGTGTGTGTGTGTGTGTGTGTGTGTGTGTGTGTGTGTAGATAGATAGATGATAGATAGATAGATAGATAGATAGATAGATAGATAGATAGATAGATAGATGATAGATATTTTAGGATCATTGAAACAAGGCATAAATGCTTATGGTTTCATCTATTTTGTAAAACCAAATATCTATTCACATAGAATGAAATGTAATGCTACTATATGATGAAATCAATTTTGACACATTGCAGGACCAGGATACCAAACACTTAGTAAACTGTAGACAACCTTACTTAGGACATAAGTATGTAGTCCTATAGGCCCAGTGTTGGATCCAAATGAGAATAAAACATCTTGATCTGTGAAGGAATCAGTAGTAAAATCAATGCAGCATTTCCCAGTGAAAAACAACGAGTTTAAAACTTAAACAGTATTTAAAGTTATTTCGGGACAGAAGGTAAAAGTCGCTCGAACTTTGATGTGAAGCAAAGAATTTATTTTTAAATGATGGAAGAACTGTTGGGCAGAATGAATGGAATTTTATGTAAGAAGTGGGAAATAGCAAGAGCTGGAGAGGACAGGAACTCCACAAGGAGAGCAACAGAACAAGAAAATTTGAACACAGGGAACTTCCCAGAGACTCATACTCCAACCAAGGACTATTCGTGGAGATGACCTGGAACCCCTGCACAGGTGTAGCCCATGGCAGCTCAGTGTCCAAGTGGGTTACATAGTAATGTGAAGAGGTTCTGCCTCTGACATAATCTGATTGGCCTGCTCGGTGATCACCTCCCCCTGAGGGGGGAGCAGCCTTACCAGGCCACAGTAGAGGACAGTGCAGCCACTCTTGATAAGAACTGATAGACTAAGATCAGAAAGAAGAGGAGAACCTCCCCTATCAGTGGACTTGGGGAGTGGCATGCATGCAGAAAGGGGAGGGAGGGTGGGATCGGGAGGGGAGGAGGGAGGGGCTTATGGGGGGATACAAAATGAATAAAGTGTAATTAATAAAAAATTTAAAAAATAATAATATTGATAATAGTAATCACAACACCAACATATGTGTTGTAAGGTGTACATGTAGCACAGGATGTAAATAATTTCCACAAATACAATTAACTGAAATAACAGGTAACACAGATTGAGCAGGCAACTGAGACAGTGAATTAGAGGAAGTTACCTTGGAAGCTGAGGAAATGATTAAAGCCCAGAAAAGATAAACTTAAAAAGACTGCATTCATTTAAAAGTTAAGATAGATAGTGTATTGATGTTGATATATGAGTAGTACTCAGAAACAGAAATGATAATCTGTGTTTTTAATGAAATAAGAAAGCTGCAAATTATAAAAAGTAAACAAATTTGTCTTGAAAACAAAAGGATTCCAAGAAGAGAAGCCAGTGACTATTAGATAGTAACACAGAGACAAGACTCAGTAATCCTTCTCTGAGACACTGGAGTGATTTTTGTAGTGTTGTTGTTGTTGTTTTGGCAAACGATTACTTTATTATACTGAGGACATTATTTCTAATAACCTCAATCACAAAAGTCTCTTCAACAAATATACTTCGTCTATGAAAATATGTCTTAAACTTCCCACACTCTTAAGTATTTTTCTGATGTTCATCACAGGTGGAACACATAATTCCTAAGCCTTAAAAATCTTCGTATACTGAGCACCCTACCTCCCTTCCACATCCCTTCCATATATCTACTGATCCATTTGCAATAAACCAGTGCCTCCATTGCCACATACAAGTGGTTGCTGAGAATACAAAAATAGAAAAGTGTATGTGCAGAGTAAAATTACTCTCTGATCCACATGCTGTTTCCATGGGACTTGAGAAGTTGGAGTTTCATCAGCAGGACACAAACAATGCAAAGTGTAATGTAGTTTTCAATGCAAGACATTATACAAGTATATGTAAATACAATCTTAGGTGTTTGAAAATATAAAAATGAAATCCTTTACTCTAATTCATCCTAGTGTCTCTACCATTATATCTGTCTTCAAACTTCATTTCCTTTTTTTGTAGCCCATTGAACCACATACTTTTATTTTCCTTTTATATCTGAGAAACTCCCCTAGTTTTCCCAGTTAAGATTGTATCACTCCAAGGCTCTAGAAACTAATGGATATATTTTATGCTCTGCTTTACGGAATCTCTACATTCACATTTTGTTATTCAAAATTATTCAAACACAGCATTCTTCTCCCCTCTTTCTCAATGTCAGAATTTGCAACATTCTCATTTAGCATTGACTTCAGCCTGCCATGTATCACAGCTTTGCAACCTTTTTAATGAGGGTGTGATGTTATTTTGCTCATTACTTACTATTTTCTGGCATGTTTATTCGGACACTGAATGATCTCAGTTTTATACTTTATCAGTATTGTAGGAAAAACAACTGTCAAAAACAACTTCTAAACGTCAGAATTATTAATCTTCAATATTTCCCTGGCTTTTGTAATTTATAACTGACTTTAATATTGAAAGAACCAACTGTTTTAGTTAGGGTTTCCATTGCTAGGATGAAACACCAGGACCAAAGCGGCTTGGGAGGAAAGGTTTTATTTGGCTTACAGTTCTACATCATCTTCAAAAGAAGTCAGCAAGGGAACTCAAATAGGGCAGGAGCTTGGAAGCAGGAGAAGATGCAGAGGCCAAAGAGGGAAACTGTTTCCTGCCTTTCTCATCATGGCTTGCTCAGCCTGCTTTCTGATAGAATCCAGGACCAACAGCTCATGGATGGCACTACCCACAAGGTGCTGGGACCTTCCTGATCAACCACTAAATAAGAAAATACACCGAAAACTTTCCTGTAGCCCAGTCTTATGCAGGTATTTTCTTAATTATGTTTTCCTACTCTCAGATTATTTTAGTTTTTGTAAATTTGACATAAAACTACCCAGTACAATTGATCCCTTGCCAACATGGCAAACAAATAAATCACCTTTAAACCACAACCTTTTCTTTTCATTCATCCCGATATCTTACATTTAAAACATAAATTAACTTTAAAACTACACAAATCTTTAAAAATTCAAGCACATTTAAAATTCAGTCTAGACCGAAAGACACTAATGATATATACTCACATATAAGTAAATATTAGCCATTTAATATAGGATAAACACACCAAAATCTACAGACTTAAAGAAGTAAACAACAAGGAGGACCCTAGGGAAGATGCTTAAATCTCATTCATAAGGGAAAACAGAATAGACACCAGAACCTGTAGAAGAGAAGGAACAGGACTGGAGGCTACCACAGATGTCCTCTGAAAGACTCCACCCAGAAGGAGATTGAAAAGCTTCTGTAAAGCAAAGGACACTATTGTCAGAACAAAACGACAGCCTACAAACTGGGAAAGGATCTTCACTAACCCTATATCTGACAGTGGGTTGATATCCTGAATATATTAAGAACCAAAGAAGTTAAAAAGCAATAAATCAAGCAATCTAATTAAAAAATGGGGTACAGAGCTAAACAGAGAATTCTTTCTAGAGGAATATAGAATGGAAGGGAAACACTTAAAGAGATGTTCAACATCCTTGACCATCAAAGACATGCAAATCAAAATGACCCTGAGATTTTACTTTACACCTATCAGAATGGCTAAGATAAAAAACTCAAGTGACAACACATGCTGGAGAGGTTGTGGAGAAAGGGAACCCTCCTTATTGCTGGTTGAAATGTAAACTGGTACAACCACTTTGGAAATCATTTCTAGGTCTTAACATTTTTTTTTTTTTTCTGAAAACCATTCACTGTCTAGATTCCTTCTGGGAATTTACATTAGAACTTTGAGTATGAAAGTCTGTAGTGTGTTTATAGTGAACAAACACCAATTGACCTTTCCTAATATGGTTCATATCCTATTTGCCGGAAGGAAAGGATATCAAAGCTGTGACTCTACATTCTCTGGGGCAAGCAGGATAGAATGGGCAAGTGTAATGATACATTTGATAATATAAACTATATTCCTCTAAATAAAATAGCACGTCTGTTTTCAATCCTTACTGTTGTAGGAATGGGTAAATACATTTTCCTAAAAAAAAAAAAATCATTTCTCACTAGTAATGAAAAAAAATGAATTACAAGATAAATTATTTTATTTTATTTATTATTATTTTACTTTAAAAAAAAACAATTTATTCACTTTGTATCCCAATTGTACCCCCTCCCTCATCTCCTCTCAGTCTTTCCCTCGCTCCTTCTTTCTCCCATATTCACCTCCCCTAATGCACTGAAAACGAGGAGTTCTCATATCTTTCTAACTGACCATAGCAAATCAGGTCTCATCAGGACTGCCTGGATCTTCTCTTCCTCTGTGGCCTAGTAAGGCCACCATGCCGAGGGGAAGTGAACAAAAAGAGGCAACAAAGAGTCCCCTTTGTGTCCTTCTACCACCACTTCTTCCATAAGGCTACCTGTGCTCTGCCCAAAGTTTGGATATAGACTTCTGCATCTGCTTCAATCTTCTGCTGGGTGAAGTCTGTCAGGACATCTGTGGTAGACTCCCATCTTGTTCCCTTTCTTCAACCACTTTTGGGTATATCCTGTTTGCCCTTATGAATGAAATTTAAGCATCCTCTCTAGGGTCCTCCTTGTTATTTAGATTCTATAGTTCTGTAGATTTTAGTATGTTTATCCTATATTATATGGCCAATATCCACTTAAAAGTGAGTATATACAATATTTGTCTTTCTGCTTCTGGGTAACCTCACTCAGGATATTTCCTAGTCCCATTCTTTACCTGTAGATTTTATTGTTTCCTTGTTTTTAATAAATGAGTAAATGTACCACAATTTTTGTATCTATTCTTCAACTGAGGAACAATTAGGTTGTTTCCAGATTCTGGCTATTAAGAATAAAACCACTATAAAAATAGATCCACATTTACCACTTTGCACTAAACTAAAGTCCAAGTGGATCAAAGACCTCAACATAAAACTAGACACACTAAATCTCTTAGAAGAAAAAGAGGTAAAGAGCCTTGATCTCATTGGCACAGGAGGTAACTTCTCAAAGACAATACCAACAGCTCAGGCTCTAAGATCAACAATTAATAAATGAGACCTCAGGGGGAGATGATCAAAGAGCAGGCCAATCAGTTCATGTCAGAGATAGTCCCTGTTCCCATTACTATGGAGGCCACTTGTACACTGAACTGCCATAGGCTATCTCCATGCAGGGGTTCCAGGCCATCCCCATGAGTGGCCTTGCCTGGAGTATCAGTTTCAGAAAAGACCCCTGTGCCCAGTCTTTTTGGGTATGTTGCTGTCCTTGTGGAACTCCTGTCCTATCCAGGTCTTACTATCTCCCACTTCTTTCATTAGATTTTCTGTACTCTGCCCAAAGTTTGGCTATGAGTCTTAGCATCTGCCTTGATACCCTGCAGGGTAGAGCCTTTCAGAGGCCCTCTGTGGTAGGCTCCTGTCCTGTTCCATG
The DNA here is from genome assembly GCF_907164565.1 of Psammomys obesus. Taxonomy (NCBI): domain Eukaryota; kingdom Metazoa; phylum Chordata; class Mammalia; order Rodentia; family Muridae; genus Psammomys; species Psammomys obesus. The sequence continues at coordinate 8,076,651 of NW_026592732.1, forward strand.
TTTTCTCCCTCCTCCAATGTCCATCCTCTTTGCCTTTCTGAATGGGGATTGAGCATCTTAGCCAGAGTTCTCCTTTCTGATTAGCTTCCTTAGGTGTACAGATTTTGGTATGTTTATACTATATTATAAGTCTAATATCCACTTAAAGTGAGTATATACCCTGTGTGTCTTTCTGCTTCTGGGATACTTCACTCAGGATGATCTTTTCCAGTTCCCACCATTTACCTGCAAATTTCATGATTTCCTTGTTTTTTTATTGTTGAGTAATATTCCATTGTGTAGATGTACCACAATTTCTGTATCCATTCCTAAACTGAGGGGCATCTGAGCTGTTTCCAGCTTCTGGCCATGCCACAGAAGAAGATAATGTAGCCACTCCTGATGAGACCTGATGGGCTAGGATCAGAGGGAAGGGGAGGAGGAATCCCCTTATCAGTGGACTGGGAGAGGAACACAAGTGGGAAAGAGAGAGGGTGGGATTGGGAGGGGAGGAGGGAAGGAGGTACATGGGGGATACAAAGTGAATAAACTGTAATTAGTAAAAATAAAAATAATTAAAAAATAAAAAATATTTTTCAAAAATCTATGTTTAATTTAAATAAAATACTATACATATTTTTTTACATTTTGTTTTGGAATATATCTATTGGTCTGACTTATAGATTGTTAATTAGATTATTAATTTTATAAATTATCTATAAAATTTTTGTTCATATATTGCTCTTTAAGATTAAGTATGTCTGTTCAACTATGTATACATGTAAATTCTAACTTTGGTTTAATTTACCATCATTTCCTCTATATAATTTTACATATTAATTGCTTAAAATTCTTTAACTTTCATGCCAATATTTGGGTCAATAAAGGATCTGTTTCTACAAAAAAATTATAAAAAAAAATAAATGGGACCTCATGAAACTATAAAACTTCTGTCCCCTCCAGGTCTTTCCTGCACTTTGCCCAAAGTTTGGCTATGAGTCTTTTCATCTTCTTTGATACCCTGCTGGGTAGAGTCTTTCAGATGACCTCTGTTGTAGGCTCCTGTCCTATTCCCTGTATTTTCCCTCTTCCAATGTTTATCCCTTTTGCCTTTCTGGGTAGGACTGATCATCTTACCCAGATGATCTTCCTTCTTTCTTAGCTTCTTTAGGTGTACAGATTTTAGTGTGTTTGCCTTATATTTTATGTCTAATATCCACTTATAAGGGAGTATACACCATGTGTGTCTTTCTGCTTCTGGGATATCTCACTCAGGATGATCTTTTTAGTTCCCACCATTTGCCTGCTTATTTCAATTGTTTTTAATTGCTTACTCAGCAATTAAATCACTAGGCAATTGTTTACTCAGTATTCCATTGTGTAAAAAAAGGAGAGCAACAAAACCCAAGAAATCTGGGCCCAGGGTTCTTTTCTGAGGCTGATACTCCAATCGAGGACCATTCATAGAGATAACCTAGAGCTTCTACACAGATGTAGCCCATGGCAGCACAGTATCCAAGGGGATTCCCTAGTAAAGGGAACAGGGACTGTCTTTGACATGAATTCAGTTGCTGCCTTTTTGATCCCTTCTCCCTGAGCAGGGATCAGCCTTATTATGCCACAGAAGAATACAATGCAATGAGTCCTGATGAGACCTGATAGCCTAGGGTTAGATGGAAGGCAGGGAGGATCTCCCCTATCAGTGGATTTGGAGAGGGACATTTGAAGAGATGAGGGATGGAGGGTGTGATTGGAGAAGGGAATGAGGGAAGGGGCTACAGGTGGGATACAAAGTGAATAAACTGTAATGAATATAAAAAATTAAAAAAAAACAGGGAAATAAAAGCTTCTGTATAGCAAAGGATACTGTCAACAGAACAAAACAACATACAAAATCGGGAAAAAAACTTCACCAACCCTATATCCAACAAAGGGCTAATGTCCAGAATATAAAGAACTCAAGAAATTAAACACCAACACACTAAATAATTCAAAGCAAAAATTGGGTGCAGAACTAAACAGAGAACTCTCAACAAAGGGGTATCAAATCCCAGAGAAACACTTAAAGAAATGCTCAATGTCCTTTGTCATCTGGGAAATGCAAATCAAAAAGACTTTGAGAATCCATCCTAAAATCCAGCAGAATTGCTAAGATCAAAATCTACAGTGACAACACAGGCTGGAGAGGATGTGAAAAAGGAGAACCCTCCTCCATTGCTGGTTGGAGTGCAAACTTGGACAACTACTTTGGAAATAAAACTGACACTCTCTCTGAAAATTAGGAATAGTGCTACCTCAAAACCCAACTCCACCCCTCCACTATACAACACGATGAATTATTTTAAAGTAATCAAAAGTTGGAAAAGAATGGCATGAAGAAGGAGTATATTCTTGACTGGCATGCAATTATTGTAGTGTATAGAGTCCAAACCATTGTTATATTGTTGATGACTTTTCTCCCCCTATAGCTGCCATAGCACCTCGTGGCACCATGAATGCTACTCATCAGTAGGGTCATTAACTACACTCTTCCAGATTGAATCTTTTGTGTGTTATACGTTTAAATATGTGGTTTCTTCAGTAATTGACTCATCATCTGGTTTTGATAGGCTCCAAAAGGAATGGCAATTGCCTGTGCTGTTTCAGGTGATCCCCTGTTGATCTCCAGTCAATTCTCTACAATGGAAAGAGGATGTCTGACAGGAAGACCACTAAGCTTTACTGGATATGTAAACCATGCCTTCTGATGATTTTTTAGAATTTTTCCAATAAAAGAAAAATCAAATATTCCGAGGAGAAAAGCTCATTTATTTATCTATTTGTGAAAAATTGAATCATATACATAGGATGTGATTGGATTAAGATGTTAACTTATTGATTTTCATTTTACAATGCTCTGAATTCTGTACACATTATTGTGAACTATTTCACTGTAAAATTCTTCTGTTCTTTGCCTTTTGGTGACCTCACTTAGATAAGAAGAGCATATGGTGCCAGTGAGTATGAAAAGTGAATATAGGAATGAACTGTTTTGGAATATGCCAAAAGCAAGCATAACAAAAACTCTTCCCAGTGTTTTCTAATGAACAAAAATGATAATTGACCAGATGTTCCAAATTCACAATAATTAGAACCATAAAATCTCTCCAATAGTAACAGGAAATAATGTAAAAGCCTATATTTTATGTGCTTGTGCTATGAATTTGGAATTTAAGCTAGTCTATTATTGTTTTTAATTGAAAACTCCCTAGAATCATATAATGCTGATTTTGCTTCAGATATAGGCTTAAAATATCGATATTTATGATTTATACAATAATTTTGTTATAGCTGTAACAGCTACCGAATATAGCATGCTAAAAAAATGTGTTATTTCAGGAGTAATTAGCCATACTCAATAAGAAACACGCTAACTAGAGAGTCTCCTTATTAAAAGTTTATTAGAAGGATAAATATTTTATTCAGTTATCATTGTCTAAAGCCTAACAAAGGTAACATTTGAAATTATGCAAAAATTCTTAGAAAACTTACTGAAAATATAGTTTTCATATGTATTTTATATTTTAATATATTTAAAAATAAAATTTTGGTTTTACATTAAAAATTAGATATTAGTATGAAAAGTGTCTGTGTAATATCTAAGAGCCTATCATACTATATACTAAAACTCATTTCCCTCATAATGATAATATTTATTTATTTGTAAAAGAAAGTGTTTGTTATATTTGAAAATCATTATAAATTATGGAAAGCAACTCTACAATTAAAATTTTAAAAGTATCAAAAATGTCATATTTTACTTTTACTATACACATTAAGATAATTTAATTTCATTTATCCAGAACAACGACAAGTAAAAATGAGGGAAAGACAACCACATAAACAAACAGCAATAATTATGTCTGGATTTTAAAAAGGCAGGCAAAGGAATAAAAACATCATGAGGTAATATATATTTAAAATGACTAAAATGAAGAACAGTGAGAACTGAGAGTGGGGAAGAAAAGCAGAAGAATGTTTTAAAAGACAATGTACTCTTTGTCAGACTCCACACTTTCTTAGGGATGGTTCACTCAGTTGTCACTCTTATATTTAGTAGTCAGTTCTCTTGCTTAACTTCTTTCTTTTTTTTTTATTTTATTTTATTTTTCTTTTTAGTTACATTTTGTTAACTCTGTGTCCCAGCTGTATCCCGCTCCCTCATTCCCTCCCCAACCCCACACTCCCTCCCTGGTCTCCTCCCTGCCCCTTTCCAAGTCCCCTGATAGGGGAGGACCTCCTCCCCTTTCATCTGACCCTGTTTTATCAGGTATCTTCAGGGCTGGCTGCAAAGTCCTCCTCTGTGGCCTAACAGACTGCTCCTCCCCTGGGGTGGGGGTCAAACAGCCTGCCCTTGAGATCCTATTAGAAATAGTCCGTGTTCCCCTTAATTTGGAAAACTACTTGGTTACTGAGCTACCAGAGGCCACATCCGAGCAGAAGTTCTAGGTTATATCCATAGATGGTCCTTGGTTGAGTGTCAGTCTCAGAAAAGACCCTGTGCCCAGATATATTTGGTCCTTGTAGAGCTCCTATCCTTTCCATATCATACTAACTTCCCTTCTTTCATATGATTCCCTGCACTCTGCCGAGGGTTTGGTTATGAGTCTTAGTGTCTGCTTTGAAACACTACTAGGTAGAGTCTTTCAGATGCCTTTTGTGGTAGACTCCTGTCATAAGTTCAATGCACATCCCATTTGTCTTTCTAAATGAGGATTAATCACCTTCGCCTGTGTCCACTTTCTTGATTATCTTCTTTAGGTGTGTAGATTTCATTATGTTTATCATGTCTTGTAGGTCTATATAAGCGAGTATATACCAAGTTTGTCTTTCTCCTTCTGGGATACTTCACTCAGAATGATCTTTTCTAGATCCCACCACTTGCCTGCAAATTTCATGATTTCTTCCTTTTTGATTGCTGAGTAGTATTCCATTGTGTAAAAATACCACAATTTCTGTATCCATTCCTCCGTTGATGGACATCTGGGTTGTTTCCAAGTTCTGGCTATTACAAATAAAGCTGCTATGAACATGGCTGAACAAATGTCCTTGTTGTGTACTTGAGCAAATTTTGGGTATATACCTAGGAGTGGTATAGCTGGGTCTTGAGGTAGGACTACTCCTAGTTGTCTGAGAAAGCGCCAGATTGACTTCCAGAGTGGTTGAACCAGTTTACATTCCCACCAGCAATGGAGGAGGGTTCCCTTTTCTCCACAACCTCTCCAGCATGTGCTATCACTTGAGTTTTTCATCTTGGCCATTCTGATGGGTGTAAGGTGAAATCTCAGGGTCGTTTTGATTTGCATTTCCCTAATGGCTAATGAGGTTGAGCATTTCTTTAAGTGTTTCTCTGCCATTCGACGTTCCTCTTTCGAGAATTCTCTGTTTAGCTCTGTTCCCCATTTTTTAAGTAGATTACTTGGTTTGTTGCTTTTCTGCTTCTTTAGTTCTTTATATATACTTGATATTAGCCCTCTGTCAGATAAAGGGTTGGTGAAGATTCTTTCCCAATCTGTAGGCTGTCTATTTGTTTTGATGACAGTGTCTTTTGCTTTACAGAAGCTTTTCAGTTTCATGAGGTCCCATTTATTGATTGTTGCTCTTAGAGCCTGTGCTGTTGGTGTTCTGTTCAGGAAGTTGTCTCCTGTGCCAATGAGTTCTAGGCTGTTTCCCACTTTTTTTTCCAACTGATTTAGAGTATCTGGTTTTATGTTGAGGTCCTTGATCCACTTGGACTTTAGTTTTGTGCAGGGTGATAAATATGGATCTATTTTCATTTTTCTGCATGTAGACATCCAGTTGGTCCAGCACCATTTGTTGAAGATGCTGTCTTTTTTCCATTGAATGGATTTGGCTTCTTTGTCAAATATTGAGAATTCATAGGTGTGTGGGTTTATTTCTGGGTCTTCTATGCGATTCCATTGATCCTCCTTTCTGTTTCTATGCCAATACCATGCAGTTTTTATTACTGTTGCCCTGTAGTACAGCTTGAGATCGGGAATGGAGATACCTCCAGATGATCTGTTGTTGTACAGGATCGTTTTGGAGATTCTGGGTGTTTTGTTTCTCCATATGAAGCTGAGAATCTTTTTTTCAAGGTCTGTAAAGAATTGAGTTGGTATTTTGATGGGAATTGCATTGAATCTGTAGATTGCTTTTGGCAGGATGGCCATTTTCACAATGTTAATCCTACCAATCCATGAGCACGGGAGATCTTTCCATCTTCTGAGATCTTCTTCAATTTCTTTCTTCAAAGACTTGAAGTTTTTCTCAAATAGGTCTTTCACTTGCTTGGTTAGAGTCGCACCAAGGTACTTTATGTTGTTAGTGGCTATTGTGAAGGGTGTTGTTTCCCTAATTTCTTTCTCAGCCTTTTTGTCTTTGGTATACAAGAGGGCTTCTGATTTTTTTGAGTTGATTTTGTATCCTGCCACTTTGCTGAAGGTGTTTATCAGCTGAAGAAGTTCTCTGGTTGAATCTTTGGGTTCGCTCATGTATACTATCATATCATCTGCAAATAGTGACACTTTGACCTCTTCCTTTCCGATTTGTATCCCCTTGATCTCCTTTAGTTGTCTTATTGCTCTGGCTAGGACTTCAAGTACAATGTTAAAGAGATATGGAGAGAGTGGGCAGCCTTGTCTTGTCCCTGATTTCAGTGGGATTGATTTAAGTTTCTCTCCATTGAGTTTGATGTTGGCTATAGGCTTGCTGTATATTGCCTTTACTATCTTTAGGTATGTGCCTTGTATCCCTGATCTCTCCAAGACTTTAAACATAAATGGGTGCTGGACTTTGTCAAATGCTTTTTCAGCATCTAAGGAGATGATCATGTGGTTTTTCTCCTTCATTTTGTTTATGTGGTGGATTACATTGATGGATTTCCGTATGTTGAACCACCCTTGCATTCCTGGGATGAAGCCTACTTGATCATGGTGGATGATATCTTTGATGTGTTCTTGGATTCGGTTTGCAAGTATTTTATTGAGTATTTTTGCATCAATGTTCATAAGAGAGATAGGTCTGAAGTTCTCTTTTTTTGTTGGATCTTTGTGTGGTTTAGGTATCAAAGTGACTGTGGCTTCATAGAATGAGTTTAGTAGTGTTCCTTCTGTTTCTATTTTATGGAATAGTTTGAGGAGAATTGGTGTTAGTACTTCTTTGAAGGTCTTGTAGAATTCTGCGCTGAAGCCATCTGGTCCAGGGCTTTTTTTGGAGGGGAGACTGTTAATGACTGCTTCTATTTCCTTGGGAGATATAGGACTATTCAGTCTTTCTACCTGATCTTGACTTAATTTTGGTAGATGGAATCTGTCAAGAAAGTTATCCATTTCATTTAGGTTTTCAAATTTTGTGCCATATAGGCTTTTGTAGTATGACCTAATAATCGTTTGGATTTCCTCAGTGTCTGTAGTTATGTCCCCATTTTCCTTTCTGATTTTGCTGATTTGTATGGTTTCTCTCTGCTTTTTAGTTAGTTTGGCTAAGGGTTTGTCTATCTTGTTGATTTTCTCAAAGAACCAGCTTTTTGTTTCATTGATTCTTTGGATAATTTTATTTGTTTCTAATTGATTGATTTCTGCCCTTAGTTTGATTATTTCCAGCCGTCTGCTCCTCTTGGGTGTATCTGCTTCTTTTTTTTCTAGGTTTTTCAGTTGGGCCATTAAGTTGTTTGTATGTGATGTTACAGATTTCTTCTTGTAGGTACTTAGTGCTATAAATTTTCCTCTGAGCACTGCTTTCAATGTTTCCCATAAATTTGGGTATGTTGTGCCTTCATTTTCATTGAATTCTAGAAAGTCTTTAATTTCTTTCTTTATTTCTTCCTTGACCCAGCTGTCATTGAGTAGTAAGTTTTTCAGTTTCCATGTGCGTGTCGGCTTTTTGTTGTTTCTGTTGTTGTTGATGTCCAGCTTTAGTCCATGGTGGTCAGATAGTATACAAGGGATTATTTCGATCCTTTTGTATCTGTTGAGGCTTGCTTTGTGACCAACTATATGGTCTATTTTGGAGAAGGTTCCATGTGGTGCTGAAAAGAAGGTGTACTCTTTTGAGTTTGGGTGAAAAGATCTGTAGACATCTATTAGGTCCATTTGATTTAGGGATTCTGTGAGTGCTTTCATTTCCCTATTTGGTGTCTGTCTGGTTGATCTGTCCCTTGATGAGAGTGGGGTGTTGAAGTCTCCCACTATTAAGGTATTAGGATCAATGTATGATTTAAGCTTTAATATTGTTTCATTTACGAATGTAGGTGCTCTTGTATTTGGGGCATAGATATTCAAAATTGTGATGTCCTCTTGTTGGATTTTTCCTTTGATGAGAATATAGTGGCCCTCCTTATCTTTTTTGATTAACTTGGGTTGAAAGTCTATTTTATTAGATATTAGGATGGCTACTCCAGCTTGTTTTCTGGAACCATTTGCTTGAAAAACATTTTTCCAGCCCTTTACTCTGAGGTAGTGTTTATCTTTGTTGCATAGGTGTGTTTCTTGGATGCAACAGAATGTTGGGTCCTGTTTCCGTAACCATTCTGTTAGCCTGTGTCTTTTTATTGGTGAGTTGAGTCCATTAATATTGATAGATAATATTGACCAATGCATGTTAGTTCCTTTTGTAATGGAGTCGATGATCTTACCTTGTTTCATTGCTTGTTTTCTTTACATTTTTGTTGGGACATTATCTGTATGCCCTGTTTTCTTGTGTGAATTCGTTTTCGTTGGATTGGAGTTTTCCTTCTAGTATCTTCTGTAGGGTTGGTTTGCTGTATAGATATTGCGTAAATTTAGTTTTGTCATGGAATATTTTGTTTTCTCCATCTATGTTGATTGAAAGCTTTGCAGGGTATAGTAGTCTGGGTTGACATTTGTGATCTCTTAGAGTCTCCATGATGCTTGCCCAGGCCCTTCTGGCTTTCATAGTTTCTGATGAGAAGTCTGGTGTGATTCTGATAGGTCTACCTTCATATGTTACTTGGCCTTTTTCCCTTGCTGCTTTTAATATCTTTTCTTTGTTCTGTAGATTTAGTGTTTTGACTATGATGTGACGTGATGTGTTTCTTTTCTGGTCTAGTCTATTTGGTGTTCTGTAGGCCTCTTGTATATTTATGGACATCTCTTTCTTTAAGTTGGGAAAATTTTCTTCTATGATTTTTTTGAAAATATTTTCTGGACCTTGGAGCCTGGAGTCTTCTTTTTCATCAATTCCTATTATTCTTAGATTTTGTCTTTTCATAGCATCCTTGATTTCTTGGATATTTTGTGATTGGAATTTTTCTGATTTTACTTTTTCTTTGAGAGAAGTATCAATTTCTGCAAGTGTGTCTTCAGCTCCAGAGATTCTCTCTTCCATCTCTTGTATTCTGTTGGTGATGCTTACTTTTGTGGTTCCTGATCTTTTCTCCAAGTTCTCCAGCTCAAGAGTTTTCTCATTTTGTGTTTTCTTTATTTATTCTAATTCTGTTTTCATGCCTTGCACCATTTCTTTTATGTGTTTGAATTTGGATTCCTGTCTCTCTACGATGGACTCTATTTCTTTGTTCATTTCCTTTTTGTATGCCACTAATTTTTTCTCTACTTGTGCCTCTATTTGTTTGGCTATGTTTGCCTGTGTTTCTTTAAGGGTTTTGTCTATTTCTTCTTTCTTTACCTCCAATTGACTGGCCAACTCTTTGAAAGATTTGTTCATTTCCTCCTTATGAGCCTCAAATAATTGAGCAAGCATGGCTTTAAGGTCATTTTCCTGTGCTTCTGATGAATTGGAATATCCATCGATTTTGGGGTTTGCTGGTGAAGTCATGATGTCCTGATTTATGTTGGAAATGTTCTTTCGCCTACCCCTGGCCATTGGCTTATCTGAGACCTTCCCTGTTTGTTTTTGGATTCAGCCAATCAGACTGGTACTGTCTCTCTCTCGAGTCTGGAGAATTCTTCAGGAAGTTGAGAGAGGTCCCGTGTCCTTAGTGTATGCTGAGGACTAGCTGTACCTGTGGGAGGAAAGTAAGCAGGCGCAAACAGAGGCAAATGCAAGCGTGCGTGCGTGTGTGTGTATATGTGTGTGTGTGTGTGTAAGTGGGTGTGGGCGTGTGTCTCGAGGGACAGAGTGATGGCTAATGTTGAACCCTTGAGTGTGTGGGAGGGGCTCTGCAATGTATATGTCGCAGGCGCTAGTGATGATTGCAGCGCAATTTCTGGCATTAACTGCCTTAACTCCTCAATTAGACCCGCAGAGCAGGAACTTCAATGTTCCAAGTGCCCCTCTGTTTCCCAAAGTGGGTATATGGGTGGGAGGGGGTTCAATGCCTGGCTTCTGTTTTAGAAGAAGCCAGGATCAGTGGAGCTGCAGGTTCTCAAGGGTGCACTCACTTACAGGCAGGACACTTGGCAGAGATAGGCATATCTGGGCTGTCTGCTCTCTGGTTTGGCCCTGCTTCTTTGATGTGCTCCGCCAGTTCCGTGCTGCTGTCACTGCCAGGTTATGAGGTCTTGCTGCAGCTGGAGATTTCAGGGTGGTCACGTCAGTGGGAATCGGGGTAACCAGCCTTTCTGTTCTCTGGTTTGGCCCTGGTTAGTCTTAAACTGGAGGGCTGATGTGCCCCACCAGCTCAGTGCTGCTCCGCCGCCAGGTTAGAAAGTCCCGCTGTAACTGGAGACTGGGTTGCTAGTCCAGATGCTTTCTGGGAAGTCCTGGGGTCTCTTTACTGTGCTCTCCAAGCTTCGGAGGCCCAGCGCCTGGTGTGTCTAGCTTGTATGGCGTTTCTGTCTGGTTTTGGTGAGTATATAGCGTATTCTCTGTCACTGTGGGATTGGGCGGGCCGTACCGTCAGTGATCGCGATCCTTTGGAGCTAGTATGGCGTCTAGCAGACTCGGGCCCTGGGAGGATGGTGCAGCTGCCGTGCGTGAATCTGGGGCTCCGAGACACAGTACTGCTGGCCTTTGCCGATAAAGGACTTGGGGCTCAGCCTCAGTGGCTGCAGGCCCCAGGCAGTTAGGTCTGCGCTGAGAAAGGCGAGTCAGCTGTGCCAAGGAGGAGGGAGGTCTGGGGGAGGGGAGTGCCGAGAGATCAAAGGATCGTTTCTCACCTTCCCCAAACAAGTCCCTGGGTGACCCGAGACCAAGGTTTTCACCTCCGGCGATGTTCCCTGTTGTTTAGAAAGTCTCTCAGTTGTTTCCCTGGCTTCAGAAGTTCTTCCACTCATCAACTCAGAACTTTTTCTCTTCCACAGCTTGGAAACTGTGTGTGCTAGTCGCCATCTTGGCTCCGCCCCCCGCTTAACTTCTTTCTAGTGGAAGTCCGAGCAATGTTTTTATTACGTTTTTATTTGGAAATTTGACATAGAGTCCTCAACATAACACACTTCCACACTTTCCTTAGTGAAAATCAAGCATGTGTGGAGAAAGAAGTCTCTGAGCTTCATGCAGAGGTCAAAAGGGCATTCCTTATGTTTCAGCAAGTCTTCTTCCCTGAAATGTGAACTGACGTAAAGCTGGGCAAGAATACAAATTCAGAGTGTTTACTTGGTAAAATTTTGAGCCTTAAACCATCACTTAATGCTCATTACATTTGTGCATTGTGCTTTAGTCATGATTAAAATAAAGATGATAAAATATCAAAAATAGATAACAGTGATCATAATTATCTACAAAACAAGCAAATAAACAAACTATACCCAAAGAAATCATCATAATTCTAATGTCTACCACAGAGAGCCTCTGAAAGACTACACAGCAGTGTATCAAAACAGATGCTGATACTCATATCTAAACTTTGGGCAGAGTGCAGGGAATCCTATGAAAGAAGGGGGAGATAGTAAGACCTGGAAAGGACAGGAGCCCCATAGAAGAGCAATAGAATAAAAAAATCTAGGCACAGGTCTCTTTTCTGAGACTGATACTCCAACGAGTAAACATTCATGGATAAAACCTGGATAACCTAGAACCCTGCTCAGATGTAGCCCATGGCAGCTCAGTATCCAAGTGGGTACTGTAGTAAGGGGAACAGTGACTGTCTCTGACATGAACTCAGTCTCTCTTTGATCACCCCTCCCATTAGAGGGGAACAGCCTTACCAGATCACAGAGGAAGACAATTCAACCAGTCCTGATGAGACCTGATAAGCTAGGGTTAGAGGAAAGGGAAAAAGGACCTCCTCTATCAGTGGACTTGGGGAGGGAATTTGGGCAGTAATGAAGGATGGAGGGTGGGATTGAGAGAGAATGAGGGGGGGCTACAGCTGGGACACAAAGTGAATACAGTGTAATTAATATTAAAAATAAATATATTTAATTAAAAAATCTAATGCAATTATTCATAGACTTAAAAAATAATCTTAGAATTTATGTGGAAAAAGAAAACACTAGTATAACCAAATGAACTCTGAACAATAATAATACCAATTGAAGATTCACAATTTCTGACTCCATGTTACAAAACAGAGCTACATTAATGAAAACAGTGTGGTACTTCCATTAGAAACCGACACATTAACCTATTGCATAGAATTGAGGACCCAGGCATGGGTTTACTCAAGGGCTGGGAAGTATCCCCTGGAGTCTGTTGGGCTCAGCAAATTATACTTTCAATGTATTATTGGTTGTCATTGATTCCTATCTTTGATTGTTTTGGATATGTCACATAAATTTAGGTACAGTGGATATTTGCTTTCATTTGATTAATTTTGTACGTTTTTGTACACTTTCCAGTAATTCAAGAGTTATTAAAATGCAAGATATTAAATTTTCAAATACTCATATACTTTTCAAATCTTCCAATTATTGTTTTCTAATTCTCATGTATTGTACTCAGAAAATATACTTAGTATACTATCACAGGTGTTTTCTTAATTTATTGACAATATTGAGGCTAATTATATAATATATACTGGAAAATGTTCCATATTTGGATGAGAAAAATATGCATCTACCAACAAGATGATATATGAGACTGATGTTCAGATAATTTTGGTTTAGGATACCATTTAATTCATGTAGCTCCTAGTTGCTATTTCCTATCTGTTTGGTCTTCTAATTGCTAAATTTGGATATTGTATCTTCCTTTTCATATTTACCAATATATATATATATATATATATATATATATATATATGTGACACATTGGTGCATCTTTATTGCTATATTTACAATTATTATTTTCTCATGCTGAATAAAGATGCTGTAACATGACCTTCTTCATGCCATTGTGCTTTTTATTTAAAGTCTATGCTATTGGCTGTTAATATGGGTGGTTATTTCTGCTTGTATGTTAATTACTTGGAATGTGTAACTCAAATTCTTGACTTCTGTCAGTGTGTATTCACAAATTTGCATGTACTTCTTGTGATCAACACATATACAGGCAGATATTTTTGTTGTATATTCAGTTTATGTATATCTCATAATTGTGAAGTGCAACACTAAGTCCTATGGCAAAGCCTACTGCTTCATATAATGTCCTCTCCCATCGTATAATTTTTATGCCAAAAACAAGGCTAGTGGTGGTGAAGTTAGCCTTTTCATATCTACTTTGATTCTTAGTTGTGTCCTGTCTGATCCTCACAATCACAAGGACTTCAATAGTGGTGAATATTACAAAGCTTGCCATGACTGTGACTTTAGGATGGAACAGGAGTGTGCTAGTGGGAAGGATTGATTGACCTTAGATATATATTGTCCTACTTATTCCTTAATCTTGATTTTAAAGGTTTTTAAATTTCTCCATTGCTGGTGAGAATGTAAACTTGTACAACCACTTTGAAAATTAATCTGATACTTTTTCAGACAATTAGGAATACTGCTAACTCAAGATCCAGCTATACCACTCCTAGGCATACATCCGAAAGATGCTCAAGTATACAACAAGGACATTTGCTCAACTATGTTCATAGCAGCTTTATTTGTAATAACCAATTACTGGAAATAACGCAGATGTCCCTCAGTTGAGGAATGGATACAGAAATTGTGGTACATTTACACAATGGAATACTGCTAAACAATTAAAAATAAGGAAATCATGAAATTTGCAGGCAAATGGTGGGATCTAGAAAAGATCATCCAGAGTGAGGTATTCCAGAAGCAGAAAGACAAGCATGGTATATATTCACTTATCAGTGGATAGTAGACATAGAATATATAAGATAATCATACTAAAATCTGTGCAACTATAAAACTAAACAAGAAGGAGGACACTGGGTAAGATGTTCAATCTTTATTCAGAAACCCAAATGAAACAGACATCGGAAGAGGGAGAAAACAGGGAACAGGACAGGAGCCCACCACAGAGGGCCTCCGAAAGACTCTATCCAGCAGGGTATCATAGGCAAACCTTCGACAGAGTGCAGGGAATCTTATGAAAGAAGGGGGAGATAGAAAGACCTGGAGGGAACAGGAGCTTCACAAGGAGAGCAACAGAACCAAAAATTCTGTGCACAGGGGTCTTTTGCGAGACTGATAGTCCAAATAAGGACCATGAATGGAGGTAACTTAGACCCCCTCCACAGATTAGCCTGTGGCAGCTCAGTGTTCAAGAGAGTTCCCTAGTAATGGAAACAAGGACTGTCTCTGACAAGAACTCAGTTGGCTGGCTCTTTGATCACCTCCCCATGAGAAGGGGCAGCATTATCTGTCTACAGAAGAAGACAATGAAGCTAGTCCTGATGAGTCTTGCTAAGATAGGGTCAGATGAAAGGGGAGGAGGACCTCCTCTATCATTGGACTGGGGGAGGGGCATAGGAGCAGAAGTGGAAGGGAGGGTTGGTGGAATTGGGAGGGGATGGGTGGAGTGCTACAGTTGTGATACAAAGTGAATAAACTGTAATTAATAAAAATAAAATAAAATTTAAAAAAAAGAAAAAGAATAATTTATATGCATGAATGTTTTGCCTCTATGTATGTATATGCACTACATACATGTCAAGTGATAGCAGAGGCTCAGCAACATTGTTTCACCTAGAAGTGTATTTAGAATCTATTGTGAGCTGCCATGAGTAGCTGAGAATTGAATCCTAGTCCGTCCTTAAGAAGGGTAAGAGATTTTCATGAATGAGAGATCTGTCCAGTCCCAATGCTCCTGAACTTTCAATTGGTAGGGGAAGGGCATTGGGAGAGAAGAGGGATGGAGGGTGAGATTGGGAGGAGACCAGGGAGGGGGCCACAACCTGGATATAAATTGAATAAATTGTAATAAATTATAATAATAATAAAAAGAATCTTTAAATTTTGTTTTCAGAAATACGATAGTGATAACAGATATCTTGATCATTTTTTTAATATTATAACTTAATGAGAGCAACCTAGAAATGGCATGAAGGTTCAAAAAGCCTGATATTTTAACTGAATATTTGTACCAAGAAAAGAGAAAAAGATCCAGATGTTTCTAAAATGGCATTTAAAAATTCACATTTTTTATACTCGACACTTATTTCTCACAGGTAAATATCATTCAAAGTATGTTTGGTAAGGTAGAAATAAAAGAGGAACCACAATAAGCCAGATGTGTTTTAAATCAAATGTGCTTATTTATGATTCACACAATTAAAATTATGAATTTCAAATAGGCACATGAATGCTTCGTGCTTGTTAGTTACTTCTTAAAGTTATTATATTGGTGTTCTTTTAAATAAATTTATAAAACTTAATTAGAAAACAATATGAAATTTGAAATACATTATTTGCAGAAGTTAGCTAAAATAATTTTCTTGAAAATTGGGTTTACAAGTAGTTTTCCAAAGTAAGGCGAACACGGACTATTTCTAACAGGATCTCAAGGGCAGGCTGTTTGACCCCCCCTCCCCCCCAGGGGAGGAGCAGTCTGTTAGGCCACAGAGGAGGACTTTGCAGCCAGCAATGAAGATACCTGATAAAACAGGGTCAGATGAAAGGGGAGGAGGTCCTCCCCTATCAGTGGACTTGGAAATGGGCAGGGAGGAGACCAGGGAGGGAGTGTGGGGTTGGGGAGGGAATGAGGGAGCGGGATACAGCTGGGACACAGAGTTAACAAAATGTAACTAAAAAGAAAAAAATAATAAAAAAAGAAAAAAAAAGAAAATTGGGTTTAAATTGAAAATAAAATTGGATTTTATAAAATGTATTTATAATAGAATGTTAAGAGTTGAAGGAAGGGAGATTGGAAATAACATACAAATGTATGCATATAGATTATTACAGAACTAAGGTGATGTTGGAGACAATATTAAAGTTGTTGTATATTGATAAATACTCTTTATTTTAAGTCTTGTACATTGCTTTCTGTTGTTCTTCTTCTTCTTTTTTTTTTTTTTTTTTTTAGTTTCCGTTTACTCTACTTCTCAAGGGTGTCCCCTCCCTCCTCTCCTCCCAGTGCCCCTTCTCATGCTTCTCCCTTCCCCTCCCCCTTTTCCTCCAGAAAAGTTGAAACTCCCACCCCCATATCAACCCTCCCTGGCACATCAAATCACACCAGGACTGAGCATATCCTCATACCCTGAGGCCAGGCAAAGCAGCCCTGCCAGGGGGAAGTTATCCAAAGACAGGCAATAGAATTAACGTTGGAAACACATCCCCCTCCACACACATCCACTCTCTGGGCAACCCACATGAAGACCAAGCCTCCCATTGGACACATATGTGCAGTTCCCTAGGCCCAGACCATGCAGCTCCTTAGATGATGTCTCAGACTCTGTAAGCCCCTAGGGGTCTGGGTTAGTTTTCCCTGTTGGTCTTCCCCTCCAGGTCCTTCCATCTTTCCCCCAATACTTTCACAGGACCCCCAAAGCTCTGAGCCATGCATGGCTGCAGGTCCCAGAATCTGTCTCTATCAGCTGCTGGCTGGAGCCTCCCAGAGGCCAGTCAAGTTAGGCTCCTGCTGCAAGCATAGCAGAACATCATTAACAGTGTCAGGGGCTGGCTCGCTACTGTAGCATAGGTATCAGGTTGGGCAAATTATTGTTTGGACATTCCCTCAATATTTGTTCCCATTTACCCCTGCATTTCTCATAGGCAGGATAACTTTTGGACCAAAGATTTTGTTGGTGGGTTGTTGTTCCCCTCCTTCCATTAGTCTTTCGTGGTGGCTAGGAGGTAGTCACTTCAGTCTTCATGACACCCCCACACCCATAGAAGTCTCAGAATCACACCCATATCCTCCAAGGAGCTTACACTATCACAGGCTTCCAGCTTGAAAATAGATGCTCAACTCCCAGTTTCCCTTCTTGTTACCAGCCCTCTCACCTCCCACCCCTGTTCTCCCCACATCTGATCCCCACCCGTGTTTTTTCCTCATTCCATCTCCTGGCCAGCTTTCTCTCTTCATCCACTTTTGTTGTCAATTCTATTTCCCCTTCTTATTGACATCCCTGTACCCTCCCATGGGCCCTCCTTCTTACCCAATTGGTTCTGTGGAATATTGTATGGTATCCTGTACTATAAGTCTAATGTCCACTTATAAGTGAATACACACCATGTGTTTCTTTCTGGGTCTAGGAAACCTCACTCAGGATGGTCTTTTCTAGTTCCATTCATTTGCCTGCAAATTTCATGATGTCCTTTTATAATTATAAATTTTAATATTAGTTACAGTTTGTTAACTTTGTATCCCAGCTGTATCCCTCTCCTTTATTCCCTCCCAAATCCACCCTCCCTCCCTCATCTCCTCCCTGCCCCTTTCCAAGTAAAAAATGATTGGGGAGGACCTCCTCCCATTTCATCTGACCATAGCTTATCAGGTATCTTCAGGACTGGCTGCAAAGTCCTCCTATGTGGCCTAGCAGGGCTGTTCCTCCCTCGGGGCGGGGGGAGGGAGGTCAAAGAGCCCACAATTGAGTTCCTGTCAGAAACAGTCCCTGTTCCCCTTATTAGGGTACCCACTTGGATACTGAACTACCATGGGCTATCCGGGCAGAGGTTTTAGGTTATATCCATCCATAGTCCTTTGTTGGTGAAACAGTCTCATAAAAGACCCCTGTGTCCAGATATATTTGGTCCTTGTGGAGCTCCTGTCCTCTCCAGGTCATACTAACTCTCCCTTATTTCATATGATTTCCTGCACTCTGCGGAAAGTTTGGTTATGAGTCTTAGTATCTGCTTTGATACACTGCTGGGTAGAGTTTTTTCAGAAGCCCTCCGTGATAGGCTCCTGTCTTGTCACTTGTTTTCTCTTGACCTTGACTTAACATTGATAAGTGGTATCTATCGAGAAAATCATCCATTTCATTTACATTTTCCAATTTTGTGGCATACAGTACTTTGAAGTATGATTTGATGATTCTGTGTATTCCTTTGGTGTCTGTTGTTATATTCTTTTTTTCATTTCTGATTTTTATTAATTTGGATATTCTCCCTCTCTCTTTTAGTTAGTTTGGCTGAGGGATTGTTTCTCTTGTTGATTTTCTCAAAAACAAAACAAAACAAAAGAGATCTTGGCTTTGTTGATTCTCTCTATCATTCTCTTTGTTTCTATGTTATTTATTTCAACTCTAAGTTTGATTATTTCCTGCCTTCAACTCCTCTCGGATGTGTTTACTAGATCTTTCAGGTGAGCTGTTAAGTTGGTAGTATGAGCTCCTCCACTTTTTTAATGAAGGCACTAAGTGCTATGAGCTTTCCTGTTAACACTGCTTTCATTGTGTCCTATAAGTCTGGGTATGCTGTGACTTCCCTTTCATTGAAGATTAGGAAGTTCAGTTTCCATGATTTTGTAGGTTTTCTGTTGTTTCCATTGAAAGTCTAGATTTAATCCATGGTGGTCTGATAGAATACAAGTTGATATTTTAATTTTCTTGTATTTGTTGAAGCTTGCTTTGTGTCTGAGCATACTGTCAATTTTGGAGAAGGTTCCTAGGTGCTGAGAAGAAGGTATATTCTTTTGGGTTTGGATAGATATTTTGTAGATAACTGTTAGGTCCAATTGACTCATAATGTAGGTTAGTTTCATCATTTCTTTGTTTATTTTCCTTCTCAGTGATCTGTCCATTGATGAGAAAGGTGTGTTAAAGTCTTCTACTATTAATGAGTGGGGTTCAATGTGTGATTTAAGCTTTAGTAATGTTTCTTTTACAAAGATGAGTCCCCTTTCATTTGGGGAAAATATGTTCAGAATTGAGACAACATCTTGGTTGATTTTCCTTTGATGAATATGAAGTGTCCTTCTCCATCTCCTTTGATTAATTGTGGTTGAAATTCTATTTTATTAGATATTAGAATAGCTACCCCAGCTTGCTTCTTCTGTCCCTTTGCTTGGAAAACCTTTTTTCTAGACCTTTATTCTGAGGAAATGTCTATCATTATTGCTGAGGTGTGTTTTTTGTATGCAACATAATAATAATGTTTTTTCACCATTCTATTAATCTGTGTCTTTTTATTGAGGAATTGAGGCTGTTCATTTTGGGAGATATTAATGATCAGTAGTTGTTATTTCCTGTTATTTTGATGTTGATAGTAGAAGACTGTGTGTTCATGAATCCTTTCTTTTGGCTTTACGGCTGTGTGATTAATTGTTTCTTGTGTTTTTATAGATGTGGTTTACCTCCTTGGATTTGGAGATTTCCTTCTAGTATCTTCTGTAAGGCTGGGTTGTGGCTACATACTGTTTAATCTTTATCTTGTTGTGGAAATTTCTGTTTTTCCTATCTATGGTAATTGAAAGTTTTGTTTAGTATAGTAGTCTGGGATGATATCTGTGCTCTTTCAGTGTCAACATGGCATCTGTCCAGGCCCTTCTGGATTTCATGGTCTCTGTTAAGAAGTCAGATATAATTCTGATAGGTTTGAATTTATATGTAACTTGTTTTTTTTTTTCAAGCAGCTTTTAATATTCTTTTTAATTTTTATTTTTTATATTAATAACAGGTTATTTACTTTGTATTCCAGCTGTAGCCCCCTCCCTCACTCCCTCCCAATCCCACCTTCCCTCCCTCATCTCCTCCCTGCTCCTTTCCAAGTCCACTGATAGGGGAAGTCCTCCTCCCCTTCTATCTGATCCTAGCTTATCAGGTATCTTCAAGACTGACTGCAATGTCCTCCTCTGTGGCCTAGCAAGTCCGATCCTCCCTCGAAGGAGGGGGGGTAAAGAAACTAGTCATTGATTTCATGTCAGAAATAGTCCCTGTTCCCCTTACTATACACTGTTAAGTAAAGTCTTTCAGAGGCCCTCTGTGGTAGGGCTCCTGTCCTGATACTTGTTTTCTCCTACACCCAATGTCCATCTCATTTGTCTTTCTAAGTGAGGATTGATCATCTTACCCTGGGTCCTCTTTCTTGATTATATTCTTTAGGTGTACAGATTTCAGCATGTTTATCCTATCTTATAGGTCTATATAAGTGAGTATATACCATGTGTGTCTTTCTGTTTTGGGGATACCTCACTTAGGATGATCATTTTTAGGTCCCACCATTTGCCTGCAAATTTCATTATTTCCTCTATTTTAATTGCTAAGTATTATTCCATTGTGTAAAAGTATCACAATTTCTGTAGCCATTCCTCCATTGATGGACTTCTGGGTTGTTTCCAGTTTCTGGCTATTATGAACAAAGCTGCTACAAACACCGTTGAGCTAATGTCCTTGTTGTGTACTAGAGCTTCTTTTGAATATATGCCTAGGAGTGGTATAGCTGAATCTTGAGGTAGCGCTATTCCTAAATATCTGAGAAAGCGCCAGATTGATTTCCAAAGTGTTTATACAAGTTTACATTCCCACCAGCAATGCAGGAGGGTTGCCAATTCTCCACAACCTCTCCAGCATGTGTTGTCACTTGAGTTTTTAACCTTTGCCATTCTGATGGGTGTAAGGTGAAATCTCAGGGTCATTTTGATTTGTATCTCTCTGATGGCTAAGGACATTGAGCAACTCTTTAAGTGTTTCTCTGACATTTTTTTTTAATTTTTATTTTTTGTCTTATTAGTTACATTTTATTAACTCTGTATCCCAGCTGTATCTCGCTCCCTCATTCCCTCCCAATCCCACCCTTCCTCCCTCCTCTCAGCCCTTCCCCTTTCCAAATCCACTGATGGGGGGGACATCCTCCCCATGCATCTGACCCTGTTTTATCAGGTCTGCAAAGCCCTCCTCTGTGGCCTAACAGGACTGTTCCTCCCTTGGGTGGTTGGGAGGTCAAAGAGCCAGCCACTGAGTTCCTGTTAGAAATAGTCCTATATTCTTCTACAGAGAATTCTCTGTTTAGCTCTGTACCCCATTTTTTTTAATTGGATTGCTT
This sequence comes from Psammomys obesus, assembly GCF_907164565.1. Classification (NCBI taxonomy): domain Eukaryota; kingdom Metazoa; phylum Chordata; class Mammalia; order Rodentia; family Muridae; genus Psammomys; species Psammomys obesus. The sequence continues at coordinate 8,097,848 of NW_026592732.1, forward strand.
GACTTATTGCCTTTTAACTTCTTTAGTTTTTTATATATACTGCATATCAGCCCTCTGTCAGATATAGAATTGGTGAAGATCCTTTTCCAGTCTGTAGGCTATTGCTTTGTTCTGATGACAATATCTTTTGCTTTACAGAAGTTTTTCAGTTTCATGAGGTCCCATTTATCGATTGTTGCCATCCTTCCAAAAGCAATCTACAGATTCAGTGCAATTCCCATAAAAATACCAATACAATTCTTTACAGACCTTGAAAGAAAAATTCCCAACTTCATATGGAGAAACAAACCACCCAGAATTTCCAAAACGATCCTGTACAACAACAGATCATCTGGAGGTATCTCCATCCCTGATCTCAAGCTGTACTACAGAGCAATAGTAATAAAAAACAGCATGGTATTGGCATAGAAGCAGAAAGTTAGATCAATGGAACCAAATAGAAGATCCAGAAATAAACCCAAACATCTATGAATACTTGATTTTTGACAAAGAAGCCAAAACCATTCATTGGAAAAAAGATAGCATCTTCAACATATGGTGTTGGTCTGACTGAATGTTTACATGCAGAAAAATGAAAATAGATCCATATTTATCACCCTGCACAAAACTAAAGTCCAAGTGGATCAAAGACCTAAACATAAAACCAAATGCAGTAAATCTGTTGGAAGAAAAAGTGGGGAAGAGTATGGAACTCATTGACACAGGAGACATCTTCCTGAACAGAACACCATCAGCACAGGCTCCAAGTTTTTAGTATTCTTTTTTCTGTACATTTAGTGTTTTGATATCATGTGATGTAGTATTTTCTTTTGTAGTCAAATCTATTTAGTGTTCTGTAAACTTATTATATGTTTATAGGCATTTATTTCTTTAGGTTGGTTCTTATGATTTTGTTGAAAATATTTTCTGAGCCTTGGAGTTTGGAATTTTCATCTTTTTCTTCTGGTCTTCTTATTCTTAGGCTTGGTATTTTCATATTGTCCCAGATTTCTTGGATGTTTTGTACCAGGAACTTTTTAGATTTAAGATTTTCTTTGACTGATGTATCAATTTCTTTAATCATATCTTCTGTACCTGAGACTCTCTTCCATGTCTCGTATTTTGTTATTGATGCTTGTGTCTGTAGTTCCTGTTCTTTTCCCTAGGTTTTCAGTCTCCAGGATTGCCTCAGACTGTGTTTTCTTTATTTTTTCTCTTTCTATTTTTAAGTCCTGGATACTTTTATTCCATTTATTTTCCCCTTTGATTATATTTTCCATATTTCTTTAAGGATTTACTAAGTTCCTTCATCTGTTTGTATTTTCCTGTATCTCTTTAAGGGATATATACAGTTCTTTCCCCCATTTGTTTGTATTTTCCTGCAATTCATTGAGGGATTTATTTTCTCCCTTTAAGGCTTCTATCATTTTCACAACCTCAGATTTAATATTATTTTCTTGTGCTCTTGTTTTTGTGCTGACCTCTAGCCATTTGGTTAACTTTGTTAGCAGGCCTGATAGTCTCTGATGGTCATAGGTCTTGGTGTTGTAGGTGGAGCTCAAGGTCCCAGATGGCAGCTGTGCTCTGATTTCCCTCCTCCTCTGTGATCTGTATTGGTCTCTGGGGTCTCAGATTGTGGTAGGTCTGGGAACTGGGTATGGGAGGTACAGGGAAAGTAGAGCACAGAGGGCAGTGGGTTTGCTTTGCCACTGTGGCTGGCATGCTGTGGCAGGCCAGTAGTTGGGGCAGTGTGGGCTCTCACTTCCTGCTCCCTGTTCTGTGCTAGTCTCCAAGCTGAAGATCATTTTGGGTCCCAGGAAATGTCACCAGCCTGGGAACTGGTATGGGGATACACAGAAATAGAACACAGAGGGCCCTGGAAAGACCTGTTGCTGGCAGGCTGTGGCAGACTGGGTCTCATCTGCTGCTCTCTGATCCATGCTGGTCTCCAGAGCCCTTATACGTTGATTTAACATTGGGTCTAGATACTTTGCAAGTGGATATCTACTTTGAAATACCACAAATGCAGCTCACTGTGATTTTACAGAGGTACAAATAAAGCATTGCTTTTGCCACTCAGTTGCTTCAGTAAGTCTCAGAGAAATGCTTAATGAAGAGGAAGCTTAAAAAATAGGTAGGCCTGTACAGCCATACAACTAAAGACATAGACTTGAAAAATGAGAAATGGAAGTATTTCCAGTATCTCAAAAAACAAGAGGGTAACACATTGATTTGAAACAAAATTTTGCAAGAAATCATTAAATTAAGAGCTTTTAAAAGCGAAGGTGCAGCAGTCATCATCAGTGTTTCATTGAGAGACAGCTAGTTTGCTTGTGCAATTTGTTCCACTCAGCCAATATCATAGGCCTCTGTGCTCATGTTAGCAGCAGTGCTTACTAATTTATCCTCCAGTTGTTGTTACTATTGTTTTCTGTTGCTGTAGTAAAATTGGTTAGTAGCCATAAATGTCTAGATTTCATCTGGTGAGATTAAGGTTTTTCTCACCTGAAGTACATTCAGACTCATCGGGAAGTTCACTTTTTTGCAAGGTGCTACTTTGAGGACTGAATGACACTTCTAAAGCTTCCGCAAACTATGGTGTATTTTATTCTATGCTCAATCCAAGGGAATGGCTGCTCACCATTGTCAGTGCTGCAACAAATCCCTGGATGAGTTAAAAATTCTTGAAAAATTCAACTTAGACAAATATAAGGGCTCATCCTGTCCTGATAGTGCATCAAATGAAGTCAATACATCATTAAGGGAAGGGGAAGAACCCATGATGACTATATGAAAATAGATACTTGGATAGATTTTCAGATGAAAATACTTTAAACACAATGAAGGTATCTATGGAATTTTAAGTCAATGTCAGTGCATGATGGTGAACTTCATGAGAAAGAGAGACAGACAGAGACAGAACAATTCTGTGTTGCAAATTCTGGCAGTAAATTGATAACACTAACAGAGAAGGAAATCAGTAACAATTCAGACCTTGTCCATATTGGTCTACAAGAAGCTAACAGCACTTTGTCTGAATTTTCTCTGTCACATGAGCATATTAGTGCAGTAGAAATTGGCAAAGATACATCATTATATTCATTTTGTAGTTTTTCTTCTTTCAGGAAACCTAGACCAGGAAGTGAGAACTTGTAGATTTGTACCTGACAATGATTTCATGGGACACTAAGATGTATTGTATAAGCTGACGACCAGGCTGTTTTCTGGAAACTTTTCCCCCAAGCAGGCCCACACATAGGAGAAATAAATACAACCAACTTTAAACAGTACCTGTCTTCAAATCCAGCTCTATAGTAAGCACTAGATGGAATCCTTTAACCCAAAGAAGTTAGGCACACCCAATAAAACATGAGGAATAAATAATATCATAGCAGCAAATTTTAAAATGGGAACAAAAAACCTGCAAAAACAAAATAACAGGAATCAATAAACACTGCTCACTGATCTCACATTAACATCAAAGGTCTCACTCTCCCAGCCCCCCCAAAAGAGACAGTAACAAAATGGATATGAAAACAGAATTCATACTTCTCCTGTAGCCGAGAAATACACCTTCAAGGATAAATATCACCTCAGGTTAAAATGATGAAAACAGGGGACGGGAACTCCACAAGCAGAGCAACAGAACAAGATAATTTGAACACAGGGAACTTCCCAGAGACTCATACTCCAACCAAGGACTATTCGTGGAGATAACCTAGAACTCCTGCACAGATGTAGCCCATAGCATTTCAGTGTCCAAGTGGGTTACATAGTAATGGGAAGAGGGACTGCCTCTGACATAATCTGATTGGCCTGCTCTTTGATCACCTCCCCCTGAGGGGGGAGCAGCCTTACCAGGCTACAGTAGAGGACAATGCAGCTAATTTTGATGAGAACTGATAGACTAAGATCAGAAAGGAGAGGAGAACCTCCCCTCTCAGTGGACTTGGGGAGTGGCATGCATGCAGAAAGGGGAGGGAGAGTGGGATGGGGAGGGGAGGAGGGAGGAGCTTATGAGGGGATAAAATAAAAAAATGAATAAACTGTAAAATAAATAAATAAATAAATAAATAAATAAATAAATAAATAATGATGAAAACAGATATTCCAAGCAAATGGACCTAAGAAACAAAATGGGGTAGCCAATTTAATACCTGCCCCAAATATTTCAAACCAAAACTAATTAAAAGAGAAAAGGAAGAACACTACATACTCATCAGGGAAAACAGCCACTAATGCTACTTAACATCAATTCATCAAATGCAAATGCTACTAAGTTCATTAAAGAAAACTTACTCCAGCTTATATAACACACTTACCCTCACTGTGTGAGAGTGGGGGACTTCAGTACCAAAGCTCTCCCAATTAGAAACATCATCCAGATGAAAACCAAACAGAAGTCCTAGAGCTAGCTGAAGTTATAAACCAAGGGAACCTAACAGATATTTATCAATCTTACCACCCAAACACAAATGAATACAGTGTCTTCTCAGCATATTATGGAACTTTCTCCAAAACTGACCACATACTCTGACATAAATGAATTCTCAGTCACCACAAGAAAATTGAAATAACACCCTGTATCCTATCTTACCATCAGAGATAAAGATGTATATATAAAAACAACAAAAATCTTACAAATTCATGAAACACAAGAAACTTTATACTGAGTGAAAATGGAACAAAGCACAAATTAAGAAAGAAATTACAAACTTTCAGAAACTGAATGGAAATTCATATGCAACATACCAAATGTACTGGACATAATAAAGACTGATAGAAGAGGAAGTTCATAGTACTAAGTATGTACAAAAAAGTGAAAAGAAGAAGAAGGAGAAAAGGAGAGATCTCGTATTGGTAATTTAATATCTCATGTGATGACTCTAGAACGAAAAGGAAAAAAAAAGGAATCACACTCAAAACAAGAAGACAGAAAAAATAATCAAAATCAAGACTGAAAACAATAATATAAAAAATAAAAACCAAATAAAACAAACACTCAATAAATCAAATCGTTGTTTCTTTTAGAAACATCAATAAATCTGATAACCTTTACCCAAATTAACTAAAAGCAGAGAACATTATCCAAATCAACAAAATTAGAGATGACAAAATCCAGAGAACCTTAAGAACATACTTTAAAAGTTTGTACTATACTCAATTAGAAAATATAAAACAAAAACAAATTGTAAACCTTCTTGGCACATATCACTTTAAAAAGTTAAATCAAGATCAGATAAGAAATTTAAATATAATAATAAACCATAGTGAAATAGAAGCATCAAGTAAAAGTCTCTGACAAACAAGAAAAGCCCAGGGCCATATTGCTTCACCAAAGAATTTTCCCAAACCTAGAGAGTAAAGTTAATGCTGACTCTTTAATTTTTTTGTATTAATTAAAGTTTATTCATTTTTTTTATCCCAGCTGTATCCCCATCCTTCATTCCCTCCCAGCCCTACTCTCTCTCATCTCCTCCCATGCCCCTCTTCAAGTCCACTAAGAGGGGAGGTCCTCCTCCCCTTCCATCTGACCCTAATGCTAATTCTTCTTAAATTATTTTACAAAATAAAAACAGAAGGAACATTGCTCAATTCATTTAGGAAACAACAGTTACCCTGGTGCCTAAACCATATAAAGACAACAACAGATAAGAAAATTATGGAAAAAAATCTCCCTATGAACATACATGTAAAAATCCTGAATAAAATGAATCCAGAATTAAATTGAAAAGATCAACCACTATAACTAAATTCAACTTATCCCAAAGATATGGGTACAGTAGAACATACATTAATGTATAATATAATCTACCATATAAACAAAATGAAGGATAAAACCCATATTTTCATCTCATAAACAAAAACTATGGTTTTTGGCAAACCCATAGTTCAGGAGAGATTAGGGATACCTCAACACAATGAAGGTGTATACAGCAAGCACATAACCAACATCAACTTAAATAGAAGAGAAATCAAAGCATTTCCATTAAATTAGAAACAAGACAAGGTTGTCCACTCTCTCCATATCTACTCAATACAATACTTGAATCCTAGCTAGAGACAAGACAAGCCATGAAGATCAAGGGGATACAAATTGGAAAAGAAGAAATCAAAGTATAGTCATTTGCAGATTGCATAAGAATTTTAATCCAGCAACATGGCTGCTCTGATCATATACAAAGACCTTCTAGGTCACTATGATCTGGTTGGAATACACATACCCTTAGTACACATCTGTAATCCCAACAATGTATAGATGCTTAGTCTGTAGAAGGAAGCAGCCATGTTTGACAATGGTGTCTCATTAAGAGGTAGGCAAAGTGAGGAATCAGAGAAAGATTTGACAGAATGAGATAGGTTCAACTCTTACAAGAACAGAAAGGATAAGGATAGAGAAGAAACTTAAGAGAGGCAGCACAGAACGATAAAGGGAGGAGGCAATTTTTTTTTTTTTTAACCAGGACAGTTTTACAGATACAGGTTGAAGAGAGAACAATCTAGACATAGTTGAAGACATACTAGCCAGAAAATATAAAGGAGACAGAAAATTAGAACAGATTGTGACAGTTTGAGGCCAAGCAGAGCAATGCATTAATTAATTAATTAATTAATTAATTCAGTTAGTCAATCAGTCAGGTTGGTTGAGTCAGTGAGCTGAAAGGCAGTGAGTGAAGTTGACTTTGTGGCAGTTCAGTTCGTGAAGTTCTGAAGCCATCTTACCAGGAGAGTTTTACAGAGATGTGTTGAAGAACAAGACAGACACTGGTAGAGACAGAATGATCCAGACAATGAGAAGGAAAAAGAATAGTAGAACAGATTGCTAGATTTAGTCTGAGGCCAAGCAGAGCAATTCAATCAAAAGCTGAAAGAAGCAAGTTTGAATTAGTCAGCTTGAAGAGGATTTTGAGCAAGAACAGCTGAGTTGAATGAGATAGTCAGTTTAGGAAGAACTAGAAAGAATAACCTTATTCAGCAGTAAGTCTCAGAGGCTGGAGACATTTTAGGCCTAGATTAGATTGTATTAAGGCCATAGGCTTCCAGGGTTAGGCCTAGGTTGAGAGAGAGAAAGATAATAACCTTCCAAGATAACCATTATATCTAATGAATAAAAGATACTTTTACAAGAGATAATATGATAGCATGCACTCCTACAGCTGATAAACACTTTCAGCAAAGTAGCTAAAAAATTAATTCACTGAAATCAGCAATATTTCTACAGAGAAATAACAACAGTACTCAGAAAAATATCAGGAAAACAATACCTTTCAAAATGTGATCAAATGATATAAAATATATTGCACTAACACTAACTAAGCAAGTAAAAGACATGCATGATTAAAAATAACAACAACAACTTTATGATATTGAAAGAATATTTAAAGATATTGAGAAGATAGAAATAACTTCCACGTTGATGAATTGGTAAAATTAAAATAATAAAAATGGTCAGCCTACCGAATACAATCTATAAGATTCAATGCAATCCTCATCAAAATTCCAACAATATTTTTTATAGATTTTTAAGTACAACTTTCAGCTTCATATGGAACTGCATAAAAAAGAAACAAAACAAAGCAAAGCAACAACAGCAGAAAGACTTCTAGAATTGCTAAAACAATCCATAGTAATAAAAGAACTAAGAGTTACCACTATACATGATTTCAAGTTGTACTACAGAGCTATAGCAATAAAAACAATAATGTTGCTCAATTAAACTAAAGACACAGACACAACTCAACACAGCTATGATGTTTGATAAAGAATATAGAAGAAACACATACTAAAACATGAGACAGCATCTTCAACAAATGGCGCTTTTTAAAGTGGATAGTTGTGTGTAGAATAAATAAATGGGTGGGATTGACTAAACTTCACCAGATTAGAAACTCTTTAAAAAACTGGATAAAATTTTTGAAATGTGTATTTTACCAAAGTTCATGAAGAACACATGGCAATTCAAATAATCCTATATCCTCTGGCGAAATAAACACAAGTACTCTGTCAACGGAAATAAAAATAAATAAATAAGCCCAAGGTAAGATGGATTCAGTGCAGAATTACACTAGACTTTCAAAGACGAGTTAATGCCAACATTCCCAAATTATTCCACAAGACAGAAACAGAAACAGAAGGTCCAAGTAACCCAAAAGCCCAAACCACACCAAGTCCCAAACAAAGAAAAGAACGTACAGTCCAATTTCCCTTATGAACATTGATACCAAAATTCCCAATGAAGTAATTGCTAACATAATCCAAAACATATCAATAAGATCATTCACCATGACCAAGAAGGCTTTATTCTATATATGTAGAGATGGTTTAACAAACATAACTCAATAAATTTAATTCATTATATAAACAAACTGAAAGAAGAAAACAGGATCGTTTCTTTTTTAATTAAACTTTTGTTTTTGTATTAATTATATTTTATTCATTTTTTAGTACCAGCCTTAGCCCCTTCCCTCATTCACTCACTTGCCCATCTCCTCCCATACCCCTCTCCAATTCCACTGATAGGGGAGGTCCTCCTCCCCTTACCTATGACCCTAGCTAATCAGGTCTTATCAGCACTAGCTACATTGTTTTCCTCTGTGGACAGGCTGCTCCACCCTCAGGGAGAGGTGATCAAAGAGCTAGCCACTGGCACCAGGAGTGGAGGAGGGTTCCACTTTCTCCACAATCTCTCCAGTATGTGTTGTCACTTGAGTTTTTGATCTTAGCCATTCTGATGGGTGTAAGGTGAAATCTTAGGGTCGTTTTGATTTGCATTTCCCTTATGGCTAATGAAGTTGAACATTTCTTTAAATGCTTCTCTGCCATTCTATATTCCTCTACAGAGAATTCTCTGCTTAGCTCCGTTCCCCATTTGTTTAAATTGGATTACTTAATTTGTTGCTTTTTAACTTTTTTAGTTCTTTATATATTATGGATAATAGCCCTCTGTGAGATACAGGGTTGGTGACGATCCTTTCCCAATCTGTAAGCAGTCGTTTTGTTTTGAAGACAAAGCTTTACAGAAGCTTTTCAGTGTCATGAGATACCATTTATTGATTGTTGCTCTTAGAGCTTGTGCTGTTGATATTCTGTTCAGGAAGTTGTCTCCTGTGCCAAAGAGTTCAAGGCTTTTCCCCACTTTTTCTTCTAACAGGTTTAGTGTGTCTGCTTTTATATTGAAGTCTTTGATCCTCTTGGACTTTAGTTTGGTGCAGGGTGGTAAGTATGGATCTATTTATCTATTTCCATTTTTCTACATGTAGAAATCCAGTTAGACCAGTACCATTTGTTGAAGATGCTATTTTTTTCTATTGAATGGTTTCGGCATCTTTGACAAAAATAAGTTGTCCATAAGTGTATGGATTTATGTCAAAGTCTTCTATTCAATTCCATTGATTCACCAGTTGTTTTCTATGCCAGTACCATGCCGTTTTTATTATGTTTCTATAGTACTGCTTAAGATCAGGGATGGAGACACCACCAGAAGATCTTTTATTGTAGAGGATTGTTTTAGCAATTCTGGGGTTCTTGCTATTCCATATGAAGTTGAGAATTTTTTTCAAGGTCTGTAAAGAATAGGGTTGGTAATTTGATGAGAATTGCATTGAATCTGTAGATTGCTTTTGGTAAGATAGTCATTTTTACTATTTTAATCCTGCCAAGCCATGAGCATGGAAGATTTTTCTATCTTCGCTTTCTTTAGAGACTGGAATGTAAACTTGTACAGTCACTTTGGAAATCAATCTGGTGATTTTTCAGACAATTAGGAAAGGTGCTTCCTCAGGTTCCAGCCATACCACTCCTAGGCATATATACAAAAGATGCTCAAGTATACAAAAAGGAAATTTGCTCAACCAGGTTTGTAGCAGATTTAATTGTAAAAGACAGAAACTGGAATCAACCCAGATGCCCCTCAGTGGAGGAATTGATACAGAAATTTTGGTACATTTACACAATGGAATATTACTCAGCAATAAAAAACACGGAAATTATGAAATTTGGAGATAAATGATGGAAACTGAAAAAGCTCATCCTGAGTGAGGTATCTTAGAATCAGAAAGACACACAGGGTATATACTCATTCATAAGTAGATATTAGATATGTAATATAGGATAAACATACTAAATTCTATAAACCTAAAGAAACTAATCAAAAAGGAGGACTCTGGCTAAAATGCTCAATACTCATTTAGAAAAGCAAAGAGGATGGGCATCAGAAGTAGGAGAAAAAAGGGAACAGGACAGGAGCCTACCACAGAAGGGTCTCTGAAAGGCTCTACCCTGTAGGGTATCCAAGCAGATGAGGAGACTTATAGCCAAACTTTGGGCAGAGTGCAGGGAATCTTATGAAAGAAGTGGGAGAGAGTAATACTTGGAGAGTATAGGAGCTCCACAAGGAAAGCAACAAACCAAAACAATCTGAGCACAGAGGTCTTTTCTGAGATTGCTACTCCAACCAAGGACCATTCATGGATATAACATAGAACCCCTGCACACATGTAGCCCATGGCAGCTCAGTGTCCATGTGGGTTCCATAGTAATGGGAACAGGGACTGTCTCTGACTTGAACTGATTGGCCTGCTCTTTGATCACCTCCCCCTGAGGGAAGAGCAGCCTTACTAGGCCACAGAAGAAGACAATGCAGCCACTCCTGATGAGACCCCATAGACTTGGATCCGAAAAAAGGAGAGGAAGACCTCCCCTATCAGTGGACTTGGGGACGGGCATGGATGGAGAAGGAGAAGGGATGGTGGGATTAGGAGGGGAGGAGGAAGGGAGCTATAGAGGGCATACAAAGTGAATAAACTGTAATTAATAAAAATAAATACAAAAAAGAAGAAAAAAGATGTTTTTTAAACTGATTCATAGTTTCAGAGAAATGGGAAATGCTTTGTTTACCACTGTCCATGTATCAGATTAGACTCTTCTGTAACCTTTCCCGTTTGTTATTCATTGATCTTGGATATCAGGATTCTATATTTTTATGACAGTTTGGGTCAGAGGGAAGGGGAGAAGTACCTCCCCTATCTGTGGATTTGGGGAGGAGCATGGTTGGAGGAGAGGAGTGAAGGTAGGATTGGGAGGGAAAAAGGGAGGCTACAGCTGGGATACAAAGTTAATAAACTGTAATTAATAAAAAAAATAAAAGAGCCAACCACTGTATTCATGTCAGAGACAGTCCTTGTTTCCCTTACTATGTCATTTCTTTATGTGGAAATGCCTTTGACAAATGCAACAGTCATTCATGATAAAAGATCTGGAGAAATTAAAGATTGAAGGCTCATACTTCAACATAATAAAGGATGCACAACAATCCCACAACCAACATCAACCTAAATGGAGAGATATTCAAAGTGTTTAGGAACAAAACAAGTCCAATCTCTACATACATTTTCAATATAGTAAATGAAGTCCTAGCTGCAGTAATAAAATAACTGAAGGAGATCGAAGGGGTTCCAATAAAAAAGGAAGAAGTCAAAGTCTCTTATGGATGGATGCTATTATTTCAAAAATAAATGACCCTAAAAACTTCATTTTGGAGCTTCTTCAGCAGCTAAGTACTTTCTGCAAAGTAAGATATAAAATTAACAGACAAATATCAGTAGCTTTCCTATATAATAATGGCAAATGGACTGAAAAAGAAATCAGGGACACAATAAATTTCATAATAGCCTTTCCATGAATAATATATTTTGGAGTAATTCTAAGAAAGTGAAAGACTTGTATAACAAAAACTTTAAGACATTAAAGAAAAAAAAAACATCAGAAAAGAGAAACCACTCCCATGTACATGGATCCATAGAAATTATGTAGAGAAAATGATCATCCTACAAAAAACAATCTACAGATTCAATGCAATCCCCATCAATTCTAACACAGCACTTCACCAATCGTGAAAAACAATTCTCAGCTTTATATAGAATCATAATCACATAAGTAAATACACACATACACACACTTTTTACCATCCAGTTCCAAGTTTAATCACACAGAACAAGTGTAGATTTTGTAAAGCTGGAACAGCCTCTGGAAGGCTGTTACCAAAGTGCCTGAGCAGTCCTTACCTGCTGCTAACTTGAGAGCTCATGCTTAGGAAGCTGTGCTCCTTTGTTTCTGTCTTTTACCTCTCTAGAAGTTCACTACTATTTTTTAAAGATGCACTTATGATCTGGGGCTCAAGGCCATTACTTGAGAATACTTCATTCCCAGGTGTTACAGGTGAGAAAATGAAACATTGATATTAACTTCCCTTAGCTCTTTTTTTAATCAATTTTGTCACAGTGACCTGCTGCCACTATTGAAGATTGAGTAAAAGGGATATTTCGTTTTTAGTGGCCACTGATTCATCAGAAATGGAGAGACATAAGGCACTACTCTAGGTATTTGTGATCCTCTAAGCAAACAAGTTCTGATCTCCAGAAAAGTATAAATCACCCAAGATTTCTGTGATCACAATTTTATGAAGAGCTAAAATGAGTTGAGTTTAAAGGGGCCTTGAAGTGTAGTTTAAGAATGTGAAGTTAACTCACAAGACAAGAGAGAGTGTCAAAAGACTGAGCTAGGAGGCAATCAGAGACATAGATTATTCTTTTAGATACTTGATATAAAAACCATAGATGAGTCACAGTTCTCCAGAGATGGAGAATTAGTGATGAAATTGTGTAACACCTTGGTATAATAGATCATCGCCAAAAAATCAACTCAAAACATTCAACTAATTGTAAGTCTCTTTATGTATGTTCTGAGAAGGTGTTGTCCTGCCATTTCCTTGCTATTCACAGCAAGAAGTGTGCAGGGGCAGACAAGATAGCTCTCTAATGTATAACCTTGTGTTTTTATTGTTCTAGATCCCCCTGGTATGTCCTATATCCTACACTGGGTTGATTGTCATCCAAGTCAACACTGTAAAAGGCTGCAGTTTAAAAAGAGGAAGTATATTGAAAAGCTATTTTAGTTATAAAATATGCACGGTTTGAAAACCACCAGTTAAGACATATAGATATAAAAGAAGAATCAAACTTTCAGTTGAAAAATTGAAAAAAAAAAAAAAAAAGAAGGAAAACACGGCCAGTGCCAGGATTTGCGTTGTAGTTAGCATTAACACAGGCCTACAGATTATGAAGCTGGTGAAGCATAAGCTAGACAAGGGGAGAACTCTGCATTTAGAAATAAACATGAAAATGTGTGCTAGAAATCCTAACTTTTACATTTATAGATGGAAGATATTTTAATCACTGTTAAATGGGCTGCATCTTTTCTCTGATTTCCACTTACCACACTTCTGAAATTCCTTTGTTGAGTGACTTCAAGTCTCTGCAGGCATTTTTAGGATTGAACTAAAGAAAGCTACATTTGCTGACAAATTTAGTTCAAATTCATTTACTTCATAATCAGTTTTCTGTGTTACTCCTAGTAATTGCAATATTAAAAAGATTCTAGGAATTTGTGTCCCTCCTACTTTACTGACTCAGTAAAATCAAAAGAGGAAAATGGAAAACCAGATGTGTTATTCAAATGCTCTTTAGAGTCCATGAGCAGAAGGGAGATGAGATTTCACTGCCTAATGCAGGAAGATAGGCTCAAAACTTCCTCTCAGCAGATGTGGACTTGTGAGCAGAACAGATAAATTCAGCTTTGCTATTAAAAACAGAAATGCTTACTTATAAATATACTTAACTATGAATGCAGCCAGTTAGAAAAAATGATATAGCATTTTCCAGTCCAGCTAGAAGTTCACTGCCAATTAAGCTTCTTGGTAAGCCAATATAAGTGTATATTTGAATGGTATTTAAAACACTTTGGCAAAACAATAAAATGTTGGTTATTGCTATGGGTATAAGAAATAAAGACATGTAACCATACAGTTTGGATAAAAATTTTTATCCAAGTACAGATAATTAAATAAAATATTTATAATTTCTAAGTACTTTTCCTCTGTGCAAAGAAGTGTTGGTTTAAGCAAAGAGGGAATAGAGAAGAAACAATATTGAAAAAACCCAGCATGAAAAAGAAAAGAAAGGAGGAAGGAATGAAGAAAAGAAGGAGGGAATAAAGAAAGTCAAAAAGGAAAAAAATTCAGTAGTGTTTTTAAATTAAAGAATTGGGAAGGAATAAAAAAGGAAGAATAAAGAAAGCAAGAAAGAGAGAGAGAGTTTCAGAAAAAAATCTAAATTAGAGAGTGAGAACTCTAATTATTGGGTAAAGCACATTTTAAAAAAATGGTTTTTTTTTTAAATTGAATGAGAGCTTTAAATAATGTTTGTCTGAAAGCACAAATTGAAATTTTTTTAGACAAATACTAAACAGCTTCCTGAAAGGAAACTTTTTTTTTTGTTGTTATTCTGTTTTGTATTTACTTTTGCTTTTTTGATATCAAATATCAAATAAACACTGTCAGTGCATTCTCACTCCAAAGTAGAGAACAGCACCACCACTCTCTTGTATCTTCTCTATAGTTCACTTTGGAGCAAAGACTCTGAGAGCAAGCTGATTTCTTCACCTGAGAGACCCCCTTCTAGGAAGAATTGTTTCCCCAGATTTTTCTTTCTCTAGTTCAAAACTTCTTGGTGCTTCTTTAAGATGACATAAATGGTTTTACAGGAGGCTGATTAAGTCAAAATGCTCACAATTAAAAAGCACCAAAATTTACTCTAATATTTTTAATTAAATTTTTATTTTTTATATTAATTACAATTTATTCATTTTTTTTATCCCAGCTGTAGCCCCTTCCCTAATTCCCTCCAATCCCACCCTCCCTCCCTCATCTCTTCCCATGCCTCTTTCGAAGTCCACTGATAAGGGAGGTCCTACTTCTCTTCCATCTAAACCTAGCTTATCAGGTCTCATTTGGACTAGCTGCATTGTTCTCCTCTGTGGACTCAGGAGGTTATTCCCCCCTTAGGGGGAGGTGATCAAAGAGCAAGCCACTGAGTTCATATCATAGACAGTCCTTTTTCCACTTACTAGGGATCCCTCTTGTATACTGACCTGCTATGGACTACATCTGAGCAGGGGTTCTAAGTTATCTAGGTTATATCGATGAATGGCCTTTCGTTGGAGTATCAGTCTCAGAAAAGATCCCTGTGCCCAGATTTTTGGTTCTGTTGTTCTCCTTGTGGAGTTCCTGTCCTCTACAGGTCTTACTATCTCTCCCTTTTTCATAAGGTTCCTTGCACTCCGCCCAAAGTTCAGTAATGAGTCTGAGAATCTGCGTTGATACACTGCTGGATGGAATCTTTCATAGTCCTTCTGTGTTAGGCTCCTGTCCTGTTTCCTGGTTTCCACTTCTTCCAATGTATATCCCAATTTTCTTTCTGAGTGAGGATTGATCATCTTACCCAGGGTCCTCCTTCTCACTTAGCTTCTTTAGGTGAAGAGATTTTAGTATGTTTATTCTATATTATATGTCTAATATCCATTTATAAGTGAGTATATACCATGTGTGCTTTTCTGCTTCTGGGATACTTCATTCCACCATTTGCCTGTAAATTTTATTATTTTCTTGTTTATATTTGCTGAGTAGTATTCCATTGTGTAAAAGTACCACATTTTCTGTATCCATTCCTCACCTGAGGGACACCTGTGTTGTTCCCACGTTCTAGCTATTATTAATAAGGCTACTATAAACATAGTTGAGCAAATGTCCTTGTTGTGTACTAGGGCACCTTTTGGATATATGCTTAGGAGTGATATATCTGGATCTTGAGGAAGCACTATCTGTAATTGTCTGAAAAGTGCCACATTGATTTTCAATAGAAGACCCAGAAATAAACCGACACACCTAAGGATACTTGATTTTTGACAAAGAAGCCAAACCATACAATGGAAAAAAAGAAAGCATCTTCAACAAATGGTGCTGGTCTAACAGGATGTCTACATGTAGAAAAATGCAAATAGGTCTATATTTACCACGCTGTACAAAACTAAAGTTCAGGTGGATCAAAGACCTCAACATGAAACCAGACACACTAAATCAGTTAGAATAAAAAGTGGGGAAGAGCCTAGAACTCATTGGCACAGAGACAACTTCCTGAATAGAGCACAAACAGCACAGGCTCTAAGATCAACAATCAATAAATGGGACCTCATAAAACTGAAAAGCTTCTGTAAAACAAAGGACACTGTTGTCAGAACAAAACGACTGCCTACAGATTTAGAAAGGATCTTCACCAATCCTATATCTGACAGAGGGCTAATATCCAGAATATATAAAGAAATCAAGAAATTAAAGCAACAAATCAAATAATACAATTAAAAATCGGAGTGCAGAGCTAAACAGAGAATTCTCTGTAGAGGAATATAGAATGTTAGAGAAACACTTAAAGAAATACTCAACATCCTTAGCTATCAGGGAAATGCAAATCAAAACAACTCTGAGATTTCACCTTAGACCCAGCAGAATGGCTACGATCAAAACTCAAGTGAGAACACATGCTGGAGAGGATGTGGTGAAAGGGGAACCCTCCTCCATTGCTGGTGGGAATGTAAACTTGTAATCTACTCTTAAATGCAGTTTCTGCTTTGCTTTTCAAGTGCTCCTTTTAGAGGTAAGAAGCAGCCGTGAATCCTTGAAGGCCAGGTGGCGGTGGCATGCTTTACTGCAATGACCTTTAATCCAGTGAGGTGGTTTGTGCAGATTGTACCTCTGTCTTTAGCTAATTGTATCAGCAAAGCCAGTTATCTGATTTCTCAAGAACCCCCACCTACAGAGTGAGGGTGCTCAAAATGTGTGTTTCAGCGACCAGAGTCGTTATTAACTAAGTGAACCACACAGCAGCACCGATGTAGCTTTTCTCAGGTCATGTCTGTGGGGTTGTTCCTTTGGAGTCACCATACGTTGTGCTTTGTCTCTAAAAGTTGTTCTCTTCATCGCATTTTCTTTTATGGGCCATAGATCCAAAGATCACTTAAAATCCATTGCAGTATAGCAGTGGGTTAAAAATAGACACACCACATCCTTATCATACCAGCACAGTCCATAAACTGCTGCTGTGCTGTTGATTTTTGCATGCACGCTACCATGCTAGAAATACCTTTATCTTCTTTAACTTCCCTGGCACCTTGAAAAATACTATAGCATGTTTCACAAAAGAGATCTATTGCTTCCTAGGTGTCAGTTTGAATAAATTTGCACCCAACAATGCTGAGTTTCATGATCAAATCATTCACCAAAAATACACAGTATATCATTGTTAATTTCAAGCACCCTTAAAGCTATGGGAGTCAGAGAAAAATTCCAGCTTAACACTTCATATATTTCAAACTTTGACAGTCATGTCTTTCTCAAGGTCTACGGAGTGTGCCCTGTTTGAGAGGAAAAATAATCGGTGTCATTATCTATATTTTTAGAAGTCCAAGAACTCTGCAGAAATGTATATTTCCACCTTATCTTCAAATTATTTGAATATTTCTCCTGTGGTTCAAGGATTCCGTACTTTCTTCTACTTCTTCTTCTTCTTCTTATTTACAATTTATTCCCTTGGTATCCCAGTTGTAGCCTCCTTCCTTATCTCCTCCCAGTCCCAGCCTCTCACCTGCTTCCTCCCCTATCCCTCTTCCCAAGTCTAGTGATAGAGGAAATCCTCCTTCCCAACTGTCCGACCATAGCCGTTCAGGTCTCATCATGACTGCCTGGCTTCTGTACTTTTGAAGGAAGAGACTGTATTGATAACAAATATTGTCTTATTTGACTATTATTTAAAATTTTTGATTGTTGTGTTTTATTATTCCTGGAGATTGAGCCCAGTGCCTTCACAGGATGAACTTGTTTTATAATGGCAACTCACAGTCCTCACTTCAAAGACCATCTTTATCTCCATTTCCAAATAAACATTTTTATTAATGATTTAACAATTTCACATATAATGAATTTTTAATTTTTTTATTTATTATAATTTATTCACGTTATATCCCAGCTGTAGCCCCCTTCTTCATCCCCTCCAAATTCTGCTCTCCTTCTTCTACTTCCATGTCCTTTCCCTAGTCCAAGAATAAGGGAGGTCCTTCTTCCCTTCCATTTGACCTTACCCTATTAGGTTTCATAAGGACTGTCTGCAATGTCTTCCTCTGTGGCTTGGTAAGGCTGCCTCTCCCTTATGGAAAGGTAATCAAACAGCCAGCCACTGAGTTCATGTCACAGACAGTCCCTGTTACCCTTATTAGGGAACCTCCTTGGACAGTGAGCTGCCATGGACTACATCTGTGCAGGGTTTATAGGTTATCACCATACCCTGTCCTTGGTTGGAGTATCAGTCTCAGAAAAGACCCCTGTGCCCTGACTTTTTGGCTCAGTTGCTCTCCTTGTGGAGCTTCAGTCCCCTTCAGGTCTTTTCTAATTTCCCCTTCTTTCATAAGGTTTCCTGCACTCTGCCCAAAATTTGACTATGAGTCTCATCATCTGCTTCTATAGCCTGCTGGGTAGAGTCTTTCAGAGGTCCTCTGTGGTAGTCTCCTGACTTGTTCCTTGTTTTTACTCTCTTCCAATGTCTATCCTATTTGTCTTTCTGAATGAGGTTTGAGCATCTTACCCAAGATCCAGATATACCACTCCTAGGCATATATCCAAAAGATGCTGAAGTATACAACAGGGACATTTGCTGAACCATGTACATAACAGATTTATTTGTAATAGTCAGAATCTGGAAACAGCCCAGATGTTCATCAATTGAGGAATGGATACAGAAATTGTGGTACATTTCCACAGTGGAATACTATTCAGCAATTAAAAAACAAGGAAATAATGAAATGTGCAGGCAAATGGTGGGATCTAGAAAAAATCATCCTGAGTGAGGTATCCCAGAAGCAGAAAGACAAAAATGGTATATACTCACTTATAAGCGGATATTAGACATAGAATATAGGATATGCATACTAAATCTGTTCATCTAAAGAAGTTAAGCAAGAAGGAGGATTCAGGGTATAATGTATTTTTATCATGGTCACTCCTCACTCCTTGCCCTAACCTCTGCACATCTACCCACTCCCAACTTTGTATCTCTTTAAGATGAGTCAGGTATCTGGAGTCCAGAAAGACAAACCACATGTTCTTGTGTTATGGATTCTGTGGTCAGTCTCCGTTATATTTGTTCTTTCAGCTTTAGATTTATATCATCCAGGAGAATAAAGGGGGACATTGCTGCTAAGGGGAGATAACAGAACACAAATTACATGAATTGGGAAAAGGAAAATAGGGTTAAGTGGAGAGAAGGAAGGAAGGGTATGGCAGAGGAAGGAGATGGGAGAGATAACTAACTCTAAGATGCTTTAAAAGAAACATGATATGGTATTTTATACATTCTGTATATATGAATATAAATGATATAAACTCATGTATTATAAACACACATAAATTTGTACGTGTGTGTGTGTGTGTGTGTGTGTGTGTTATGTAGCTGTACCAGCCATGATATTATCATTTTTCTTCATAACATTACCATTGCTAATGGAAATGTAAACAAGTACCAACACTTGGAAATCAATCTGGTGCTTTCTCAGAAAACTAGGAATAGTGCTATCTCAAGATCCACCTACACCACTCTCAAGCATATATCCAAACTTGAGTGTTCATGTATACAACAAGGACATTTTCTCAACCATGTTTGTAGCAGCTGTATTTGTAATAGCCAGAATCTGGAAATAACCCAGATGTCTCTCAATGGAGGAATGGATGCACAAACGGTGGTACATTTACACAATGGAATACTACTCAGGAATTAAATACAAGGAAATCATGAAAGTTGCAGGCAAATGGTGGTATCTAGAAAAGATCATCCTGAGTGAGGTATCCAAGAAGCAAAAGGATACACATAGTATATACTCACTTATAAGTGGATATTAGAAATATAATATAGGATATACTAAAATCTGTACACCTAAACAAGTGAGATAAGCAAGAAGGAGGGCAGTGGGTAAGATGATCAATCCACATTCAGAAAGGCAAACAGGACAGACATTGAAGAAGGAGAAAACAGGGAACAGGACATGATTACCACAGAGGGCCTCTGAAAGACTCTACCCAGTACAGTATTAAGGCAGATGCTGAGACCCTTAGCCAAACTTAGAGCAGAGTGAAGGGAACCTTATGAAAGAAGGGGGAGATAGAAAGAACTGGAAGGGACAGGAGCAACAGAAAGAAAGCAAAAGAACCAAAAAAATCTGTCCACAGGGGTATTTTCTGAGACTGATACTCCAACACAAGACTATTTATGGATATAACCCAGAACCCCTGCTCAGATGTAGCCATGGTAGTTCAGTGCCCTAGTAAAGAGAACAGAGACTGTCTCTGACATGAACTCGGTGGCTGGTTTTTTGATCACCTCCCCTGAGTTGAGAGCAGCCTTACTAGGCCACAGAGGAAGACTATGCAGACAGTCCTGATGAGACCTGATAGGCTAGAGTTAGGTGGAAAGAAAGGGCGACCTTCCCTATTAGTGGACTTGGGGAGGAGCATTGAAGGAGAAGAGAGAAAGGGTGAAATTAGGAGGGGAAGAGGAGGAGGCTACAAATACAAAGTGAATACAAAGTGAATAAAATATAATTAATAAAGAATAAATTAAAAAATAA
The DNA here is from genome assembly GCF_907164565.1 of Psammomys obesus. Taxonomy (NCBI): domain Eukaryota; kingdom Metazoa; phylum Chordata; class Mammalia; order Rodentia; family Muridae; genus Psammomys; species Psammomys obesus. Next base: position 8,118,386 of record NW_026592732.1, read on the forward strand.
ATAACAATAAAAGGCATAGGTTTGTAATGAGGATTTTGATGTTAAGGTGGTGAATGAAGTTTTATCTTTTAAGTTACTAACATTGTTCAATTATTTAGTATGCTTATATGTGTTCATGTGTGAGCACCAACAAATACAATAAATGTGAAGTTAATTGTGAAAAAAAATAATTAAAAAAGAAGAAACATGGTGTTATAATATTTTATAAGTTCCATATATTTGTATATAAATGGTGTTAAAGCATATAAACACACATAAATATGTACAGATATGTACGTATATGTCATATATATGTGTGTGTGTGTGGTATGAAGCTAAAACTGCCATTATATTATCATTTTCCTTCAAAACATCACTGTTGCCTTCCTGCACACTCTTCTGGAGCTCAAAGCAATGGGTTGGTCCAAATACAGACTAGAAGACCAAACCTGTGAAGCAAATTGACTGTCTTGTGTTTTTAATTTAGCGATCTCATGTATTTGGATACAGACAAAGAAAACTCACTGACAGTCTATGTTCTGATATATATGCAAAGTGATGTTTTCCTAATCTCCCCTGCCCCTGTGTGTCTTTAATTAGGACAGGCAAAGCACATGTTGGAGGACATCTGAAATTAGGTTTGAGGTGCTGCCGAAAGCTTTTTTTTTAATTTTTTATTTAACTTTTATTAATTACACTTTATTCATTTTGTATCCCCCCTATAAGCCCCTCCCTCCTCCCCTCTGGGTTCCACCCTCCCCCTTTCTGCATGCATGCCCCTCCCCAAGTCCACTGATAGGGGAGGTCCCCCTCCTTCTTTCTGATCTTTTTCTGAAACTATCACTAAGAAGGGACAAGCGCCCCTGTGCTGCTTTCTTGCCTTCTTGAAATAGGCTATGAGCATGATTCAGTGATCTCATTCTTGATTATTTCACAAACAATGGTTGAGTGTTTCAAATTCAAGTTAAGAATTAAATTTGAATCTATGCTTTTAAAAAATGAATATCCTATATATGATAGAGTTCTCAGATCTTAAAATCTATCTCAATAGAAAGTCTTAAAATATTCAAAAAGAGAAAAAAAAGTAATTTTTGAGTGTTGAGTGATATATATGCCTGAGTCCCATCAAACACAGGTATCTTCAGAAGGATATCTAGCTGGAAAAAAGCTGGATCAAAACACACACACACACACACACACACACACACACACACACACATGTACTTGTGCACAGACACAAGCACATAGCATCATATTAACATTTTAAATGATAATGAAATATTGGAGGCACATAGTCTCTACAATCCCCAATTGCCTAAATGAACTGTTGACTGCATGACCTTTTGATGTAATCCTTCTCTGATTTCCTTTAAAAACTTTTTAATAGTAGAGTCACATCTATAGCCATATACATAAGTGTTGTGTTGACTGTCTTAATACATTGATTATTTTCTTTGTCAGTACTTTGGAAAATGAGTGATTAGGAGTAAATCATTTCAATTCCAAGAAGTTATATTTTAATGTCACATTTTTTATTTCCTGAATAAACTATGAGGACTTGTAGATTTCTCTCATATTTTCAGTCAATTTACTCATTCCCTTTCCTCCTCAGACTCTGATACGCTGGATAGAGATGAGTAATATTAAGTGATAGCCATGACCATGTTATTGCAATCTAATAACTTGGGGCTCTTTTTCTTAGATGTTAAACTCTTGACAATTTAAAATTTTCTAAATTTTAGGGGAGACATTGTAAAACACCTTTTATGTAATTCATATTTCATTTTTATAGAAATCTATTCATTGATACATCTGTTCTTTTTGGGGGGGATTGGAGTAGTCTCAGCAAAACTGAAGCTGAGACAAATTGATGCATCCATCCTCAAAACATACTATTATTTTAACGCACATATATTATTATACAATGAAATTAATATTGCCTGGTAATTTATTCCAGTGTATTTTAATATACATATAAATTCATATAACTGTGACTACAAATAGAATGGAAAAGTATTCTACCATGCATTAGGCCCTGCTATTCCTTATATAATATGTTCCCCTAACACTTATCCATAATTCACTAATAAGTGTTCTTTCAGCATCAGCTTTTCTTCACAAGATTACCCTGTCATGAAACCACAGAGCATATGATCTTGTTAAACTGGTCCATACACAAAATATTCAGCCTTATAGTTCATTCACATAGTAATATACGTCAGTCTTCAGTCTCTCTGATAAATCATTAGTTGATTTTCTTACTCTAGTAAAAATTAATTCTGCCCTTGAGGTTTCTCACTGTGCCCCAGAGTTTTTTCAATGACAGGGTCTGTGCCTCAAAGATGCAAGAAAATAATGTAATTTGAGCTGTGGATAAAACTCAGTGTCAGCTTGAGAGCACATTGATTTGTGGTGTTCCCTGTCAATCCAACTGTTATTTTCTAGCCAATCCAAAACCTTTTTCTTGGAAAGTAAATAGAGCTCCTATTTAAAGAGATTATTTTTCTCTTAAACAAGTATTTCAGATCTAAATTTAGAGTGCAATATTGTATAAGAGTGAATGATACTGATGTTCCTGAAGTCATAGGAAAGGGTAATAACACCTATGTTGAGATAGAGGAAATGTGTGGGAAATAACATTATTGTAATAGTCACCTGTAAGAATTTTGGTTAAAAAAAAAAACAGAATTATTATAAGAGTGTGTTTTCATTTAGTCCCAGGTGTGGGATATGGTACTGCTTCATATTGTCCACAACAGCTGACTATGATTTGCCTTATCCGCTAGCAATGACATGATTTTGCCAGCTGCAGTCCTGATGTGACTTGATGTGCATGGGTGGGTTGGTGAGGAGGAAGGTTCCCCTTTTCTGAGGAGTAGGGGAGGGAGGATAGGGAGAAGAGGAAGGGCAGTTAGGACTGGAAGGAGAGGAGGGAGGAGTTGACAATGAAGATGTGAAGTGAATAAATAAAGGAAAAATAAAAGTTTCTGGGATTGTTTGACATTTATAATTCTGGGGACCTTTCAAAGAATATATAAATGTTAGGGTCCAGAGAAGCAGGGATTGTTGGTTGTTGGTTGTTGTTGGTTGCTGTTGATCATGATTTGTTAAGTAGTTGTGTGCATAAAAAGATACAACAAAAAAAATTGAGATAACCTGACAGTGAATATCAAATTTACTCCAAGAAACTCAACATCCCCTAATCAGCAGGAAGTAGTGTGATGAAAACATCACCCTCTTTATGACCCTGACTTTACTTAGGAATCTTTTTTTTCTGATTATTTTATTATTATTATTATTAGTTACATTTTATTAACTCTGTATCCCAGCTGTATCCTTCTCCCTCATTCCCTCCCAAACCCTCCCTTTCTCCCTCCCTCATCTCCTCCCTACCCCTTTCCTAGTCCACTGATTGGGACCATGTATGGATATAACCTAGAACCTCTGCCCAGATGAAGCCTGTGGTAGCTCAGTAACCAATTGGTTTCCCATAGTAAGGGGAACAGGGACTATTTCTGACAGGAACTCTTTGACCTCCCCACCCCCAAGGGAGGAGCAGTCCTGCTAGATACAAGAAAATATCCACAGAGGAGGAAAAGGCCACAGAGGAGGACTTTGCAGCCAGTCCTGAAGATACTCAGGAATTTTATTCCTTTCTTCAATATTATTTTTTCCCTCTCACATCTAGTGATAAGGGTTTGAAACAGTGGAAGATAAGGGGTGGAGAAGAGAGAAAGAAGAAAACTAGTAAAAGACAAACTACAGTCACCTTTCTCATTTCCTTGACCAAATAACCTATAAGAAGCCAATTAAGGGAGGAGGCATTTATTTGGGCTTAGGGTTTAAATTAGCATATCCCATAATGCCACAGAAGGCTAGGGGTGCTCATGGTGACAGAGGCACATGTCTGGTACTCCACATATCCTTGGAGTAGGAAGCAAATCCTGTATAGGAGGTAAAGCTGGCTATTAAAAAAATTATCCCACCTCTAGCAACAGACCTCTTTCTTAAGTGCTCTGCTTCTTAAAAATGCATTTAGAAAAGTGCTACCAATTGAGGATGAAGTGTTCAATCAAATACGCCTATGGGGAACAGTTCATTTCATATCATAATATACATGCCCTTAGAACAGTAAGATAGGAACTTAAACAGAATTTGTATAAAGGGCTTTTTATTGTTATCCAAGGAATGATTGCTGAAATACAAAGAAAAGTCTCAAAGATGGCCTGTATGATTAATAAAACTCCTAATATTACAACAAAAATATTAGTAGACATTAATCAAAATATAGGTTAATTGAGAACCCAAATGTGACAAAATAAAAATTGTAGATATTGTTTGTTGTTACAGTGCTATTTTTCTTGTCAACAGTTTCCTGACATATGTTGCTTTAATGTGTCAGACTTTTCTCATATTCTTGATGGTCAAAATAATGATTTGCTTAGATATAAACAAAATCTTTCAAGTAACCTTTAAATGGCCATCATGGTTAAAACAGCTTTCCCCGTCCCTCAACCCTCTACTAGCTATTGTTACATTTTTCATGTGATTGCCTATATTTGTTAGATTAGCCATAGAGGCATTGCGTTAAACTCTAACCTCTATTACAGCTGCTACTTTTTTCTTTTAAAAAATTTAGAAAGAAAAATATAGTGGGCTTGAGGTCCTTGTGCTCACATATAAGTGCTTGAGAATATAGAATGTCAAACATGCAGAGTGGTTTCTTCAAAGAAGAGATAGAGAAACTGCTTTACACATAGAATGACAATAATGGATGTGGTTAATAACCTGATGACTTATGTGCTATTTGTATGACAAAGATCACACCAAATCCCCCAACAGATCTTTAAGATGTCATATTTAGTCAATCTATGGAAACCATATTCATGGAAGAGTTCAAATGTACTTTAACAAAGAATTTCAGTAGAAAGTTCTAGTAGCCTCAAACTTTATTGTGCAGAAATGACTGAGTTGTCATCATGAAATTATTTTCCAAATTGTACTGTACTTAAATATATAGAAAACCAACTTCCTGATGTCATACTCTTGAAGTTTGCACCAACACTTGCAAACAGATTTACTTCTTGACTCATGAGAACTGACATTCAGCTAGCTTTTGTGTTTGCAAAGGACCCTAAAAAGTTGCTGCTGCCATTTGACTTAAAAAAGAATGATTCTCTAAAAAAAAAAAGACCTAAAATATTAATAAAATGTCTAGTGAACAACGACCTTGAACTACCAAGCTAATCATATTCTCTAGTTAGTATTATTTATTTAAATGAAATTGTATAGTTTTCCTGGTGCCTGGGTTTAGATGGTAGTAACATAGTCTAGAACTCACTGGTGTATGAAGGACCCGACTCCATGTCAATTAAATGCACATGTTTCAACCATGAAGTTTCTTGACATTGTGTCTCACACAGTAGGTTTTGTTTCTGTAACACATTTATGCCCATATTTACCTATGAACTTTATATATTTTACACAACTAACACAGAATAATTTATTGTATCTAAAATGTTCATAAAAGTTATTTCCTGAAACAAAAACATTCCAAATTGCTTTTTATATTTGTATTGCATTGTGTTAGCACACAATAATGGTTTCCACTGTGATCTTCTGTCCTTAAATGTCATCTTACCTTCCTCACCTCTAACTCAAGACTCCACACCAAGATTTAGATTTCTGATTCAAGAAGATTATCAGTTTGTTTTTATGTGAAGCATTATTAAATAAGAAAAGTTTGTTGAATTCTGTGAAATTCCCAAATCCCCCTTTCCAGTGATATCAAGGAGAGGTATTAAAACTTTCCAAATCTTCAAGGTAAGATGGACAAGTGTTATTGTAGTGTGACAAAGACAAAGCATGTGAGAACCAAAATTATTTAAATTGGGCTGATAGCATTTCAATTTACATAAAGCTTTTAGCCTGCTGTTATCTTTGCTTTTACCAATTTAAATGCATTAACTCCAAGGCTCATTTTAAATTGAACGTTTAAATTAATGCATTGTCAATTTGTCTTTATGGTAAATGGGTAAAAATGAAGCTAGAAGCATGGATGTGGAGAAATAATGATCCATTCCTGATTTGCTTTTTTAAACCAGATATGCTCTGCAGTTCTCCATGTTGTCATTAACCATGTGAACTTAATGGCATCTGAAAACAGGATTGGCAAAGCCCGTTAACAAGATGTTCTTTTCTAAAGTGAGAGCACGCTGTTGTTCAAAAACAAGCTGCAATACTGTGTGTGACAGACTTGGTATGCATGCGGTACCTCTGATCACTTTAGCTAAAAGGAAAAAGAGAAGGAAATATAATGATTCTAATTAGCATGAGACCAAGCTGAAGTGATTTTCTTTTAGCAATTCAACTCCACCTTAAATGAAATATGAAGCAAATGGTTGGCAGAGTGTTTAAACATGAATGAGCTGCAAAGAAATTAGCTCCTTGATGTTTTCTTTTTTCCTGAGAAGAATTTAAGTGACATATACAAAAAAAAAAATTAGAACAGCAAACTTAATTTTATTCTTCTTGGGTTTGGATGTCCTCGGGCAAGGAAGTGGTAATAATCACTAATTTTGTATGTGTGTGTGTTTTTAATCTTACTCATTAACCTCTAAAACTGAAGTTAAAGAAATAAAATGTCTTTTGGGTAACCTTGAAGTGTTGTGCATATTCTAAAGTGGAATAGGCACCTTTACAGTATCATCTATGACATGACAGAGCTGCTGTGTCATGATGCCAAAGACAGAGGAGAGACATAGCCATTACCATTGTCATGTTTCCTTCTCCTTCTCCATCCCCTGCTCTTTTTAGGTTTAATATACACTATCTACATTAGTTGATATATTTGACATAAAGAAAAAAAATGCTTCTGTAAGATACCAATATAACACACAATTCCATGCTTAGATGATGGTGTGTGTGTGTGTGTGTGTGTGTGTGTGTGTGTGTGCGCATCTGTGTTCAGGATGCGGATGAATTGAACACACTGAGTATAATTGGTAAGCACTGTAACACTGTCCTCCATTGATATTTCTTAATTCGTTTCTGTCCCTGAAGAAGTTAACTAATCAACAGAACCATGCTATGTCCTACCATGGTACTTTAAAGTGTGAGGAATAGTATATGTTGAATAAAAATTAGGATACGTACAGACTTCTGTAGGACACACAGGTTTTTATCTATAATTTTTCTGATGGTAATAATAGTCGTGAATCATTAAATCTTCTGTTATCTTTTATATTCTTCCAAAAAAGAGGCCTTCTTTAAATTTATTTCCTCACATAGAAACTGATCAATTACATTGGCTACTAGGACATTTTCTGCTGAAGATTCTTTCTTTCTGTTCATAGAACATATTTGCTTTTGTTTATTGATATGTTGGTTTCATTTTCTGTGTCATCCATACAACCCCAGGTGGATGTGTCATTCCTTTCTTTGGTAGGAGTATTTTCTGTCTGGAATTTTCTTCCTCTGTAAGTTTGGCACTTGCAGCCATTGTTTTCCAGGTGTTTTATCATTCATGTTTTAGGAATTAAAGGGAAAATATCATAGCTATAACCTATGACTTTCTTTTTTATACCATACAAGTCCAAAGCCAATGGCTTACCCACATTGTCTCTCCATATCTGCTGAATAGATTTAATACTGAATGTCTGGATTGGGATGTTACATGATAATTCAAATATATAAAATTCTGATACTTGTGAGACACATCTTACAACACTGATTATGACTTCTGGTCTAATGAAGAGGCTATGCTCTCAGGGAACTAAGAAGGCAATTTTAGAACCTGATTCCCATGGAAGTAGTTGCCAGCAGCTGTTGCCTTCTCATTCTCTTTCAAATCATCCTCTGTTTCCTTGACTCTTCTACTCATGTTATATCTTGTTCTGATCTTTTAAATATCTACTCTATGATTTTCATATTATTGATTTTAAGTGGCATTTCCCCAAATTTCTCCAAAGTATAAAAATATTCAAATATATTAGCAAGTCACACATTAAGTTTACATTCATCATGGGCATCTTTACATTGCTTCTAATAAACCCCATTCATCATGCATTCCATTATCCTTTGAAAACCTCCAATGAATTCTCCATTAATCAATTGTTCCCTCCTTTGGAACCTCAGACATTGTCAGAAAATCCTTGATCTGTTAGTTTTATTTAGGTTTCCACATCAAATAATCCAAATGAACAAGTGATGATTAAATGATTTCAGTTCATTAAATATAAATATAAGGTTTTAAGTTCAACAGAAAGGAATTGATGTCAGTTATCCAGAATGCTACATGTATTACAACCCAGAGGAGCAGTGAAATAAGAAAGGAAAGATATTGACACCATAAAATTATTTTAATTTATGTATTTGCTCATTTTTAGTCATTTGGTTGTTGTTCGGGACATCAAGAGGAATTCTGGGTTGCATGACTGTCAATAGTCTAGGTGTTCAGAATGATTCTTATTTCTTTGACATGTAAAGCGTGTTAATGAGAGTGAGATACAGTGCTAACTAGAGAAGAAATGTGATGACTAATCTACACTTAGGTAAAACACTTGCAGTAGACAGTAACGTCAAGGGAACACATGAGGAGCAGAGCTGGGAGAATTGGGATTACCATGTGGAATCCTGAGGAATGAAAACTCTTTGTAAATAAAGTGAATAGTTCAGGATGTTTTCTGACTTACAGCTCAGCTTCAAGAAGCAAAGGGCCTCTGAGATGATGACATGCTAGGTCTTTCACTCAGATACTTAACATAAAAATCTGTTCTTCCAGCTTCCTTAGCAATGTAATCAGTTCTTAATACAGTGTGAAGAGACAAACCTTGGTCTTCTGCTCAGATAGAAACAAATTCGGTGTTCACATGAAGGTCAACTGCAAACCCTTCTGGTGGAGGGTAAGGTCAGACTTCTCTCCTAAGAAAGTATTTAGAAACAGGTGAAACTTTCTTCTAGAGAAGCGCCAGTTGCATTCTCATGAGAAAGTGGGGAGGTGATCAGCGCTACTGAGGCCAGAAGAAGACTCTGCCTGCTAGATAATAGGAGCAGGGACATACATTCCTTCATCCTCACAGTGCCTTGAGGGCATGCCTTAGCAGCTACCGCAGCACTGACCTATTTTCTCTGCAGTCCTGGAAGCATTCTTAGAGAAGGTAAGAGAAGGAACACTGCCTCATCAGAACTGAAGAACTCCACTCAGCCTATGTCTCTGTTAAAGATTCTAAATGAAGACAGACGCTATCCCCTCAACCTCTCTCCTGCCCTCCTCCAAAATGGCACTGATAATGTTTTTATTATTATTATTATTATTAAAATAATCACTGAGGACTAAGCACTTGACTTAAAAACAGATTTTTGACCTTACAAATAGATTGGGCAACTTTCACTTTGCGTACATACATTTTAAATTTTATACTTTGTAAATTTTAATTTCTGATACCTCTAAGCAATTGTTTTATAGAAAAAGATACACATTTGTTACTAATAATATGCCTGTTATTTTATTTCCTGAAAAAACTAAAGAATATAATATATGCTTAGTTTTAATAATAAGTAAATTGTACACTTTAACATACCATGTGCAATTTAATACAGGCAGAAAAACTTAAGGGGGCAAAACTCAGAAATAAGGTTGTTCTGGAAATCTCTGAGGGAGCAGAATCAGTGTGTGGATGGCAGTGACCTTTGGGAACTCCTACAGAAAGGAAAAAAAAAACAGCAGAGCCCAAGACAGGCAACATGAGGGACTGTAATGAAGCGAAACCCAGTGGAATAGATGAAAAGGTTGCAGTCACCAAAACTGACTAAAAAGTAATTATATTCAGCAATGCAAAGAAAAAAGAAAGAAAGAAAAAACCAACAAGTAATAACAAGGGTGACCACTTTGGAAACACGAATAGATTTTTAATTAGAATGAACTCCCTAACACATTACTTATTGTAATTTTGTAATACAGAGTAATTTCAATTCTGACACTAGAGGGATTTAACAGAACTGAGTTAACTATCACTACACTTTAGGGCCTGTAATTGGCTACTTCTTGGTGTTAACCGGTGCTTGAGAGCTCACTGCTTTGAAGAATGACTATTTATGCTTGTGGTAATCTGTTCTTGGTGATACTATGTGAGGTGAAAAAATAAATTACACACAAAATAGGTGCAAGATGCACAAGTATTCTTTTCTGGAGAAGTGAACAAAAAATACAGTGTTCCTCCTGCCCCCAAGTCTGAAGAAATACTCAGACACAAGAGTGGCAGTTGATCCATTGCTATTATAAAATAAATGTCATTGGTAATCTATATCTTTGCTATATTTTCAAAATTTTAATTATAATAAACATTTTAAATATATCTGTTAAGTAAATACTATCATCACTTCTCTGAGTGAATGTTCTGTTTTGACCTAGATATGCTATTAAGTAACCAAGCCTATTCGAATTCTCTATTTTCTTTTAGGTCTTCCTGTATGTGAAAATTTTGACTTAGTAACTTTGCAATACTAATTGAGAGTCTTCATTAATAACAGCACACAGATCATGTCAATTTTCTTTGTATGGAATGTATTATGTAACAGAAAAATTCAAGGAGATAGCTTACTGAACACCTGATGATTTCATTGTATGTGGCTTTGAAAACCAGTATATTTAGTTTAAAAAAAAAACCTTCTATTTTACATATATTAATTTTTACATAGCAAAAATAACTTTAGTTTCTTAAATAAAGAAATGTTGGTTTCTCATATCCTATGTGGTTCTGACTTTAAGATGGATTGGAATGTGACTATCTGAAAAATGACTAGGGTATGTCTTTTCACTGGGTGTCACTCACATGCTTACTTGAGTTCTCAGTCTTCTCCATGCAGAATTATTCATGTGACTAGAACAGATCTCCACAAATACACAAAACAGGCTTTGTCCTGAGAAGGGAAGCTAGAGAAAAATTTTGTTTCCTTCCATTTTAATGTTATTGGTTCATCTCTCTAAGATATGATAATGTGGTACAAAATGTGCCTTTTAAGAGTTTTTCAGTCCTTGTGGGTTACTTAATGAACCCTGGTTATAAAAAAAAAAAGTAGCATGTTCCAGAGCAAACTGAGATAATTAGTATTTCACTAATCATTTATGATTTCACCAGGAGATGGTCAAACCCGCTGACTGTTAGCAAATATAGGACTATGCAAAAGAATAGGTAACAAGAAAGAGACTTCTGAGTATGTACTTCAAGATAAAGTTAGGCTACCTCATTCATCAAATATGTGAATAAAACTAATTTATCTCATAATAAATTATTTCTAATGTAATTTTAAAATAGTTCAATGTTCTATTGGATATTACAGAATCCATGACTTTAGTCATTAAATATAGAAGTAATAATTTGTTTTTAAATATATACTGCCTTGTATTGCTAGTATTGTTATCAAAAGATTAATGCAAAACATGACATTTTCAGCCCAGTTCTGAAATGTGTCCATATATTATGGAGCACTAACATAAGAGGACCAACACAATAATTTTTCAGATGTAGAAGACAAGCTTTTCATCAGGTATGAATCTGGTATTGCATTATGTCATGTTTCCCAGAAATATTTTTTTCAATTTATTACAGCTTGCTGATCTTCAAAGTCCGTGTTTAGCTCTAGCACTGACAGACAGTTAGCAACTCAGGGCAATGGAATCTTGTGGCTCTGAATCTCTGTGCTGTGCCTCATCTTTCTAATGAGGTTATGATTTCTTTGAGATAAGGATAGCTAGTCCCAACCCACCTATTTCCTTTCTACTCTGTTGTCTTTAAAATGCTAACTCTATCTATCTTTTCCAATGTTAAGTGTTCATGTCTTACTCATATTGGTGATTTGAAATCCTCCCCCAGGAGATGGTTGTATTAGTAGGTACAGATTTTGAGAGATGTTTAAGTCTAGAGAACAGGAATTTCAGGAATAGAATTACCACCTTCAAATAAGAGGATGAAAAGAAACCTGTCCTTCGCATAAGGTAAAGACACAGCCAGAAAATGTTATCCATGAATCTACAAAGTGGAGATCCTCAGTAGATGTGAAATCTGTTGGTGCCACTGTGTTAGACTTCCCAGACTCCTGGATGTTGAGAAATAATTTAAATTGACTATTGTCACCCTTATCCATTGATACATTGTCACAGAGGTTAAAAAGGAGCAAACATACTGAAGGAAACACTTTCTGACTTAGAAGGAGAAGATAATAATTCTGTATCAACTAAATCTGGCTTTTGCAGATTTAATTATGTGCATGCATGTGTGTATGTGCAGGCGTGTGCACGTGTGTGTGCATGTGCCCATATAGGCCAGAAGAGGACTCTGAGGTACAGGTAGTTGGGAACATCCCAACTTAGGTGCTAGAAACCATGTCTGAACCCTCCACAGGAGTATTGTATTCTCTTAACCACTCTACAGCCCTCACTGCTGACTCTTGGACCAATTCATTAATCCTTTTTATGAAAATAATAGTAGATTTCAAATACGGAGTGATAAAACATAACCCAGACCATCAGCTCAGTTCTGCCTGTTGGGGGCGCTGTAAGGAAGGGCTAAGGAGCTATTACTTGAAGTACTTTCTAATATACCCACTTTGGTCAAATATGTAACGATTTATTTGAAGAAAATCAGTTCAACTTGACTGAACCTATTTCTTCATAAAAAAAAATGAAAATAAGAGGACTGCCCATACAACTGTTAAAAGGAATATATTAATACATGTAAATTGCTTAGAAAAATAAATCCTTATCATACACAATTCTCAGTGAGTCATTGATGGCCTTGGTTAGAAGAGGGCATAGTTTGGATCACAGTCTCAAGTACTCCTGTTGAAGGTTTGGTCTTCAGACTGAATTCATTATATTCATCATTGGTATTTTTTTTTTTTGAACAATTTAGGGAATAGCAGTTCTTTTTGTTTGTTTTGTTTCATGATTTGAAGGAAAGCCCATCCTGCATTGCAAAGGTGTTTAAAACAGTTGGTAACACTGCATCCAACTCGAGAAGCTGAAATGAATGTTATTACTAAGCTGACTTCCTCTTTTTCTCTTTTTACTTAGCTGGGCCCTGAGTCTATAAGACTCTGCTACCCACACTCAAGGTGTGATTTCCTTTTACATGCTTCTCTAGAAACAGTCTCAAAAACATGGACCTATGTGTGTCTCCTAACTGACTCTAAATCCAGTCAAGTTACCTGGAAAGAGAACCTTTAGCAGAAACAGTCAGAGGTTGTACTTGAGGGAAGTGATTGGGTCACAAATGCTCTGAAGTGGGTAGTGGATTCAGATAGTGATGTGCTATTGAGACAATGGACACTTGGGACATGGGGTTTGGTTGCAGAGAGTGATTCATTGGTGGCTATGTTTTGTCCCTAACTCCCCACCTACCGCCCCCACAACCTTTCTCAACTGGTCCTTGTTTCCTTGCTTCTTTTCTCACTTCTGTGCCCTCTGCTTCCTGAAAGACATAAAATAAACAGCGTTGATCTAACATATGATCATTTCTGTGTTGGTCTGCTTTGTCAAAAGTCTAAAGAGATGGGGCCAAGCACCCATGGACTTTACCCACAAGGCCAAATAAAGCTTTCCTGTTTTTGTAATGTTCCTCCCAGGTATGTGGTCACAGCCACAAACATCAAGCATAACATTTTTATTAGTTTTCTTTTCTTTTTATATTTATTTATTTATTATGCATACAGAGTTCTCCCTACATGTATGCAGGACAGAGCTCCACACCTCACTATACATGGTTGTGAGCCACCCTGTGGTTGCTGGGAATTGAACTCAGGACCTCTGAAAGAGCAGTCAGTGCTCTTAACCTCTTTTTTGTTTGTTTGTTTGTTTGTTTCATTTTTGGTTCTCACCACTCCCAAAAGAAAGAAAAAAGGAAGAAAGAATGAAAGAGAAACCCAATTCATTATATCCATGAGAGATCGGCAATATAATTAAAAAGATGAACATTCAAACTACATTCCTGTCGAGGATGTAATGTTAGAGAATATTAATTTGTGCCATGTGTGATTTGGCTAGACTTGAAGCTAATCTCATATTAATTCCACAGGTTTAAATGCCATGGATCCACTCATTTTGGTGAGGCCCCAAAGCACGCAGTAAGCTCCTGACCTACAGGGATGATTTCATGACTGAATTGAGGCCATTTTCAGAACTGATAGCTGGAGCCAAGTGAATGCTCTGCACAGAACATATGGAATCACAGGAGAGAGAGAGAGAGGGAGAGAGAGAGAGAGATTCTTTTGGCAAAGAACATATAGATTCCTGCATTCTGAAATACAGTTTGATGTCTTAACAACTTATTAATAAACCAAGATAATATGAAAGAGCAGGGCAATTTCTAGCAAGACTAATAAATGCCAAAGCTGAAGGACTACATAACGCTCAAGAAAATCATCATCCATCATTGAAATAATATCTTGTGGAAATTTTATGTGTTTAAAATAGATTTATTTAAACAGGCATCCCTTGTTCCTGCTTTTAGAAGTCCAGACTGCATTCCCAGCAAGGTGAATTTCTTCGTATAACTTTTATCACTGGCTATGAATACAGTAGATCAAGAAATTCCTTGCCGCTTCATTTGAATGTCTCCATGCAAAATGACAAAGGAAATAATAGAACTTTCAAGTTATGTCAAGACATCAGTGTGGTGAGGTAACGTGAAGGTGATCTCATTCCGGCAGAAGGGTGCTGTGCAGAACATTGATGGGAGAATGCATTTGCTTTGAAGGGAATTAAGTTTTTTTTTTTTTCTTTCCTTCTCCATACACTGTGTTTGGATGTGAATCAGTAATTTCCTGGCAGCCTCACAGCACACTTGTCCTGAGATTTTCAATGTCAGGCATTATATGATTCGTCTCCTCAAACAGTTCCCAATAGAAGTTGTCAGCTGCTTTCTGGTAGTGTGCCAAGTGAGTGAATGCTCTTTGATTTTCGATCTGAACATACATTTTTACATCGTGTGTAATTAACCTGTCAATCTAGCATCTCCAGCAATATTGCACCCAGGTAATGGGAAGTATATTAAAAGCTCAGAACTCCAGTGGTGATATTTGCAAATTTTTCTTTTGCATACAGATACACTAGTTTTCTTTGCAGAGCAATGGCCAATTTAATTTTTGGTAGCATATGTTTTGTTTAATTTTCTCCTGAGCTATCATTACACATCCTAGAAAGAAATAAAATTGATCCAGCATGTCATCTGTGAGGTAAACAAGCAGGATTTACTTCAGGTGGGGACATCTAGAGAAGAAAATGAGGAAAGACTTCATAGTAACTCACTAACATTTGATGTTCATAAATCAACGATATAATTTGGACAATCATTAGCAGATCAAGTAGTATGCTAACATGAGGCCAATGGATCCAGTTAATTAAACTTTTATCATAAATGAGCATATTCTTCAAATGCAAGTAAGCCCATGTTTAAGTGTGTGAATGTGAGTGGCCAGGAACATAGCTCAATAGTCACTAAATTCTTCATTAGAAAATACTACATCATAATAACTTTATAATGAAGACTCAAGCATTGTAAGTCAGGGGTATTCACCCCACTTTGCTTATTCTTCTTGATTTTTGTTTACTATTATTTTTTCTATCTATAATCTATATGTCTATCTATCATCTATCTACCTACATATAATCTTTCTATCATTAATCTATTTATCCATCTATGTATGTATCTATCATTCAATGTATCTATGTATCTATCTCTCTGTCTATATCATCTATCTATCTATCTATCTATCTATCTA
The DNA here is from genome assembly GCF_907164565.1 of Psammomys obesus. NCBI lineage: Eukaryota > Metazoa > Chordata > Mammalia > Rodentia > Muridae > Psammomys > Psammomys obesus. The sequence continues at coordinate 8,134,142 of NW_026592732.1, forward strand.
TCTATCTATCTATCTATC
>NW_026592732.1:8134169-8330178 GCF_907164565.1 Psammomys obesus
ATCTATCTATCTATCTATCTATCTATCTATCTATCTATCTATCTATCTATCTGCTATTGAAGGTTGTTTTGGTGGTGTTTTGGTAGGAGAAGGGTATCTTTGACTTTTGTTGTGGTAAGTTCTACCATATATGTCATAGGACATAGAACCTATAACAAAAACAAAGAAATTGAACAGAGCCTTGCTATGTTCTTCTTTTAACTATCATGGGTTCAGTTTGGGTTTGTAACAAAGTTAAAAGATTTGAGAAGAAAGCAAACTGCTATAACCACTCCTAACATAAGAATATAACATTTAGCCTTAATCCCCACAGAACCTTTTGAGGATAACTTGAAGTATTGTGACTGGTAGTGCTGTGACCTGTCTATTCAAATTAATTGATGGATGATGGCTCGGCAGATAATTTGCCACTTCACTTAGAGGAAATACATTAAGGATCCACAGTTAAATGGGTTATAGAGAGAGACCAATTGTAGGAGTTCAAACTCTACCGATGATAAAGGTGAACTTTCCAGCTCAAAATGAAGGAAAGTGCACACAAGACCTGAGATCAAGAGATCAAGGGTTCACCTCCAAGGCATTTCCTAAATTCATACATGGTGCTCTTTCTGGAGTATGAAATAACAAATTACACAGAAGGCTCTTTATTCTCAAAATAACACCTCCCATGTGTTTTTAAGGTTTCTTTAATGGTTTTGTGAATATAGGTTGTTGGCTGTCTGTACACATCCCCCAAACAATAGTCCTTGGGTTTATCAGGAAAAAAAGATCAAACCTTAAAGAATACACTAAAATTACAAGCTATTCTATTCATTTTTTGTCATTGAATGGTTTCTATGTGTCTCTAAATATTATCTCAGGGCTACTCTGTTTATGTGTGAGACGAGAACTTCTATACCAGCTTTCTATTGTTGGTGAAAAGTGTCAAACACTGTCTTATTCTTACTATGAATTGGAGTAGATTTTTTTTTTAAAAACAAGCACTATTTTTTTTTTAATTTACAGTTATGAAGAGAATGAGAATAAAAGCATTTGGGACTTTTACGACTGCTTCCTTGGGGATGAATGAGCACTGTACAAAATTTGGACATGTGTTCCTTGTTCAGCAAATTACATTTAAGGAAATGCTGTTTCTCCCATTTCAGCTGGATCAGTTGTCAGGAAACCTCATTTCTGGAGCAGACTGGCCTCTAGCAATGCATCATGGGCAGAAAACGATTCTGTTTACAAAGTATCATCAAGGAATGCTGACTTTGTCAGCTACTAACAGATGATAAAGAAGGTGGCAACAGGTTATGACCACCAACTCTATCATGTACTCTTCCTATCCAAAATCTCCCTGGGCAAAGACATCCTAAGAATACGTCAAAAGAGAATGGCAGAAATATATGCAGAATGGTTTGGATCTCCTCTAAGTCTTGGCAGCAGGGTTAGTTGATTTACCATGTGGACTGATAATCATGATATGCCCCATTGAAGCTTTGGTTTCAGAGGCAGCTTCAGTTTTCATATTATAGAGAAAAAGTCACAAATTTTGCCTTTGGCAGTAACAACACTTGACAAGCCTGTGTGTGGAAAAACCAGTCATTTAAATTCTAAGGCAAATAATGATATTATAGAAAATAATAGGCACTTGAGCAACCCCTAAAAATTGAATGTCTTCCCTAGATGTTTTTAAATTATACGATAAACAAGTAATGACTTACAAAGAGCTGCTTATAGTTGCATTTTAAAATTGTTTTTAATATGTTTTTTTATGAAAATGTCAGTTCAAATTGTTAATGTGTTTTTAAGACACTTGTTAGCACAGTAAAAGTTTTGCTAAAGCTGCTTTTAATGTCAATGTGTAGTAATACAGAGCAGGAGACAAATCCTCCTCTCAAGTAGGTAGTTTTTCAGGAAAAATGTTGAATAAAATTCTAGTAGTTTCATCCAGGAGTCTGTTTATTTACCGGATATGAGAATATATTATTGGCTCTGTTGGTCTCCTTTTGAAGCTCATGTCCCCTTCAGGTCTTTCTATCTCCCCTTCTTTCATTTCAGCCCTGGGGGCCCTGAAGAGAATGATATCCCAACCAAGGACAATGCATGCAGAGGACCTAAAACCCTGGCTCAGATGTAGTCCATAGACTCAGTCTCCAAGTTGGGTCCCTATTAATGGGGCAGAGCTTTCTCTGGAATGAGATCAGTGGCAGGCTCTCTGAACACTTCTTCCTGGAGGGTGCAGCCTTACCAGGCCATAGAGGAAGGCAATGCAACCAGCCCTGATGAGTCCTGATAGGCTAGGTCAGAGGGAGGAGGACTTCTCCTATCAGTGGACTAGGGGAGGGGCAAGGGAGGAGAAAAGCGAAGGAGCATGGGATTGCCAGAAGATGAGGGAGGGGACCGCAAGCCAGGATAAAAATTGAATAAATTGTAATAAATAATAGCAATAATAATAAATTGTAAAGATTCAATAAAATATTAAAAATCCAAAATAAAGAAATTATATTATTATCTATTGTCAAATGCTTCCCAAATGGGAACCTTCTGGTCACTTTTATTAGAGATAAAGAATATAAGAAAAAGGGTGTCCAAGACCCTTAGAAAACAAGAAAGATAAGTAACAAGATAGTTGTAATGTATGTTAAAATTAGCTGAGTGCCTGTTTCAGAGGCCCTGATCAAACAGGGCAAAGATTCAAATACAGGAAATAGTTTATCTGTCTGACCAAAGAAGTTACAGGAAAATAGTAAAAAGGGAAATTAACAGAACTGTAATTGGAAAGCCACGAACCTCATTTCCAAATGAATATATCCATTGCTACTTCCTTTGAAGAAATGCAATTTAGACATTTATGCAGCATTCATTGGCATCAAGCAAAATCAGATTTACATTTGCCTGGTTTATTTAATCAATGGAGATGATGAAATTAGACAATGAGTATAGGATGGATTGTCATCGGTTTAAATTACCTTCCAATACAACATAAGACAAAAGTGCACTTAAGACAGTCATTTCCTCATGGCATCTTTTGTATAATTTTAATTCAATATTTATATAAAAATAGAAACTTCATGTTTTTTTTTTTACAGTAAAGAGGTCACTGATAATTTCTGCATGGTAATACAATGTCACAAGATGATCAAACACATTCAGCTTTCTTTAAAAGTGAACATTATATCCATGTAAATTTTTACAAACAATAGTATGTGTATTTACATCAATAAAAAAATCTAATTTTACTTTAAATATTATATGGATATATGTGTAAGTGTTTCAATAAAATGAAATGAACACCGCTCAAAACCTGTGTTATGCATAAGACACAAAGAGGACTACTCTAGAAGCTTTTGTATTTTCTCCCAATTTTATCACCTATGCTTCAGAATAAAGAACAATCATGATGTCTAGTTACATAGATTAATTTTGGTGAATTCAATATATTACGTACATGGTGTTATTCAATGTTATTCTTTTAGATTCAACTTCCTTAACACAGTTACCTTTATGAAATGTTATCTTTAACTCAGTTATACTGTTGAAATGCACTCATAGTGCTCTCTGAAGCTTTAGTCCACGTTCTTTCATTTGCTACACATTGCTAAACTGTGGACACACAATGATGATTATATACTTTCATGCAGATGAGCTTTAGAGGTTACTTCAAGCTGCAGCTCTCAGGAGTAAGCACTGCTAACTTTCTCACATTTTAGACAATAATTATCTATTTGCCCATCACTGATGCTCTCTTTCTCATAACTACATTTTACTGAATTGCTTTCTATTTTTATCTTATTTTATTCTAGTTATCTGCATTATTCTCCCTATCAATACTATACATCTCATTGAGATCTTATTCTTTTTAGTTCTTTTTTAATATTTTTCATTTTTTATATTAATTATAGTTTATTCACTTTGTATCCCAGCTGCAGCCCCACCTTCATCCCCTCCCAATCCCCCCTCCCTCCCTCCTCTCCTCTCGTGCCCCTCCTCAAGTCCACTAATAGAGGAGGTCCTCTTAATGATGAAGTGTCTGCATTGAGTTGGTGTGTAGGTAAGTCTGTGCTATGTTAACTGTTATGGGAAGACTCGGGGCATTGTAGGTGGCACCATTCCTTAGGTAGGGAGATCCTGAACTGTACTAAAAAGAGAAATCCACCAGAGCACAAGAGGATAATAAGCAAGTGATTATTTGTGTAATGATTTCTCTATGTTCTCCTCAGTGAGTATGATGTGACAATCTGTTGGAAGTTTCTGGACTTCTCCTCGTGATGTTGGAACTACACCTTGAAACAAACCTCGGTATTTTGCAAATGAAGCTTTATGTCAAAGTATTTTATCACAGTAATAGAAACAAAACTAGGGAAAAGTGTGTGTGGACATATTATATGTGTGTGTGTGTGTGTGTGTGTGTGTGTGTGTGTGTGTATAATTTTGTTAGTAATGCAATTATTTCTCTTATGATTGCATGTAGCCACAGATGTTTTCAGACAGCAACCTGATTTCTGATATCTGTGTCTTAAATAAGAACAAGAATAGGGTTCCTGCTTACACAAAACCTGCGTTTATGTAAATGCAGCATACGCTCATTTCATTAATATCTTGTTACTGCTTCAAAGTAAAAATAAAAAAAATTCAATCTGTAATATTTTGGATTTTTAGTTTATTTCATTTTCTTAAAATTTATCATTATTATTAAAATTTATTCACTTTGAATCCCAGCTGTGGCACCTTCCCTAGACTCCTCCCAATTCTACCCTCTCTCCCTCTTCTCCTCCTAGGCTTCTACCTTAGTTCACCGATAGGAATGGTCCTCTTCCCCTTCTATCTGAACTAGCTTATCAGTCTTCATCAGGATTGGCAGCATTGTCTTCTTCTGTGGCCTGGCAAGACTGCACCCCCCAGAGAGAGGTAATCAGAGAGCCTGCCACTGAATTCATATCAGAGACAGCCCTTTACAAGGGATCCATACTGGAAAATGAGCATACTATGAACTTTCTCTGAGTCTGAGTTCTAGGTCCTCTCTATGCATGGTCCTTAGTTGGGGTAACAGTCTCTGCAGGACCCCCAGAGCCCAGTTTTATTTTTTTATTTTTTGGCTCTGTTAGTCTCATTTTGTAGCTTCTGTCCCCTCCAGGTCTTTCTTTCTCCCCCTTCTTTTATAAAATTGCATGCATTCTGCCCAAAGTTTGGCTATGAGTCTAAACCTCTCCTTCGATACCTTTATCAGTAGAGTCTTTCAGAGTCCCTCTGTGGTAGGCTCCTGTCCTGTTTCCTGTCTTCTGCTTCTGATGTCTATTGTTTTTGCCCTAATGAATGAGGATTGAGCATCTTCCCTACAGTCCAAAATTTCCATGTTTCTAAACTCTTTCAAAATTTAGAAAACTAATTATTTGTATACCATGAATGAAAGATGATAAACAGATAGATAGATAGATAGATAGATAAACTGATTGATTAACTGTTAATGTTTACTTATAGTATTATAATAATATAATTTTGCTGCATAAAATAAAATTTACAAGGTGATGAACCTAAAATAAATTTGTTCAAACTAAATGTTTAAAGCATTTGAAATTCTCCTTCCTCTTGAAAAGAAGACAATAAAAGATTCTGATCCAGATATATGTATGAAATAAAACAAAGCATAAACTTGTTATATTTTCCCCACTTTTGTTTTTTTGTGACCCTAGGTAGTACTGTTTTAGAAGTCATAATTAGATTGCACTTATGGGGACTTTCATTTCTACCTACTGAACCATTTAATCAGTTTTCTGGAAAAAAAATACAGAAAATGTTGTTTGCACTAAAACAAAACTACTTGAATACACCAGGAGAATTTTGTCAGCTTTGAGTAGAAGTACTAAGCGTCTTCTCTTGTATCTAGTTCTCAATTAACTCAGCAGTTCCCTTCCTCTGCCTTACGTCATCAAGAATCTTTTCACTGAGAATAAAGTGCAATTGCAAACATTCCACAGTTGTCTATTTATCAAATTAACATATTTCAGAGGTCAATGATTTTATTTTATTTTTTTTTTAATTTTATTTTTCTTTTTAGTTACATTTTGTTAACTCTGTGTCCCAGCTGTATCCCGCTCCCTCATTCCCTCCCCAACCCCACACTCCCTCACTGGTCTCCTCCCTGCCCCTTTCCAAGTCCACTGATAGAGGAGGAGCTCCTCCCCTTTCATCTGACCCTGTTTTATCAGGTATCTTCAGGGCTGGCTGCAAAGTCCTCCTCTGTGGCCTAACAGACTGCTCCTCCCCTGGTGGGGGGGTCAAATAGCCTGCCCTTGAGATCCTGTTAGCAATAGTCCGTGTTCCCCTTACTTTGGAAAACTACTTGGTTACTGAGCTACCACGGGCCACATCCGAGCAGAGCAGAAGTTCTAGGTTATATCCATAGATGGTCCTTGGTTGAGTGTCAGTCTCAGAAAAGACCCTGTGCCCAGATATGCCAAAAGCAATCTACAGATTCAATGCAATTCCCATCAAAATACCAACTCAATTCTTTACAGACCTTGAAAAAAAGATTCTCAGCTTCATATGTAGAAACAAAACACCCAGAATCTCCAAAACCATCCTGTACAACAACAGATCATCTGGAGGTATCTCCATTCCCGATCTAAAGCTGTACTACAGGGCAACAGTAGTAAAAACTGCATGGTATTGGCATAGAAACAGAAAGGAGGATCAATGGAATTGCATAGAAGACCCAGAAATAAACCCACACACCTATGAATACTCAATATTTGACAAAGAAGCCAAATCCATTCAATGGAAAAAAGACAGCATCTTCAACAAATGGTGCTGTACCAACTGGATGTCTACATGCAGAAAAATGAAAATAGATTCATATTTATCACCCTGCACAAAACTAAAGTCCAAGTGGATCAAGGACCTCAACATAAAACCAGATACTCTAAATCAGTTGGAAAAAAAAATGGGAAACAGCCTAGAACTCATTGGCACAGGAGACAACTTCCTGAACAGAACACCAACAGCACAGGCTCTAAGAGCAACAATCAATAAATGGGACCTCATGAAACTGAAAAGCTTCTGTAAAGCAAAAGACACTGTCATCAAAACAAATAGACAGCCTACAGATTGGGAAAGAATCTTCACCAACCCTTTATCTGACAGAGGGCTAATATCCAGTATATATAAAGAACTAAAGAAGCAGAAAAGCAACAAACCAAGTAATCCACTTAAAAAATGGGGAACAGAGCTAAACAGAGAGGTCAATGATTTTAAAGATTAACATATTACCAATCAAATAAAAATGTTCCGTAGTAATAATCACACACATCGTGGAATCAAAGACAAGTAGATAATAAGAATCCTTTGATGGAAAAAATTAGCTGTTATGGGAGAGCATGGCCCTTTCAAAGATCCTTGTGGGACAGAGTAAAGCTTTTTGCCCAATATCAAGCAAGGAAAAGCAGTCACCTCTTCTGAGAGTTTGTTAGGAAACACACTGGAGAAGAGTGAATTGCAAGAGATGATATATTCATGATGATGTTTTGTTGATAGACTCTAATGTAATTAGACTTGTTTTAGGATGAGCATAAGAGTAAATGCTGAGACTTATGGGCAACCTTTGGGCAGAGTGCAGGTAATCTTAGGAAAGAAGTGGGAAAGTAAGATCTGGAGAGGACAGATCTGGAGAGAGATCAGGAGAACAACAGAACCAAAAATTCTGAGCACAGGGGTCTTTCCTGAGACTGATACTTCAACCAAAGACTATGCATGGAGATAACCTAAGACCCTTGCACAGATGTAGCCCATGGCAGTTCAGTATCCAAGTGGGTTCCATTGTAATAGGAACAGGGACTGTCTCTGACATGAGCTGATTGGCCTGCTCTTTAATCACCTCCCCCTGAGGGGGAAGCAGCATTACCGGACCACAGAAGAAGACAATGCAGCCACTCCTGATGAGACCTAATTGACTAGGATCAGAAGGAAGGAAAAGAAGACCTCCTCTATGAGTGTACTTGGGGAGGGGCATGCATGCAGAGGGTGGAGGAAGGGAGAGATTGGGACAGGAGGAGGGAGGGAACCACAGGGGGGATACAAAGTGAATAAAGTGTAATTAATAAATAATTTTAAAAAAAGAGTGAAAATAAACACAAGAGAATAAAAGTTCTCTCTCTTTTTATTCTAAAAGCTGCTTCAAAAAATGGCATCCATGGGATTTGATTGGTTCTGACTATTAAAGACTGTAAGTGCTACAAACTAGATAGGTAGGCTAGTGATGAACATATAATATAGATAAATGAATAGGTTAAAAATAGATGATGTACAATAACTTGAAAAACAATAGGCATAGCTATTCAGGGAGACTTCAGACATTGAACCTCCTTGAGAAATACACTGTTTCACGTCATTTATTAAAGGGAATGTTTGAGATTCAAGAAGAAAATTTTGGAGAAAGCCAGAACCATAAAACTCATCTAAAAACATAGTTTATGATAAAGAGGCTAAAAGAAAAGACATTGACTAATTTGTAAAATATTTCTTCAATCAAATTGATAGCAAATACTGTGTATTATAGGGATGAGGAGTGGGCAAGATACAGTCTGATGGCTTAAGAATTCCTGAAAATTTTGGGAAATAGAAAGACATGGAGGGGAGGGTACTCCAAAAGGACAACAACAGAGCCAAAACACCTGGACCCAGGAGGACCTACAGAGACTGATACTCCAACAAAGGTCCATGCATGGAGAGGACCTAGAACCACTGCTCAGAGGAAGCCCATAGGCTTCTCACTTTCCAAGTGGGTTTCCTAGTAAGGGGAGAAGGAGCTGCCTCTGACATGAACTCAGTGGCTGGCATTGGAACACCTTCCCCTGGAGGGATCAGCCTTGCCAGACAACAGAAATAGATGATGCAGTCAGACTTGGTGAGACCTGATAGGCTAGGGTCAGATAGAAGTGGAGGGGGTTCTCCTCTATCAGGTGTCTAGGGAAGGGGGAGAAGAGGGAGTGAGGGTGGGACTGGAAAGAGATGAGTGGGGGCTACTTACAGGATACAAAGTGAATAAAATTTAATTAATAAGTAATTCCTGGTAGCATCTACTACCAAGGTAATATGTTTAAACAGTTCTAGCACATGGAAACACAGCTCAGATTGAGAAAGCAGCAATATACAGAGCTTTTGGTAACAAAGAAAATGTGTGTGGAGAATTAAGTGGTCTCTTCCATCATCTGCGTTTCCTCCTCAGAGCTTCCAATGTTATATTTAACATTTTACCTAACACTACAGAAACAACTGGTTTGGTTTCATTTACACACTAAGAGTTTGGCATTTAAGATGATACAGGCTTTGAGTTGCTAACTAGGGTAAGGTAGCATCCTTAGCTTTACTGTAACCATAATACTTTATGGAGTTTCTGCACTGATCCTGCAGATTAGGAGCAGACCACTCACAATCAGCTTCCAAATCTGCATTATCCCGTTTTTGAGCACAAATGCATGATGCAATTTTACAAGCAAACAAGCTGTTAAGCACAGTTTTTGATGGAGACCAAAAAAGATAGGGGAGGATGAGATAATAGCTACTCTTTAAGAAATAATTTTAGTACTTTGAAATCTTTCACAAAAACCTACTAAAAAGGAGGTGATAACATTTGACAGAGATGAAACCAGTCCTCGGATCTGTCCACAAATCTGCAGCCAGCACACTTGCTATTGAAGATGCAGGTCTTCAAACTATGTGCAATAAGGAAAAGCCAACCATTTGCAATTCAGTTGGATAAAGCTGGCTCAACGTGGCGGATAGTGGTGAGTATGTTTTCTATGAAGACTCTGGTGAAACTCACTCTTACATGCTCCCTCTACTTTAACATAGTAACCATGCTTTAGAGTTAGCCCAATAAAGTGATTCAAATGATTCCCCACAAAAGGCTTTAAAATGGTGTAAATAACCTAATTGACTTTCAAGCGCAAACTGCCCTGCTTTTGAGTGACTGACAGTCACTCCTCAGCAAGGAACTGGATTTTCCCAGCACTCTTGAAATGGTTCAAACCTTTTTTTCCTTAATCAAGCATCCTCTTTAAAATACTGCCCAAGGGATACTTTGGCTTCAGAATTTTGAAGTCCTTAGCAGAGGGCCTAGTTGGATTAGGTCTACATTTTTATACCAACTTGCTTATAATATTTAGATAATAGTTACAGTTAATAGTAAGTGATCTTAAGTTTTAATACAATATTCTTTTCCTGAGATTACTGTGTTTACTACAATGTAGTTTGATTGTTTCTCCTTGTCCTAATCTTTCTAGTTTCTCCAGAACCTCTCCTGCTATCCAGGTCCACAACCATTTTGTCTCATCTCAGAAAACAAACAGGCATCTAAGGAATAAAAATAAAGTGAAATAAGATAAATCAAAGCCAAAGAAATTGAAATATGATGAAACAGAAGAAAAAGGGTCAAAGGAAAAAGGCATATAGATTCAGACATGCAGATTCACACATGCAGGAATCCCATAAAAATAGAAACGAGAATCCAAATATATGTGCAAAGCACCTTTAACATCAGGAAATAAAGGGGAGGGAAGCCCCTGACTCAACATTATAAAATAAGAACATACAAAATTGCTGTTAAATCCATTTTGTGTTCGTCATCTGCTCCTGGTACTCGTGGACATGGGGCCTACTGCTGAAAGTGGTTTGTCTGTATGTTCACTTCTGCTCTCAGCTCCAGGACCGGCAAAGAGCAATGTAGGCCCTGTGTATGCTGCCTCAGTCTTTGTGACTTCACATGTGTCTCAGTTGTGTGACCTTTAGAAAGCCTTGTTTCCATGGTGTCCATCTAGCTTTCCTTAAGTTCTCTTTGGCTCCCCAGATTTGCTAAAATATTACCTATTTGACAAAGCGTGTGCTTTTCACAGCTTTTCGTTTGGTGTCTCTTCATCTGACATAAAACATACTCACACACATATAGAGATGACTGACTTTCAAACATTATGACCTTACTCATAAACAATAATCATTGCTTTTTTTTTACACAGAATTGTTTTACAATCTTGTGTTATTGTTTAGAAAACCACAAAATTATGATAAATGAGTCCATGATACACTTAAGGCCCTTCTCAGCTGCAAATCCACTTCTGTTTATGCTAACATATTCAAACCAGTTAAGCTAGTTAAATATATCCAGATTTCTGTTTATATAGTTGCACATCAGTTTTGAGAAATTCATTCTCCAAGATAAACCCTGTACAATGTTCTTTGTAAAGAAAGCCCAGAAGACACACATACAAAATCCCCTTGTGTTTCCTTGAATTTCTGCTCCCATTCTCACCTGCATTTTTCCTCCCGCTGTGCACACTGCATTGACTGTGCTTCAGAATGGTGTTTGTTTTCCTTGCAATAGTTTTGCCTCCTTTAAAAAAAATACCCCTTCTGTTGTTCTTTCTTTATTTCTTGAACTGTATTCATTAATATGAATATTAATTTTCTCTTTTCTTCTATCATGTGCTATGTTAACCATATTGTGTTTCAGGGGACCATTTATACTCTTCATCTGAAGTAGGCATGAGGCTTTCTTCCTCCATGTCTTAGCCATGCTCTATCTATAAATTTGTTACATTGTGTTCATTATTCCTGATGGTCTGGGTATTTTTTTTAACATTTCTATTAGGATCTTTATGCTAGGAATCATGAGCTTTCTGATCAGAAAAGCTCTGAATGGATGGAATCTAGGCTCATGTCCCTCTTTTCTGATGAACAATTGACAGGACACTGTGTGTGTATAATGATAAACTATTGGACCCTCCAGCTTTCTAGTCAGTCACTAGGGGGAATACCTCAGTTTCCTTCAGTCCCCAGTGAAGTCATTAGTTGGCATGTCCTGTAAAGAGACCATATCTCACATTAACTAGGGGGAAACTTTAGCAACTGAAGATAACTTTTGTAAGTCAGTATCAACGGCATGCAGTAAATCTCTACTTGCTAATGACTGTCATTCTTTGCATCTAGTTACAACTATCAGTTAGTACATTAATGTTGAAAGAAAACTATACTTTTCAGGTAGTCAAAATATATATTCTAGCAAGGCATAGTGCATTGAATGGTTTTAAATTACAAATTAAGATCAAACACACACTTGTTACAGAGTTTAATACTACATGGAAAAGAACACAGACTCAATATGAATTATTTTAATGGGTCTAATTTATTAACTTTGCTAGCAGAGCAGTCATTTCCCAGCCAAATCAGCAGTGTGAATGGGAGAAAGGCATTTTACTTATTAATTTATTTATTCCATTTATAGCCTTATTAGAGCCCCTTTCTCCTCTCCTCCCAGTTCCTCCCTCATACTCACCCTCCCTGCATTACTCCTTCCCTATTCCTCAGAGAAGGGGAGGTTCCCCCAGGGGTAACAATCTGTCCTGCTACATCAAGTAACAGCAAGACTAGTGCATTCAAGAAGTGAAGGGTTAAAGGTGAACTCCAGGTCTGCAGAATTTGCAGCTATGTGAGAAATTGCTCCACTCCCCCTAGCTATGTGAGGAACTGCCATTCCCACTGTCCACAGCAATAACCATGTTTATGGAAGCCAGAGGAAGCAGTTAATCATTTCACAACAGTTACACAGTTTAGGGGACAGGGCAAAGGGTAGGAGCTCTTAGAAATTTAGGTCAGGAGGGTTTGCCTTTCTCTACAACCTTTCCAGCATGTGTTGCCACTTGAGTTTTTGATCTTAGCCATTCTGATGGGTATAAGGTAAAATCTCAAGGTCATTTTGATTTGCATCTCTCTGATGGTTAAGGACGTTGAGAATCTCTTTAAGTATTTCTCTGCCATTCTAGATTCTTCTACAGAGAATTCATGGTTTAGCTCCGTACCCCATTTTTTATTTGGATTGCTTGATTTGTTGCCTTTTAAATTCTTTAGTTTTTTTATATATTCTGGATATCAGCCCTCTCTAAGATATAGGATTGGGGGGGGGGCAAGATGGTGGCACCCCCTGCACAAAACTGAAGTCCAAGTGGATCAAAGACCTCAACATAAAACCAAACACATTAAATCGGCTAGAAAAAAAAAAGTGGGGAATACCCTAGAACTCATTGGTACAGGATAAAACTTCCTGAACAGAACACCAACAGCACAGGCTCTAAGAGAAACAATCAATAAATGGGACCTCATGAAACCGAAAAGCTTCTGTAAAGCAAAGGACACCGTCATCAAAACAAAGTGACTGCCTACAGATTGGGAAAGAATCATTACCAACCCTTTATCTGACAGAGGACTCATATCCAATATATATAAAGAACTAAACAAGCTGAAAAGCAACAAACCAAGTAATCCACTTAAAAAATGGGGAACAGAGCTAAAGAGAGAATTCTCTGTAGAGGAATATCAAATGGCAGAGAAGCACTTAAAGAAATGCTCAACCTCATTAGCCATTAGGGAAATGCAAATCAAAACAACTCTGAAATTTCACCTTACACCCATCAGAATGGCCAAGATGAAAAACTCAAGGGACAACACATGCTGGAGAGGTTGTGGAGAAAGGGGAAGCCTTCTCCACTGTTGGTGGGAATGTAAACTGGTACAACCACTCTGGAAATCAATCTGGCGCTTTCTCAGACAACTAGGAATAGTGCTTCCTCAAGATCCAGCCATACCACTCCTAGGCATATACCCAAAAGAGGCACAAGTACACAAAAAGGACATTTGCTCAACATGTTTGTAGCAGCTTTATTTGTAATAGCCAGAAGCTGGAAACAACCCAGATGCCCCTCAACTGAAGAATGGATGCAGAAACTGTGGTACATCTATACAATGGAGTATTACTCAGCAATGAAAAATAAGGAAATCATGAAATTTGCAGGTAAATGGTGGGACCTGGAAAGGATCATCCTGAGTGAGTTGTCCCAGAAGCAAAAAGACACTCACGGTATATACTCACTCATATAAACATACAATATAGAATAAACCCACTAAAATCTGTACATCTAAACAAACTAGGCAAAAGAGAGGACCCTAACTAAAATGTTCAATCCCCATCCTGAAAGGCAAAGAGGATGGACATCAGAAGAAAACAAAAATAGGAAACAACCTCGGAACCCGCTACAGAGGGCCTCTGAAAGCCAGAAGAAAACAGGAAACAACCTTGAAACCTGCCACAGAGGGCCTCTGAAAGCTTCTGCAGTATAGACTGTCAAAGCAGATGCTGAGCCTGATGGCCAACTGATGGGCAGAGTGAATGGAATTTTATGTAAGAAGTGGGAAAAAGTAAGAGCTGGAGGGGACGGGAACTCTACAAGCAGAGCAACAGAACAAGATAATTTGAACACAGGGAACTTCCCAGAGACTCATACTCCAACCAAGGACTATTCCTGGAGATGACCTGGAACCCCTGCACAGGTGTAGCCCATGGCAGTTCAGTGTCCAAGTGGGTTACATAGTAATGGGAAGAGGGACTGCCTCTGACATAATCTGATTGGCCTGCTTGTTGATCACTTCCCCCTGAGGGGGGAGCAGCCTTACCAGGCCACAGTAGAGGACAATGCAGCCACTTTTGATGAGAACTGATAGACTAAGATCAGAAAGAAGAGGAGAACCTCCCCTATCCGTGGACTTGGGGAGTGGCATGCATGCAGAAAGGGGAGGGAGGGTGGGATCGGGAGGGGAGGAGGGAGGGGCTTATGGGGGGATACAAATTGAATAAAAAAAAAGTTCCTACTGTGCAAAAAAATAAAAAAAATATATAGGATTGGTGAAGATCCTTTCCTACTCTGTAGGCTGTTGTTTCCATTGCTGGTGAGAATGTAAACTTGTACAACCACTTTGGAAATCAATCTGGGGCTTTCTAACACAATTAGGAATAGCGCTTCCTCAAGATGCAGCTATACCACCCCTAGGCATATATCCAAAAGATGCTCAAGTACACAACAAGGACATTTGCTCAACCGTGTTTGTAGCAGTTTTATTTGTAATAGCGAGGAACTGGAAACAACCCAGATGTCCCTCAACAGAGGAATGGATACAGTAATTGTGGTATTTTACACAATGGAATACTACTCAGCAATCAAAAACAAGGAAATCATGAAATTTGCAGGCAAATGATTGGATCTAGAAAAGATCATCCTGAGTGAGGTATCCCAGGAGCAGAAACACACACATGGTGTATACCCACTTATAAGTGGGCAGTACACCTGTAAGATAGGATAAACATACTAAAATCTATACAACTAAAGAAGATAAACAAGAAAAGAGGACCCAGGGTAAGCTAATCAGTCCTCACTTAGAAAGACAAATTGGATGGACATTGGAAGTAGGAAAAAATAAGTAACAGGACAGGAACATCTGAAAGGGCCTCTGAAAGACTCTATATAGCAGTGTATCAAAGCAAATACTGAGACTCAACCAAACCTTCGCCAGAGTGCAGGGAATCATATGAAAGAGGGGGAGTTAGTATGACCTGGAGAGGACAGAAGCTCCACAAGGACCAAATATATCTGGGCATAGGGGTCTTTTATGAGGCTGTTTCTCCAAGTATGGGCCATGTATGGATATAACCTAGAAGCCCTGCTCGAATGTAGCCCATGGTAGCTCAGTATCCATGTGTGTACCCTAGTAAGAGGAACAGGGACTATTTCTGACATGAACTCAGTTGTTGGCTCTTTGACCTCCCCCACCCCCCAAGGTAGGAGCAACCTTGCTAAGCCAGAGAAGAAGACATTGCAGCCAGTCTTGAAGATACCTGATAAGCTAGTGTCAGATGGAAAGGGAGGAGGACCTCCCTTATCAGTGGACTTGGAAAGAGGCAGGGAAGAGATGAGAGAGGGAGGGTGGGATAGGGTGGGACAGAGGGAGGGGACTATGGCTGGGATACAAAGTAAATAACCTGTGATTAATATAAAAAATAAAAATTATTTTTTAAAAAAGAAATTTAGGTCAGAGTCCAACAGCTAATAAAAATGGGTACCTGGCACAAACTGGAATTTTCTGAACCATCATGAACTGAAGAAATTAAGCCAACTAAGAAGCCCTTGACGACTCTCTACAACTCCCTGTATTCCCCAGAGATTTACATTCACATGGCATAAAAGCTGCTTTGGTTCTTATTTTGTTTACAATCCAATATTTGAATGAATGGAAGGTAAGTGATTTCAGATAACCTCAACAAAAGCAAAATCACTCACTACATCTATGGCAGCATAAATACTCAGGTTTGGTGTGACAACTATTGTATCAGTTACACAAAGAAAGCGCCTTTAGACATGCATGAGTAAGGGAAAGTATTTTTAAAGAATTAGATGGTGATTATTTAGAAGAGAGCAATAACTGTCCTTAGAAGTAACAATATTGAGAAATGTAAAATTAAATACCTTTGCATGATATAAATTCAACAGGTTGGTAGAGCTATTTCAGAATATGTGTGAGAGGGAAGAAATGAGCTTCAAGTTCGTTTAAAATATTAACAAGTCTATGAGAAGGGAGTTATGTTAATTAGAAATGGCTGTCTCTAAATGTGTTTTCATCGGGTTTATATTGCTGTGAACAAAACACCATCACCCAAGGAGAATAGGTTTATTTAAGCTTACCATAGTAGTCCATCACTGAGGGAAATCAGGCAGGACTTCTTTAAAGGAACCTAGGGCCAGAACTGAATGTGAATGCTCCTGCCATTGTTGTGAGTTCACATATACATCAGTCCTGTTGTGTTTACAGGCCTTTGTCTTTGTGTCCTCCATTCCCTCTTATCATTTTGTTATCTGTCTCTACTTCCACTGAGATCTCTGAGCACTGAGAGGATGGATCTGAGAGAGACATCTTATTTAGGGTTGTATACTTCAAGCTCTTTTTACTCTATGAATACTGTCTGGCTGTGGGTCCCTGTATTTGTTCCCATCTGCTGCAGAAAGAAGCTTCTGTGATGATGTCAGAGCAGAAGAACTCTGATCTGTGAGTGTAGCAGAATGTTATTAGGAGTCATTTTATCAGTATATACCTTTTGCAGAGCATTGGATTTTGTTTTCACTTAGGGCCTATGCCTATCTAGTCTAATGTTCTTGGCATCCTAAGCTGTGTCAGGTATAGGTTCCATCTCATTGAGAGGGTCTTAAGTTCAATCAGATAATGGTTGGACCTTCACACAAATTTTGTGCCGTCCTTGCATCGAGTCTTGCAGGCAGGCCACCATTTAGGATCAGAGCAATTTGTAGCTCAGTTGATATTTCACCTTCTCATCTGGTAACATGCAGGAGTACTTTCTTGTATCAAAGATGCTGACACCCAGGAATGAAGGCTCTAAATAGACACACCCTTGACTATTCCGTGTTCAATAAATTATGTTGGTGTGTCTTCAGTAATAGAGCCTTACATCAGTTTGTGTAGAAGAGCTAATAATGTTTATAATAGCCTGTGTTGTTTTGGGGTTACCAGGGGACCCCTCTGACAAACAGCTCAACTGGATGTAATCCATTTCCAGTACTGGGAGTTTCATTTGTTGACCAGAGATGTCCAGTTTCAGTTCTTTCTCCCCTGTTATTTGGCAATTTTATTTAGATCACCTCCATAGATTCATGTATTTTAGGAAACATCTTATCCAGTTTCTATATGAACCCTCAAATAACTCTTGGTTTTAAGTGTTTCTATCTATATTCCCCCCTTTACTCCTTTCTTTCTCCCATCCTCAATTAATTCTCCGGTTCCAGTCTAACAGATAAATAGATAGATAGATAGATAGATAGATAGATAGATAGATAGATAGATATAGATAGATAGATATAGATAGATGATATAGAGATAGAGATAGAGATAGAGATAGAGATAGAGATAGAGATAGAGATATCTATTCTATTTCTCTGTCCTAGGAAGCTCCATCTCTCCCTTCCAAATCATTTACTCTATATCTAACTTTTTTTGATTATACAGATTATAGCTGGCTTATTTATGAATTAACAGCTGACACCATACATAAGCAAAATAAACCTTATTTTCTTCCTAGGCCTGGCTTACCTCACTCAGGTGTTTTGTTTTTTGTTTTTTGTTTTTTTTTTCTAGTTCCACCCATTTACCTCTGAATTTTCTTTTTTAACAGCTAAGTAATATTCCATTATGTAACTGTAATGAACGGATGGATTTTCATCCATTCATCTTTCGACAGACAGCTAGCTTGTTTTAATATCTGTCATTATGAAGAGATTAGCAATGAACATGCTTTACCAAGTGTCTCCGTAGTAGAATGAAACATCTTTTGGGCATATGTCTAAGAATGGTATAATTTAATCTTGGGGTTGATTAGTTTCCAGTTTCAGAAGGAACTGTCACAATGACTTATATAGTGGCTATACAAGCTTGCGCTCCCAAAAGCATAATTTAGTGTTCTCCTTTCCTCATATTCTGGACAGGATAAGGTGTTATTTATTCATTTTATTGATCTTGGTGGTTTTGACAAGTGTAAGATGGAATCTCAAAGTGGTTTTCATTTGCATTTCTCTAATTACTAACGATATTGAGCATTTATTTAAGTGCTTCTAAACCATTTTAATTTCTTCCTTTAAGAATTGTCTGTTGAGATCTGTGAAACATTTGTAAAATTTGAGTTATCTGTTTCCTTGCTGTCCTTCTTTTTATCTCTTTCTATGCTTTGTATATTAACCCTCTTTCAGATGTATAGTTGGTTAATGTTCTCTCTCATACTTTAGCTTGTCACTTTGTCCAAGCAATTGTGGCTTTCGCCACACATAACCTTTTCAGTTTCATGAGGCCCTATTTATTTATGATCTCAATACGTGTTTTAACTGTGCTCTGTTCAGAAAGTATTCTCCTTTGTCAATGAGTTTTAGACTATTCTCCATTTTTTTCTATGAAATTCAGTGATTCTGGTTTTGTGTCTTTTATCCATTTGAAGTCGAGTTTTGTGCTGGGTGATAGGTATGTTCTCTCTGTATCCTTCTACTTTCAGCCATCCAATTTGACCAGCACCATTTGTTGAAGATTTTTTTAAGTGTGTATTTCAGGCCTCCATTAAAAAAAAAAATCATGTATCATTGTAAATATGCCTCTAGTAAAATGTGTCACTCTTGTAGGTTTTGAGTGTATTCTCCATTTCTCATGTTATCATCAGGAAACAACTGGGCTGAAATTAGGTGTTTTTCTTTTTGATAAGCTAATGTATTGAGTTAAAACCAAATGTGTACCTGTTACGCTGAAATTTTAAAAGACGACATCACCTATTTAGCACTTCAAATAAAAAATATACACATGGTCACTTCATTTCAAATGCCATATCCCAGAATAAACACTGCTGCTGATACCGACACTTCCCTTTGGAATACTGGGAATAGTTTTCTCTTGTTCATGATTTCAATTATTCCGTTTTATCAAAGTTTCTTTTCATCTCAGCACACATTTGATCTTCTCATATTTAAACTTTTCTTTCAAAATAATGCTTCAATGATTTTATGCATCATTCCAGCTCCTTCCAAATTCATCAAAGCGTTAAGTGTTTGATAAATGCTGAAGTAAGCTTTATCTATAATAAACACCAAGACATGTAGGTTTTATGAATATATTATTTAGTTTAATTAAAAGGAATGGAAAGAAGCTAGATATGGAAAAGTTTATTTTATAGGACTAATGTGTTATTAATAAATACACATGTTTTATCACACAACTACTATTTTGTCATTGTAGCACTTGGTTCTGAAGATAATCAGTGATGACTTTCCTTTGGAGTAATGAGTATACATATATTGGGTGGCTGAGAGCATAACTTCAATCCCTGTCCAGTTTGTACATTGAGAAAAATCCGCCTGGGAGATTCTGGCATTATGAGTCTTCAGAAATGTTCCACTCTCTATGTGTAGGTAAAACAACATTCATCAGGTTTCAAGGGGGCAGTTTGTGTCTGCACCTATGAATTTGGCTATGATTTAAAACATGTGTTCAACCTTGTGCAGAATGCAGGGAATCATAAAAAAGAAAAGATCATTCTGAGTGATATATCCCAGAAGGAGAAAGACAAACACAGTATATACTCGCTTATATAGACCTATAAGATATGATAAACATAATGAAATCTATATACCTAAAAAAGATAATCAAGAGAGCGGACATGGGGTAAGATGATCAATCCTCGTTTAGAAAGACAGATGGGATGTACATTGAACGTATGACAGGAATCTACTGAAGGCATCTGAAAGACTCTAACTACCAGTGTTTTCAAAGCAGATACAAAGACTCATGACCAAACCTTCGGCAGAGTACAGGGAATCATATGAAAGAAGGGGAGTTAGTATGATGGGGAAAGGATAGGAGCTCCACAAGGACCAAATATATCTGGGCACAGGGTCTTTTCTGAGACTGACATTCAGCCAAGGACCATGTATAGATATAACCTAGAACCTCTGCTCAGATGTAGCCCATGGTAGCTCAGTAACCAATTGGTTTTCCATAGTAAGGGGAACAAGGACTGTTTCTAACAGGAACTCAATGGCTGGCTCTTTGACCTCCCCACCTCCCTTGGGAGGAGCAGTCCTGTTAGGCCACAGAGGAGGGCTTTGCAGCCAGTCCTGAAGATACCTGATAAAACAGGATCAGATGAATGGGGAGGAGGTCCCCCCCCATCAGTGGACTTGGAAAGGGGCAGGGTGGAGATGAGGGAGGAAGGGTGGAATTGGGAGGGAATGAGGGAGTGGGATACAGCTGGGATACAGAGTTAATAAAATGTAACTGATAAAAAAAATAAAATAAAAATAAAAATAAGGAAAAGAAAAAAAAAGAAGGGGGAGTTAGTAATATCTGGAGAGGACAGGAGCTCCACAAACACCAAATATATCTGGAAACAGGGGTCTTTTCTGAGATTGATTCTCCAAACAAAGACCATGTTTGGATATAACCTAGAACTCATGCTCGGATGGAGCCCATGGCAGCTCAGTATCCAAGTGGGTACAGTAAGGGGGACAGGGACTGTCTCTGACATGTACTCCAGTGGCTGGCTCTTTGACCTCCCCACACCTGAAGGAGGAGCAGCCTTACTAGGCCACAAGGGAGGATATTGCAGCCAGTCCTGAAGAGACCTGATAAGCTAAGGTCAAATGGAAGGGGAGGAGGACCTCCCATATCAGTGGACTTAAAGAGGGGTAGGGAGGAGATGAGGGAGGGAGGGTGAGATTGGGAAGGATTGAGGAATGGGGCTACAGCTGGGATAAAAAGTAAATAAACTATAATTAATATAAAAATAAAAATGTAATAAAAAGTAGCTGCAACTTACCTGAACCCAACATGAAGACAAAAAAAAAAAAAGAAAGATAGATAAATAGATAAACAAATAAATAAAGCATGTGTTCAGATATCTCTTTTAATCACTGTGTTAATAAAGCATACAAAAATTAACAATAACAGCAAAGGAAGCTTTGTGGAAGCAATAAGTTTTGGAATTTCTTTTCCTCATAATGTTATCGATAATATTGACTGTCTCCCTTTATCATAGAATTGCTGCATCAAATAAGGTGGTGTGTATGAGGTGCTTTGAAAACAGCATAGAACCATGCCAATATTGATTACCACTTTTACTCTGTTAGATCTCTAAAAATCAATTTGTTCCTGCTTTACTCTAAAGGAATCCTGTAACTATATAAAGCAAACCTCAGTGTTTTTAAAAGGAGCATAACACTACTTTTAAGTTCATAATAAGCTTTACAGAGATATATGGAGACAAGTTTTAATTTATTTCTTTTTATTAAGTACAGTTTATTCACTTTGTATCCCCCCTTAAAACCCTCTCTCCTCCCCTCCAGGTCCCATCCTCCCTCCCCTTTCTTCACGCATGCCCCTCCCCAAGTCCACTGATAGGGGAGGTCCTCCTCTCCTTCCTTCTGATCTTAGTCTATCAGATCCCATCAGGAATGGCTGCATTGTCATTTTCTGTGGCCTGGTAAGACTGCTCTCCCCTCAGGGGGAGGTGATCAAAGAACAGGCCAATCAGATTATGTCAGAGGCAGTCCCTCTTCCCTTTACTACGTATCCCACTTGGACACTAAACTGCCATGGACTAGATCTGGGCAGGGGTTCTAGGTTATCTCCATACCTGGTACTTGGTTGGAGTATGAGTCTCTGGGAAGACGCCTGTGTTCAAACTTTCTGGTTATCTTGCTCTCCTTGTGGGGTTCCTGTCATCTCCACATCTTACTATTTCCCACTTCTTACATAAGATGCCATGCACATTGCCCAACAGTTGGCCATAAGTCTCAGCATCTGCTTTGATAGTCTGCAGGGCAGAGCCTTTCAGAGGCCCTCTGTGGCATGTTCCTAGGTTGTTTCCTCTTTTCTTCTTCTTCTGATGTCCATCCTCTTTGCCTTTAATTATGGGGGTTGAGCATTTTAGTCAGGGTCCTCTCTCTTGATTAGTTTCTTTAGATATACAGGTTTTAGTAGGTTTATCCTATGTTATATGTCTATATGAGTGAGTATATACTATATGTGTCTTTCTGCTTCTGGGACAGCCCACTCAGGATGATCCTTTCTAGGTTCCACCATTTACCTGCAAATTTCATGATTTCCTTATTTTTCATTGCAGAGTAATACTATATTGTGTAGATGTACCACAATTTCTGCATCCATTCTTCAGTTGAGGGGCATCTGGGCTGTTTCCAGCTTCTGCCTAGTACAAATAAACCTGCTACAAACATGTTGAGCAAATGTCCTTATTGTGTACCTGAGCCCCTTTTGGATATATGCCTAGGAGTCATATAGCGAATCTTGAGGAAGGGCTATTCCTACTTGTCTGAGAAAGCACCAGATTGATTTCCACAGTGGTTGTACAAGTTTACATTCCCATCAGCAGTGGAGGAGGGTTCCCCTTTCTCCACAACCTCTCCAGCATGATTTGTCACTTGAGATTTTCATCTTGGCCATTCTGATGGGTGTAAGGTGAAATCTCAGGGTCGTTTTGATTTGCATTTCCCTAATGGCTAATGATGTTGAGCATTTCTTTAACTGTTTCTCTGCCAATGGATATTCCTCTACAGAGAGTTCTCTGTTTAGCTCTGTTCCCCATTTTTTAATTGGATTACTTGGTTTGCTGCTTTTCAGCTTCTTTAGTTCTTTATATATATTGGATATTAGCCCTCTGTCAGATAAAGGGTTGGTGAAGATTCTTTCCCAATCTGTAGGCAGTCGTTTAGTTTTGATGATGGTGTCCTTTGCTTTACAGAAGCTTTTCACTTTCATGAGGTCCCATTTATTGATTGTTGCTCTTAGAGCAACTGTAATTTTTATTAAAAAAATATGAACTATTTTCTTTCCCATCAGCTGTAGCATTCTTGTGTGTTCAGGATGCCAGTTTTTCCTAACTTCCACAATTGAAACTGGAAAACAACATTTAAGAGCACAAGAGGAAATCAGCATAATGCAACTCCATGAGAGCCTTTGGATTTCGTGGCAACATATATCCTGGGCATGAAGAACATACATGTATATAGATATTCAAGATGAATGTGATATTTGGTGATGAAGCTGTTTAATTATTTAAAGGCCAAGAAAAGAGAACTATATTTACAGAATTGAAAGTTCTCAGAAGGCTTTATTTTGGTAGTAAACTTAAGAGCTACATAGCTCAAATAGGATTAAAATTAATTCAGAGTCTTTCTTACCTTCTGGACCGATAATATATTCTGCAAAGCAATTTATATGTAAATATTTATTTGATAACACAGTGCACAATTTTATTGGGATAAACACACAGTTCAGCTGAATGTCAGCACTATTTTAAGACTAAATAAGACTCATTTGGTCCACCTAATACAACTTGTTTTGTGTTTGATGGTTGTTTATTTCAGTCTATAAGGTGTTGCCATCCAGACGTCTAAATTTGCATTAAATTGACTGATTCAGACAAACTGAACATCACTGTTCCCTGCATTAATGATAACTAAATATCTTGTCTCTATGGAGTTTGAGCAAAGAGATATAAAGATGTCCAATGCCTTGCACAAATTTTCCCATATACTTACTTGCTGAACTGAGTGGACAGTGAATCAAGAAGGGTGTATTTTGGTGTGTTAATGCCTAACATTTTCCCAAAACTTTCTTGTGGTCTGTGTTTCTGGAGTGAAGCACCTGTTACTTCTTAAATGTCCTAAATTGTAATTAACATGTTAAGTAATCCATAATATGCTAATTTTTGAAGCATAGTGCATGATTGTTATATTTTAGGTTGAGAGTAGCCTTCCTCAGTTTCTACAACTTCCTTATTTTATTTGTCAGTTATGGTTTGTAAGAGGTGAACTGATTCTCTAGTTCTTCGTTTTCCAGTGTGGTTCAGTTAGGAATGACAGCCCAGGACTCTGCTAAAAGTGAATTGCCTTACCTGGATAGTATTACTGCTCTGACTCTCTCTTTTTATTTTAGTTCTTGTTTTTATTTGCTTGCTTGTCTTAGGTTAAAAAAAATAAAATTGTGCTGTGCATCGCTGTCTGGCATCCAACCCCTTAGCCTCCTGCCTCAGTTTATCAAATGATGGGATTACAGTGATGTTGGCTGCGATGAGATCTAGTTTGGAAATATTCTCTTTTTGTGAGAAATTAATAATTGATATCACCTATTCTGAACTGGACTTTTTTTTTAAACCCTCAACCTTTGTTTTCTACTATTGCTTACAGTGTACCTACAGTAATTTATTGTAGGCTCTTTTATTGGCTTGAAAATGCCGAGACTAGGGAAGCATTCCTCCCTCACCAACAGATTTCCAGCCACCACAATTAGATTTTCCTATTTTGTATTCTGTTGAAGAGATGTGTTAACTACTTGAACATTCTGATGTTGACATAGTTAATATGTGATCATGCTGGTAAGTTTTCAAATGGCACCTTTGTAGTGCGTTTTGCTTGTTCTAACACTAAATTGAAATTTAAGTCTATTAAAAATATTAAAACCCTTGTTTTGCAGACTCCTTGGAAATCAAAGAATTTTGGTAGGTGTTATGAATGAGTCAGTGTTTTGTGATCAAATCAATGTGTGCCAATGTGAAGCCAACATTGGTTGTGCTTTGCCCTATGCAGGCATACAGACACACACTCTTTATGTGAGTTAGATTCCATCCTTGTAAATCAGCAACAGTGGTGCTGAATGTAAGAAGTCATTAGGATCAGAGAGAGACATACGGAATTGATCCTGAATATTTATTCTCTTCATAAATGTTGCTATTCTTCTTGTTTGTCTTAAGCATCTTCCATTCATTGTAAAGTTTTTCATGTCCTTTTGATAATCTTGTAGTAGTCTGACTTGATTACAGTGGACTTAATTTCAGAAGTTTACTTGATTTCAGAACCATGCTGTGTCTTGGAACAGTTTGGGTTGAGAATCTAGTACCTACACACATTTTTCTTATTTCTGAAAAGTATTATGTATGTTCTGTCTCCTCTATTTGTAATATTCCAGTTAAAGTACACCAATATTTGCACCATGTTAATGTTGCTGTATTTTCAAAACCTTTTAGTATGGAGGCGATCTTTGTTCTATGTATAGTCCAGTAATTCCTTTTGTGTGTATGTCTACTATACTATTGATCTTAAATTCAGTAATCATGTTAAACAGATGGGCATTGCTCCTTAAAAATATCCTTTAATTTTAACTTCCTGCTACATTTATTTGAATTTTGAGTGAAGCTATTTTAGCATCCAGGTTTAAAAGTTTTTAAGAGCATTGTATGTGCCTCCATATCAGATGTTCTCATTTTTAAAATGGTTGAATTTTATTCCTGTTTTATTTTTTTGTTTGTTTTGTTGGGGTTTTTTGTTTATTTTTGGTTTTTCTACAAAGTTGATGGCAAAAGTGAAATTTTGACAAATAGTTGAAAACCTTTTTGATGTCATTGTATTGCACAGGAGGCAGTACTTAGTCATTGAGAGGCATTTGTGATTAGCATTGAATCTATTCAGAAAGTGACATGATCTGACTATGGACTTCAGCTCTCTGACGATTTTTTTTCCTTTGTCTTAATTGTTTTCCACAATAATTAATAATTCTGGAGTCTTGAGAATGGTGTTTCCTTTCTGTGAATCCTACATGTCAGTGTCCTTCATTCTTCTGAGGCTGACAAAGCCCAATTAGCATGCTGACCTCACCCTCAGTTTATAGTAGAGGACCATAGCATTGTCAGTACCTAGTGTCCGCTGGCCAGCTTTCTCTTTGCTCAAAGTTCAGCACCCCATATTCATACCCTTCCAGTGACAGGAATCACAGTTTTTGTATTCAGGCCAGTCTTTCTAGATGGTCCTCAGCATGTAGAAGAAAATGTTATATTTTCCAAGTTGAATTTCTTGAAGTAGAATCTGAATTCTGGGTTTTGTAATATTTTGATATTCCAATATTACCTACTATGTGTGTGCTTCACCTTTCTTCACTCTAAGAATAATCCTCCTCTGTCAGAGACTGAAATGTTTCTTTACCTAGGATACCTAACATGGCATGAAATCAATGTTACTAAAACTTTATATTCACTTGAAACATCCCATAAGCCATAACACTTATTTTCCACTGCCCAATGTTTAAGTATGTTTAAGGCAATTTTCCAGAATTACAAGACAAATTATACATACAAGAACAATAATTTCTGTTTATCAAAAGAGACAGTGAATATTTTTAACTATAAAGTCAATGAGTATGGTAACAACAATGAAAAATAATTATCCAAGAAAATATGATGTTAGGAGTAATAATCTCAATGTAGTCCAGTTACCTTACACATAAGTTTTATAAGTGGCTGTGTTTCTGTTTCATAAAGAGGGTATAGCGATTCTGTGATTTTTCTGTGTGTGTGTGTGAGAGAGAGAGAGAGAGAGAGAGAGAGAGAGAGAGAGAGGGAGGGTGTGTGTGTACTAGTTCTGTTGTTTTCATTCTGATAATACACATTTAATAAGCGCAGGAAAGTCTGTAGCTTCACCAACAAAAAGACATCAACTAGAAATATTACCTTGCAGGACACTTGTCAAGTGACACCCTCGGAACATGGCCATGCATTGATTTGTCAGTTAGTTATAGCCTTCTTCATCACTCTTCCCAGTCTCAGAATCTTGAAAATACAATAACATTGTTTCCTCTTCCCTTTCACATATATAAAATTGTGTACCTATTACTGTGTAGCATGCCACACATGTTCTAGGAGCCAATTCTGAACGCTGTGAGAATTCCAAAGAATTTACCAGTAACATAGGATTTGCCTTGGGCTCATAGCATTGACAAAAAAAAATGTTAAATATAGGCCTAACAATTTGTACACCTGTTAGTTGAAAGCATTTGAACAAGTCTCTGCATTTTTCCATATATCCCCTGTCTTAAGTTTTGGAAATATATGCCTTAATCCCATCACAATGAGTCTAGGAAGCAGAAATTGTGCAAAACCTTGTATGTGGTGTTTTCTATTACACAAGTGCAGTAGGAATATTAAATGGCCCTCATGAGCTCATGCGTTTCAACACCTGGTTCCCAGCTTTTGATGCTGTTCGGGAGGTTGTGGAACCTTTAGCAGGGGAAGCGTTGCTGCATGAATCCAGTACTGAGGGCCTAGAGGTGTTACAGCCTGTACCCACTGCCTATTATCTCTCCGCATCCTCACTGTCCTGCTAGCATCAGTCCTGGTCTCCTTCCTTCCATTTCATGACAGACTGTATCTCTCAGGAACTATAGGCCAACACTAACCCTTTCTCCTCTAGTCTACTTCTGTGGAGTGTATTATCCCTGCAGCAGAGAAAAGGCTAATAATATCACCTGATATTTCTTTCCAGCGATGCTGCATTAACTCCCTATGCAGGTATTGTGTTAAACCATACGATAGTGTTCTACCAAGCACACACCGAAGTTTACAATGTCTTTTTGTGACCTCACAATTAACGCCTTGGGGGACATATGCCTTGCAGCTTTAGAGTGTCCCAGAGTGAGATGCCTTCCCTTTTCTCACTTCAGATCAGAAAGCTAGTCTTTGATTCTGACATCTGGGAGCAGTCTGATAACCTCATCCTCACTTAAGTTCATGAAGAGAGTAACAGTGCCCTCAGTTAAAAAGTTTTTCAATATATGTATTTTTTTTACTTCTTGTTCTTTTCTTATTTTCCTAAAGCTACAGAAATCTTCCCAGGATACAAACACAATTCCTGGTATTTTCTCTCCTTTATACTTGTTTAGGATTACCAAATCTGTAGCTTTATTTAAGTAATACGGAGAGACAGACAGGTATAATGACCATTTTTAAAGATAATGTGTGTAATATGTTTATGGCTGATGATTTTTGTCTTAGGCAATGCTCTTTTACAGCTCATACGGTTAATTTGAAATACAAAATCTAGAGTATATACTTATATTATCTAACCCTTTATGAAATTATTCTATAGAAAATGTGGGGAAGAGCCTTTATCTCATTGGCACAGGAGACAACTTCCAGAACATAATACCAACAGCTCAGTCTCTAAGATGAACAATTAATAAATGGGATCTTATGAAACTGAAAAGCTTCTGTAAAGCAAAGGATACTGTCAATAGAACCAAACGACAGCCTACAGAGTTGGAAAAAAAAATCATCACTTACCCTATATATAACAGAGGGATAATATTCAGAATGTATGAAGATCTCAATATATTAGACTGCTTGCATGCCCCTCCCCAAGTCCACTGATAGGAGAGATCTTCTTTTCCTTCCTCTTATCTTAGTCAATTAGGTCTTATCAGGAGTGGCTGCATTGTCTTTTTCTGTGGTCTGGTATGTTGCTTCCCCCTCAGGGGGGAGGTAATTAAAGAGCAGGCCTATCAGTTCATGTCAGAGATAGTCCCTGTTCCTATTACAGTGGAACCCACTTGGATACTGAACTGCCATGGGCTACATCTGTGCAGAGGTCTTAGGTTATCCCCATGTATAGTACTTGGTTAGAATATCAGTCTCAGGAAAGACCCCCGTGCTCAGATTTTTTGGTTCTGTTGCTCTCCTTGTGGAGTTCCTGTCCTTTCCAGATCTTACTGTTTCCCACTTCTTTCCTAAGATTCCCTGCACTCTGCCCAAAGGTTGCCCATAAGTCTCAGCATCTGCATTGATAGTCTGCAGGGCAGAGCCTTTCAGAGGTCCTCTATGTCAGGATCCTGACTTGTTCCCTCTTTTCTCTTTCTTCTGCTGTCCATCCTCTTTGCCTTTCTTGCTCAACCATGTTTGTAGCAGCCTTATTGTAATAGCCAGAAGCTGGAAACAGCCCAGATGCCGCTCAGTGGAGGAATGAATACAGAAATTGTGGTACATCTACACAATGGAATATTACTCAGCAATAAAAAACAAGGAAATCATGAAATTTGCAGGCAAATGGTGTGATCTGGAAAAGATCATCCTGAGTGAGCTATCCCAGAAGTAGAAAGATGCACACAGTATATACTCACTCATATAAACATATAATATAGGAAAAAGCTATTAAAATCTGTACGCCTAAAGAAACTAATCAAGAGGGAGGACTCTTGCTAAAATGCTCAATTCCTATCCAGAAAGGCAAAGAGATGGACATCAGAAGGAGAACAGAGAAACATTAAAAAAGAAAAAACAAACAAACAAACAAACAAAAAAAAAAAAACGCTCAACATCTTTAATCATCAGGGAAATGCAAATCAAAAGGACTTTGAGATTTCATCTTACACAGATCAGAATGGCTTAGATTAAAAACACAAGTGACAGCATATACAAGTGAGGAAGGAGAGAAAGGGGAGGACTCCTCCATTCCTGGAGAGAGTACAAACTATAACCACTTTGGAAAACAGTCTGGTGCTTTCTCAGACAACTGGGAATAGTGCTACCTCAAAATCCAGCTATACCACTCCTAGGCATATACCTGAAATATGCTCTACCATATACAACAAGAGCATTTGCTCAGGTACATTCATAGCTGCCTTATTCATTATAGCAAGAATCCGGAAACAACCTGGATGTCCCTCAACTGAGGTATGAATACAGATATTGTGGTACATTTACACAATGGAATGCTACTCAGCTTTTAAAAACAAGGAAATCACGAAATTTTCAGGCAAATTGATGGAACTAGAAAAGGTCATCCTGAGGTAACCCAAACCATAAAAAACACCCATGGAATATACTGACTGATAAGCAGATATTAGCTGCAAAATATCGGTTAACCATACTAGACTCTACAGCCCTAAAGAAACTTAACAACAAGGGGGACACTAAGAAGGATGCTTAAATCCCATTCAGAAGAGCAAAGAGAAAAAAAACATTGGAAGTAGTTGAATAGAGAGAACAGGACAGGAAACTACCATAAATGTCCTCTGAAAGACTTCACCCAACAGGGGTTCAAAGCAGATGCTAAAACTCATAGCCAAACGTTGGACAGAGCCCAGGGAGTAGTAGGTAAGAGCAGGGAAATAGAAGGCCCCAACGTGAACAGAAGTTCCATAAGATGAAAAACAGAGCCAATAAATATGAGCCCATGAGGGCCAGCAGAGACTGATGCACCAACCAAGGACCATGCATGAAGACCTAGACCTCTTGCTCAGATGTAGCCCATAGGCAGCTTGTTCTTCATGTAGGTACCTTAGTAAGGAGAGAAAGGGCTGTCTTTAACATAGACTCTGTTCTTTGATCACTTCCTCTGGTGGGGCATATTGCCAGGCCACACCAAAAAAAAAGGATGCAAGCAGTCCTGATGAGACTTGATGGGCTGGAGTCAGATGTGGTGGAGAGGAGATTTCCCTTTCTGAGAAACTGAGAAGGCAAATAGGGGTATAGGAAGGAAGTGTGGGACCAGGAGGAGACAAGACAGGGGGGCTACAATCTTGATGTAAAGTGAATAAATTATAAAAATAAAGTTAAATAAAAAATAAAATACACTGAAATGTATTTAATGGAAGATACAATGAATGACATTAGAGAGAAGTTTTATTTGTGTTTCAACAATATCATATTTTTCTCCAGAATATATTTTCAAAATCAAACATAGATTATATTAAAAATTTAGGAAGAAAATGTTAAATATACTTTTTAATTGTGAAAAAAAAGAATATGATCCAGGCATACATATCCACACTGTATATTCAACATGCTACTTTCAAAGAAAGCACACCATTGGATTTTGTCTTTGGGTCTCAGGCAATATTCAAATAAGTGATTTGACAAAATTAATTTTAGCACATCCTTTACATATGTCTAATGTATTTTAGACTTATTTTTTTCCAGCTAGATTATGGAGCCATGTTAAGTTAAGGCTTACAATAATCTTTTCTTCCTTTAGTGTAGACAGCATCAGTACTTGTAACCAAAATTTTTATTTTTCTATTTTATCAAAGCACACTGTATTCAATGTGTCTATTCCATGAGGCACAAAACTATATTCAGTTCACCTTCATCTTTAACCCAGGGACATCCCTTTTTAAGTGTTCCCCTTCCTCCAGCACATGGTGAGTATTTAATGAGAGCTACAGTTGGAAAGTCCACGCCATGGTGAGAGCAGCAGGTGAGACTGCCCCATGAATTTGCAAGAGTTTCCAAGACAACCTAGATACTTTGTTCAGCCCTGTCTTTCACTCCAAGCACACATGGCATTGTTCACTGTTCCACAATCAGTTAATCCCACCATGCTGAGGTTTAGAATGTGTGTCCCCCTGCACAGATGCCATCAGGACACCCTGGTTGCCATAGATGGTGTTATGATGAACTAAGGATAAAATAATTTTCCCGCAAACTTAGATTTTACTTGGTCAGAATTTCTAAACTCTTACCACTTTTGTGCAGTATTCATAGGAAGGTGTAGTTTACTATTTTTATATGTTCTCTCCATTCTGCCCTCCTTAAGAAAATAGAGGCAATGTGGTTTTTTTTGAAAAATTCTTTCTCAGATGTGCATTATATTTCTATACTATATTATATAGATATATTAAAATGTAAATTATATATGTGTGTATAAACTGTTGAATTAACCCAGGTTTTGTTTGTTAGATTAATGCTATTATTTTTAAAAAAGTTATTGATTACAACTATGTCTATATGGTGAAAACACAAATAAATCTATTTATACTGAAAGACTCTATTCATAACAAGGTCTTAAATATTTCATAATCTGGGAATTTTCCTTCAATATTTTAGGCCTTGCTTGGCCATGCCTCAGAGTTAGTATTCATCATTATCCCACAGCTTAGTGAACACAAGGGCTGTGGCTTATGACTGGAATCCCCAAACCTGCTATACAAAGCTTATAAATCATTGAGAACTATTCTTAGCAAAAGCTACGTAAATTAAAACACAATGATTAATTATTTATAGCTATGAGTTGTAATTTTGAAAACCTAAAGCAATTTGAATGTAAACCAACTGCCAGAGAGATGTAGTTTGGACAATTAAAATCTTTAATAATTCTGACAAATATCTCAGCAAAGCTGCCAATCTGTGTGCAGCATGGCAATCAGTCTTCACTGTACCTCATGAGGATTTAGGGATGTAGAATGTTCAATGTGGTTTAGCTTACTCTGTGACTCTGTGAGACTGCTACAATGCATTGTCACTTGTCATTGTTCTTTGAGAATATTCAATAGTAATTTTGAAGGAACTAGGCAACGTTTATGATGGACAATAGCTTTCCACACATATTTCCAAAGAGAAATTATTGACTGAATGTTTGTCACAAGAAAAATAATGTCAAACCCCCTTCTTTGGGCTGAACATAGTATGTGCAGTGTATAAAGTCTGTGAAAAGAATAGAGCCATTGAGAAAAGCCATGAATCATTTGTGACAATGGGTGATAGGCATTTGATATTACCATATCATCAATAAGATCAATAAGGCAGAGGTACCATTTATTTTTAAAGGCAACATATCGATGACACAATCACTACTTTAATGAATTATAGGTATTATGGATGTTTTTTGTTTTTTGTTTTTTTTACTGGAAACAGTTTAAAAGTGCCATAAATTGTTGGTCTTTCTAATTTAGAATGCTTATAAATGAATGACATTACAGAGAAGTTTTATTTGTGTTTCAACAATATCATATTGTTGTTATCTTGGGAGTGGAACCCCAACAAGTACACAAGATTAGCTTGTCACTGATATCTTTGAAAAGACGTATAGATAAGATTATACAATATTAATTTTTATTATTTGTGTTTTGTTTGCCACACTGAGGATCAAATCTAGGGCTTAAAGATTATCACATAATTTATCTTCAAACAAGCTATACCCCACTGATGTACAAGGTTTTTTAATAATTTGTGTGTAAAAAATGTTTATGAACCTTGAACATCAAAGAAGACAAAGATATATAGTAGGAATCTCTTGTTTCTGTACAGAAGCATCAATTCTCAATAAAAAGTTAATAGTAGGTTAGCTGAGGCAGGAAATAAGGAGGAGGGAGTTCAGGAGAGAGAAACTCTGGGAGACAGAGACATAGATTTACCCCGTGATTCTGAAGAAGATGAATGCATGAAACTGAGCAGAGTTAACAGCTTTGTGGAAGAAACAAAAATAGAGTAAACGGGAAATTAGTAATAAGAAAATCAAGGAACATGTCTAGCTTATTTGTCTAGGCTTTTGTAAATATACTTAAGCCTCAGAGTTGTTCTTTCAGGAGCTGGGTGTGAGAGGAAAACATTCATTTGCAAAAATATTGTTAACCCAATTACCTATGGATAACTCTATATCATCTACTCATGGACGCTGCCATCTTATCTAGCCATAGACATTCTATATTGATAGCACCATTGCTCCTGATTGCATAACATACTTCTCACAAGTAGTGGCTTTATTACAACTATTTACACATAAATATTTAAAAAGTTAAAACTATGACACACTGGGCCTGTACAGTAGAAAACTCCTCAATCTCTGAGATGTTTGTGGCAGCAAAATCTTAGTAGTGACTGGATAGTAACACTTGACTGAAGTGAGCATGTATGAAGAAACTCGGAAATATCAGTATGATGCCCTGCTATCGCCAAGTGCAGCCTAGCCCAGTGAGGCAAGGTGTAAAGTGAAGTAAGGAGGGCCTTCACATGAAATTAAAACATGTAAGGAACAATAAGAAACAACTGAGGTTTGGTGCAGGGCAGGTACTTTTCTGATGGAAATTAGAGAGGAAACTCACCACTGGAAACAGTAAAGTATTCAAGGCAAAAAAAAAAAAAAAAAAAAAAAAAAAAAAAAAAAAAAAAAAAAAAAACAAGAAAAAAACTGAGCTGACAAATGTTTAACTATCCAAAAAAAAAAAAAAATCATTTTTTTCTCTATTTAGATGTAGAGGAGAAGCAAGATAACAGAAATTAAGAAAATTTCAGGATAGTACTCATTCAGAAAATATTTCATGTTATTGGCAGTTAGGATGGTGTCTGCCCCCAAAGCTACTCACCCTGATAACAACTTAATGAGATGCTTCCAAAAATAGTGAGCCGATTTTGTGAGCTGCACTAACAGAGTGTAACTGGGATCTTTGATATGTTGGCAGTGATGATATAGAAGGAAAGACCCCATGGAGGACAAACTTTTAAGGTTTCTGCTGAAAGTCTCAACACTCAACATAATTTCCTAAAACCAATTGAACCATTTCTTTATTCTTCTCTTGATTTTGAGCACTGATTATTTACAAATGATTTGGGGTAAAAAATTAGAATATACCCTCTAAACAGACACATCTTGAGAGTACTTTCCATTAATCTGTCTTCTGCAAACTTGAACAATACAGACACTAAGTAGGAATTTCTCTGTTGTTGTTGTTGTTTTTTTTTTTTTTTGTATGATTGCAATGTTGACAACAAGGCCGTGGTATACCTCTAAAGTTTATAGTTTAAACTTATGTCCTTTTTGCGTAGTCTCATAGCAAAACCTCTCTCATTATAATTCACTTCATACAACTACATTGAGAGGACATTTCAAAGCCCTATACCCAAATTTAAAACTAATTACTCAGTTGTCCAGAGAACAAACATTACATGTTCCTGCTGTCTGTGATAGGCTGCATATTTTCTCTCCCTGCAGAATCCAGAACTCTGTTCAGGACAGGTTAGGTTTCCTTTTGATTGCCATTGCATTTCTAGTACACAGAGCAGAATATCCAATAACTAGTATGTATGTTTGGCTGTTGTGATATGCTATTTCACAGATGAGAAAAATAAATGCTAGTAATTACTGCATTAATCCTGAGCAGAGTCAATAGTTTGTTAGAGGTAGGCTCTGTAGGGTTCTGATAGAAAGTACCCCACTTAGGCTCATATGTCTGAATGCTTGATTCTCAGTTGATGGAAGCTTTCGGGAAGGATTAGTAGGCGTGGCCTTGTCGAGGACTTTGTGTGACTTTGTTGGAGGAGCTTTGTCACTGTGATTAACTTTTTATTTAAAAAGTCTCTGCCATTCCAGTTGGCAATTTCTCTGCCTTGTGTTCATGGATCAGATATAAGCTCTCAGCTACTGCTCCAGGTCCATGTCTGTCGTGTGCCATGCTCTACATATCATACTCCTGATCTCCACTACCCTGTGGAATGGTGAGCTTGAAGTTATATGCTTCCTTTTCATCTGTTGATTTTATCATGATGTTTTTGTCCCAGCAGTAGAAAAGTAGCTAAGACAGATTTTCACCACTCTTTAATGATTGATCCTCTAGAAACATATGTCAAAAAAAATCTTTCAGCTTCAGGTTTCCTCACTTTGTTCTCTTTTATTTCGTCTCCCTCTGCTGTAGCACTTTATTGTTTTAATGCCTCAGCATTGTGTTCTTTTTGTCCTCATCCTAGCATCACCTTCTGGTTCTGAATTTAAAAATTAACGTCCGTGGCAAGTACTCACTCTACTTACTAGCATCTAGCGACTGCCCTGGGCAGGACTGTGTCTGAGGATAGAATCACCTGACAAAAATCCATTTGTATTTTGCAATGCTTGAAACAGTTCTGCTTAATATTTATTTAAGTGTATATTTTCTTCTTACTTTTAGAGCAACAGTCAGAGACATTGTGAGTAGAGAAGGAAGTTGCCTGGTAACACTTTCCTCCACACAGAGGAAACAGAGAGAACAGGAAGAGGGAACAGGTAAAAAAAAAACAACAACAACAACAACAAAAACCTTCAAAGACCATGAACCCAGTGATGACTTTTCGCTAACAAAGCTCAGGGTCCTAAAGGGTCAATAGCCATCCCAAGCTATGCCCGAAGCTGGAAACAACTTTTCAAATAAATGAGTCGGTGGGAACATCTTATAACCCACCACTAATCTAGCTGACTTTGTTTGATTCTCCCACTCAAGTAAAACTTACTCTTCAGTAAAATATGTTTTTACTGTCTAATACACAAATGATATCACAGCAAAGAAAAACTGATATACTTGATGCTATAGACCTTCAGGTGGTACCCTGGATTTTCTTTTCATGTTTCAGTTATTTTTTTAACTTAATTTTATTTATATATTTAGTTATTACAATTTATTCACTCCATATCCCTGCTGCAGCCCCCTCCTTCCTGTCCCATCCATTCTCCCTCTTCTCCACCTATGCCCTTTCCCTAGTCCCAATAAGGGAGGACCTCCTCCTCTTCTATCTGACCCTACTTTATCTGGTCTCAGCTACATCATCATCCTCTGTGGTCTGGAAAGGCTGCATGACCCCAGGGGGAGGTGATCAAAGAGCTGGCCACTGAGGTCATGTCAGAAACAACCCCTGTACCCCTTAGTAGGGAACCCACTTGGAAACTGAGCAGCCAATGGTCTTCTTTTAAACAGGACCTTTCCATGCATGGTTCATGGTTGGAGCACTGTTCTCTGTAGGCCCTCCTGGGCCCAAGTATTTGGGCTCCGTTGCTCTCTTGTGGAGATCCTGTCCCCTCCATGTTTTTCTGTCTCCCTCTTTTTCAATAAAGATTCTGGCACTCTGCCCAAATTTTGGCTATGAGTCTCAGCATCTCCTTCATTACCCTGGTGCATAGAGTCTTCCAGAAGTCCTCTGTGGAAGGTTCCTGTCCTGCTCCATGTCTTCTCCTACTTCTGATGTCTATCCTATTTGCCATTCTGAATGAGGATTAAGCACCTTCCCTAGGTTCCCCCTTGCTGTTTAGCTTTTTCAGGACTATAGATTTTAGTATGTTTATTCTATATTATATGGTTAATATCCACTTAAAAGTGAGTACAATCCTATGTGTCTTTCTGCTTATGTTTCAGTTATTTTACATAAAGAACTAACTCTATATAAAGTTAAATTTTCTTTAGTTTCTGGTTCTAAATGATGCTGGAATATTTTATCCTTTTTGTTATTTTTGCATTCTAGTTTCACTAAAATATCTCATATACATGAGTCTAAATGCTGTCCTTGTAACAGCAAAATTTCCCAGACATTTTCTTAGTAGTAGAAAGATACATTTTCCTAAGGATATCTAATTATGTGTGGCTCATATCACAGATTTTATAGCATATATATAAGTCGTTAAGTCCAATAAACCTGTCAACTAAGAATCTTTAAAAAAAATACAGGACAACTGCAGACATGTTTTATTTGCACATGAGTGTGAGAGACTTGCAGCATAGCTGTCTATGCCCAGGTAGTAATGGAAACACAATCACTGTAAATATTAGACTATTACCTCCCAAAAAGCAAATCAAATCCAAACTCAAATGTAGTTTATCCTGAATAAATACAAATTGTGCCATAAGTTTCACTCCATCACATTTAGACACACACGGCCCAGTTGTTTATGGGCAATACAAGAGCAAAGGAAGAAGGAGAAGAAATAAAAGAAGAGGAGGAGAAGGAGGAGGAAGAAGAAGATGAGAAAGAGGAAGAGGAAGAAGAAGAGTCTGTCAGAAGTCTCAGGGAACTGAGAAAAAAATTCTTGATTTTTTTTTCCTTCTGTTTAGTCCCTCTTAACTTATTTGTTTGGCTTTAATATTTTTTTTATTCTTTTCCTATTCACTTTAGAATTTGTCATAAAATTATATGACAAAGTAATCAACTCTGAATATTTTCAAAACTCTAGAAAAGTGGTCAATACTCTAACTGTGCTAAATTTGTACTCTAGGCCTAAGATTTCTGCTCCAGTCACTGTAAACAACATATGCATATATGTGTTCATATGGATATGTGTTGGTGTGTGTGCATGGGTGTGTGTGTGTGTTTGTGCCTGCATGTGTGTGTTGTGCATAGTATGTCCCTTTTTATGTGCAAATGTTGAGAATATTTTTTCTTTTTAAAATTTTTTAGTTTTTTAATAATAGTTATAGTTTATTAACTTTGTATCCCAGCTGTATTCCCCTCCTTCATTCCCTCCCAATCCCACCCTCTCTCCCTCATCTCCTCCTTGCCCCTTTCCAAGTCCACTGATAGGGGACGACCTCAGTGGCAGAGAGGGCGTCAAAGAGCCAGCTATTGAGTTCATGTCAAAAATAGTCCTTATTCCCCTTACTAGGATACACACTTGGATACTGAGCTACCATGGGCTACACCCGAGCAGGGGTTCTAGGTTATATCCTTACATGGTCCTTGGTTAGAGAAACAGTCTCATAAAAGACACCTGTGCCCAGATATATTTTGTCCTTGTGGAGCTCCTGTCCTCTCCAGGTCACATTAACTCCCCCTTCTATCATCTGATTCCCTACATTCTGCCGAAGGTTTGGTTATGAGTCTCAGTATCTGCTTTGGTACACTGCTAGGTAGAATCTTTCAGAGGCCATCTGTGGTAGGCTCCTGTCCTGTTACTTGTTTTCTCCTATTTCCAATGTCCTTCCCATTTGTCTTTCTAAGTGAGGATTGATCATCTTGCCCCAGGTCCTCTTTCTTTAGGTATGTAGATTTCAGTGTGTTTATTATATCTTATAGGTCTATATAAGTGAGTATATAACACGTGATCTTGCTCCTTCTGGGATACCTCACTCAGGATGATCTTTTCTATATCCCACCATTTGCTTGCAAATTTCATGATTTACTTGATTTTAATTGCTGAGTAGTATTCCATTGTGTAAAAGTACCATAATTTCTATATCCATTCTTCTGTTGATGGACATCTGGGTTGTTTCCAGATTCTGGCTATTGCAAATAAAGCTACTACAAACATGGTTGAGCAAATGTCCTTGTTCACAGAGAAACATTTAAAGAGATGTTCAACGGTCCTTTAGCCATCAAAGAGATGCAAATCAAAATGACCCCAAGATTTCACCTTACACCTATCAGAATGGCTAAAATAAAAAACTCAAGTGACAACACATGCTGGAGAGGTTATGGAGAAAGGGAAACACTCCTCCAATGCTGGTGGGAATGCAAACTGGTACAACCACTTTGGAAATCAATCTGGCGCTTTCTCCGACAACTAGGAATAGCACTTCCTCAAGATCCAGTTATACCATTCCTAGGCATATATACAAAAGAGAATATTTTTATCAGTACCTTAATTGTTATTCTTCAGAAAGTATTTTCTCAGTAAAAATCAGTCTCCAAAGCTTGAATTAAAGTAGAAAGTCTGTAACAAATAATGTCTTGCCTTAGTGACACTGAGGAGAGACCTTAAAGTGATACACTGTTTTCAAATTAGTTTAGTTACTTTAAGTTATGAAACCTCAGGGCTTGGGATGGAGACCATTGCTTCATCCTTCGTCTAACATGTTTAGGGTTCTGTATGCAATCCCCAAAAGCACAGTCTCTATCTATGTCTTTGTCTCAGAATTTATCTCTCTCTCTCTTTCATGCACACACACATGTACACACAGATACAAAGATACACACAAATATTGTGACAATTTACAGGACAGCCTGGGATACATAATGGATTCCTAGTATAACATATTTTAAAAGTTATAGAAAGATTTTTTTGTATATTAAATGAATTTAACCTTTCTAGGCGGTGAGAATAGAGTCTCATGCAATTGCCTTGTACTCTTAGATTCAGACAACCCTCCTGTCTCAGCCTCCCAAGCAGCTAGGACTATAGGCACATGCTCTTGCATTCGTCAATATTTTATGATTTAAAAAATAAAGTATTTCTTAAAAAGTACAGAATGCAAATATCCTAATTCTATACATGTCCTATAATATCTTAATTCTATAACACAACTTAAAGGCAAACATATAAGCATCGTTTTTATACAAGTTTTTAAGAAAAATTCTTTGCCAATTTACCAGGTTATTTTTATTATTTTACTTGGTAAATTTATCTACAAATTCAATCATTTTATATTAAGGAAACTAACTACTCAGGAAACTAAAAAGAAGAGCTGGCTGGAATTCAGTATCATTGATAATAAAAATTAAGTCATGAATCAGTTCAATTTTTATCAAGAGCCTCCCTTCCAGCATGTGATTACCACTGGAGAAGAGGAGACTGATATGATCTCTGCCCCTCTCATGATCCCAGATAATTAAAACTAAATAATGAATACATTGTTCAGGATGTCTCTGAATAAGTGTGAAACCAAGTCCATAGTGTTAGAAGACGTTTCTGAGGAAATGTGTTTTGTTGTGTTTGTTGTTGTTCTATAGTTGGTTTTCTTCTCTCAGTAGAATGAAGAAAAGTTGTCAGGAAAAAAAAAAGAAAAGGTATCTATATTCTAGGATGAGATGAGTAGGAAAGAATGTAAAAATAAAAAAAAGGAACATGATTAATTAAAATACTATAAGTAAAGGGAACATGAAAGTATGCCTGAAATTCCAGCACTGAGGTTTAAGGATTTTCATGAATTTGAGGTTATATAGTGTATTCCATGCTACATAAAACAAAATATTCAATTATGTTGAACAACTATTATGAAAAGAAAAAGTATGAGGTGGTGAACATCTAATAATATGTGCACAGTAGTGCTTGGTAATTCATGTTGGAACAAATTAAAGATAAGAATCTGTACAGAAAAGTGAGCTTTCACAGATGAAATCCCAAAGCAGGTGGATTATAATTTGATACACTAAGTTGCTAGGCAGCACTCTTTTTGTCTCAGTAGATTAACACTGTGAATGTTTGTATCTCAAACAAACATGTCTCATCCCTGTAGTGGCAAGCCATTCCTGTTCACTCTTGAAGCTAAGCCATCTGGAATGTAGATGCTCAAGTCAGCAACAGATGAGACCCGGTGCTTGACAGCTGTGCTCAAAAGTGCAGCAGGGCTAGAAATGGCTTGTCTCCCATTCATGAGGTCTGCTCATTTTACAGTGTGCAGCATGGGATACCTTCTTATGGTTCACATGTGGCTGTATTCTGGAATGCATTGCTTATGCTCAAAGGATGACTATGTGATGAACACCTGGTGTTATTTATGCCATGAAATGTTAAGAAGAATAAACCTTGTTTGCAGTGAAATTGATAGATGATGTGTGTTTCTTTGGAGGCTCTATAGAGAAGAGAAAATGTCATCTAAACAGGAGAAACGGGCTCTGCAATGTTCCCTTCCAAGTAAAGGGTGTAATTTCTTTACTTAGGAGTCTCGTGATCTGTATGTTATTTAGCAGATATGTTTACAA
Source organism: Psammomys obesus (assembly GCF_907164565.1). Taxonomy (NCBI): domain Eukaryota; kingdom Metazoa; phylum Chordata; class Mammalia; order Rodentia; family Muridae; genus Psammomys; species Psammomys obesus. The sequence continues at coordinate 8,175,553 of NW_026592732.1, forward strand.
GAAACTTTAAAAATAAGTAAGATGTTGTGAATGTTTACATAGGATTCATGCAAAACTGTGACCATAAACTGACAGAATGGGTAAAGTAGGAGTATGGATATGACTGGTAATCTCTTTTAGAAGTTTTCAAGAAAAAAAAAATGGCTATACTACAACATACATACAAAATTACTTATAAATCAGCCTCAGGAGTTCAGTTGAGAAGTATCATCAGTTTTCAACCATTTTATATTTCCTTTACCAGAGAACAGAATGTTTAACTGAATAAACCTTGTTTAACTGAGAATAACATTTGTATCTAACTACGAAATGGAAAATACAAGTATGAAAAAATATATGTGGGGAACATATGCAATTAGCTAGTCCACCTATAAGTTAGTCAGTAAAAGTTTTATTTTTGTGTACACATGATTTTAAATGTACCCTTGCTGTGCTGAGGGTTGAGGGTGTGACTCAATTGTGAAGCATTTGCAGAGCATGTGTGAGGTACCGGAGCAGAAATCAACCAATCAGTCCATCAGTAATGGTGGAAAGGACAGATAACACCAAAATCTTTGTATCCAATATCTTGAAAAGGGGTAAGTTAGAGTGGGAAAGAGATTAAAGGTAGACACAAAATAAGGAAAGACAATACTGTAGCAAGTGATACAGTACACAGTATAAAGTACCATCAGAACTCCACAAGGAGAGCAACAGAACAAGAAAATTTGAATACAGGGAACTTCCCAGAGACTCATACTCCAACCAAGGACTATCCATGGAGATAACCTAGAACCCTGACAATGCAGCCACTTCTGATGAGAACTGATAGACTAAGATCAGAAAGAAGGAGAGGAGGACCTCCCCTATCAGTGGAGTTGGGGAGGGGCATGCATGCAGAAATGGGGAGAGGGTGGGACCGGGAGAGGAGGAGGGAGGGGCTAATAGGGGGATACAAAATGAATAAAGTGTAATTAATAAAAGTTAAATAAAAAATTAAAAAAGTACCATCAGATTTCAATCAGCCTAATCAATAGAACTGTAATAATTTTACTATCTAGTTAGCTAATAATAAATGTTTATTGTGTCTGATGCAGTTCTTACCCAGGCTGATATATATCAATATACATATTGATACAGTTAGCCTGAGTAAGAACTGCATCAGACACAGTAAACATTTATTATTAGCTAACTAAAGGATGAAATTTTGAATCTAGAAATTCTGTGGCTCTGATCTTTTCATTGAATTAACTAACATTTCCTCTCAAAAATAAGTTAATCAACTCTTGGTGCAAACTCCATTTTGCATTATAATGTACATAGTGTATGGATGTGACTGTGCTCCCATTCATTTTTCTTAGTGTGTTTCCTAGGTGGAAGCCTTGTTTTCACATAGAGCACACTGTTGTCTGAAGAAATACCAGCCTCATGGAACCTGCCTACCTAAGTCTTGTGTAGAATGGAACCAAAGCTGTGGGAAAGATAGGGTATTGGGAATCTGGCTTTCCATAAACCCCTCAGCCCACAACCATCATTATCACCAACTTCTTCATGGCTCTGTATAAAATTCTGTCAACAAATCTGTCAATGACCAGTTTTCTTATTCTTATGAATCCGCTCAAGACAGTTGACAAAGTATACAGTTCTGAGTTATGCATTGTCAAAATGCACAGATATTGGAACTGTCAGTAAAATACAGCAGTTTTAAGTAACACAGTAACTATTATTTTCAATAGGAGTCCATTACTCTAAAATACACAATGAAAAATGCAAAGAAGTTAGGTTATTAGAATATCTTATTCCCATTCAGAACACTTTAACCTAATAATTATTTTACCAAGGTGCCCTGCTCTATAACATTTGGTACTCGATGGAGGCAAGGTAATGGTGATTTCTGTACAAATGGATGTGGTTCTTTGTAAATCTTAGTAATTAAAAAACTGACAGAATATATATTTTCTTTTATTCACATTGCAGGAAGACTATCTGCGCCTACAAGTGCCTGTGAATTTTCAACAAGCTTTTGATAATATATTTCAAAGGCTGGCTACCTTCTAGCAAGGCTTTGACAAAGGCTTTGAAGAAAGTCTCTCAGCAACAGGCTGACAGTGGTTTCCAGAAACCCTCCCTTAACTACACGTGCTCAAACACACAATCATGTACTCATTTCCACCTCCTGCATTTGGGAAAAAGCTACTTTTAACCCATTAAAATATTTGTTAAAAAGGAAAATATAGCAAAATGGAGATACACTTAGAGTCTTCAGAACCTCAGATGGGTCTGATATTCTGTTTCTACGGTGTACTTATTATATTCAGCAAATAGTTTGAACTCATGAATTCAGTACAATGGAAAGAAAATACCGAAGTTCTCAAAAGTTCAGATTCAGGGAAACCAAAGAATGCATTATTGATGAGTGTTCATGCTTCATAATGTTAAAGTTTACCTGTCCTGACTTTTGCCACAAATATAAGAACCTTTTCCCAGGACCATTCTACAGAATAAATCTAAGCAAATTAATATACTGCTGCCTTATTCTCTGGTTTACACAAATAAAAGCACACACACAGAAACAGAAACACAAACACACACACAACACATGTAAACACACACATATATATGTGTATGTGCTATGTGTGTCAATACTATGTACTTACATATAAATAAAATTTGCAATTATTTTGTATTTTAGAATACATAGTGTATTATATATTTTATATTATAAATGTAATTTAAAAAATGTAAAGTCAGATAAAAAGAAAAATAGGGTGTGAGAACTTAATTTTTTAAGTTCTAAGGATTAAGGGGTTGTAAACTGTGCACCTGACATTGATTACTAGCAGGACAATTTGATCAGTCAGTGAAGGGGGTGGTCTAGTTAATTGAACAAGTTCTTTGGCCTTGTTCAGTGACACAAAGTAATTAACAGGTTCCTGAGATGCAGAATAAAATTCTTTGGATGCAGATGTCATGGATACAAAGCAAAGTGCTGATTTCAAGAGAGTGATGGGGGAAAAAACACAAACAAGAACAACAAAAGACTTGACAAGAGGGTGATGGGAAAAGACAAGCTAAGCTACAACCCTGTATGAGTCCATGTGAACATCTTTATTAGGAGGAAGTTGGTTTGAAAAGTGCCTGCCCTAATCAGTGTTGTCCTTAGTCTGTCTCCTTCGCTATGAGAAATTCATGGCAATGAGTTAACTAGGTGTAGATTGATGTGACATAACAGCCAGTCCTTATGTAGACTTCACACAGCTGTTTCTGATTTCACTGAAGAGCTGGGAAACAGAACAGTGCCTGTTGGTAACTAAAAACACTAATCTACTTAGATATAGCGATCAGAGAGTCAGTGATACCTCATCTGTGATTTAACATTGGCTTCAAACCAGCTAGGCTTACAGCTAAAAGAAAAGTAAAATACAGATGAAGCTGGTAGCATCAATGAGTAAACTGTACTATGGGAAAGTTGAAGTCACACACCCATAGTTCACATTCTGTGGAATTAGAAGCATGTATAGAGATATAATTTCTAGTCTAGGTTTACCTTGAACTCACAGTGGTCGGTCTTGATTTCCTGACCATCCTATTTTGATCTCCCAAGACCTTAATTAAAAATCTTTAGCACCGTATCAGGCTGATGTGAAGCAAAGAAGAGAGCACAGATCTGTGTCCATGCCGGGAAAGCACACTATCAACCAAGCTACAACCCCAGCCGGCAATAAGAGTCTTCTTTACTGTGCTTACGCATTAACTTTTCCAAATAAATACATGCGTGCGTGTATTCTTTTGATATATGAAACATGTGGTATATAGTTCTGATTTGCTGCTACAGAGTATTGCTATTCGATGTCTTTTTCTCATACGTTATATTAACCTTTCATCTCTGAGTTACCTGACTCTGCCGACTAGTTTCTTTAATTTCCATTCTGTCTTCTACACATTACTACACATAACCATCTTGGGCAAAGTACTAACAGTCATGCCATTAGAAGATTAATATGTAAGAAAATGACATAATTTCTGCCTCAAGCATAAGATTTTCCAGAGGCGTGGTTGTACTAAACCCAAATAAAAAGACACACCAGTACATAATTGCATTCTATTCTGGAAGAACACTTAGCATTTATTAAAAAGAGAGTGAACTTGGTTGTAGAAAGAACTGTTTAGTCTCAAGGCAACTCATGAGAGGACTCTGAAATAATGTAGTATACAGAGCTCATCACCTTAGCAGTTTTCACTTTTGCAATAACCTTGAGCTCAACTCCTCTTCTTCCTGGGAAATGAAGAATCTTTCTTGCTGTATCCTGGTTTGGGAAGAGGATACAGGCTCCAAAATGAGAAATAATAGTGAAGATACAAGAATTGCTGAAAGTGGGGTAGGAAAGTTTTTCTTTATAGATCAGTTGAAACTGCTTACTCTATGATACTTTTATTTGTGAATTATTTGACTTGTTAGATCATTGAAAATCATTATATAATTGATATTCATGAACAATTCCCTGAGGTAGAGCCTAATATATAATGAGTAATAAATTCTTTTCTAAGCACAGCAGGCAAAACTAATACCATGGTAAACATTATGATAGATTGATAACTGGCACAAGGTACAATGCTGGAATAACAGGCTGAAGTAGATCATGCAAATATACCTTGGAAATGTAGCTGAGAGTCAGTACATTCACAATCCACAAAAATGAGATACCATTGAGTGTATCCTTCCTTAATTCACTGTTACATAAAATCCAATCTTAACTCCGGCCCTGCACAAATTCAATATAAAAGACATATACACTTTCATATATAACTATTAAGCAAACATTTAATCAGAATTAGAATACAACACTAATTGTTCCAAAGTGGTACTCAGGAGAGTCATTTTAATTTTCACATGGAGTGGAAGGGGTGAAGAAGAAATGAACAAAGCTGCCTTGCATAGTTGAAGTAAAGTTGGCTTGCACTCAGAGGATTTTTACTTTACCTGATGGTAGTCGCATCAATGGTTAGTGTCAGTCAAGGGGATGTTTTCTGATGTGGCACTGAAGTAGAAAAGTGTCTATTGGAGTGCTAAGTTGCCATTTCTTTAAATCAGGCCTGGGATGGTAATGTGGGGTTGTATGGGCAGCACGTGATCTCAGTAGTTGGCCAATATCAAGAACGTAGGTAGTTGGTATGGATCTTTGGGAAAGGCCTTGTCTCTTATGCTCAAAACCTTGTATTCAGTCCCTAGCACCTTAGCAGAGAGAATATCAACATCAAGAGCAATCAGAGCAGGTCTGGATCTTCCCCTACATTATGAGGTACTAAAAATATTGCATCCTCTGGCACAATCACGGAGGCTGATGAAAATACCGGGAAGATTAACTATATTAATATGACACATTTCTTAGTGTTATGAGTAAAATTATACTTTTAATACATTCATAAAATTCATATTGATAAAATTTTAAGCAGTTAAAATCCATTAGAGTACCTCACAATATTATCTACCCTCGTTATTTTTACCTTGAAATTTGTAGAAAAAATAACAGGTTTTAATTGTTGCTAAAGAGCACATATATTTTCTTATAATTTTAAACAGACAAATGTTAAACATTCCAATCATGAATGTATCAGAAAAATAAAAAAATAAATATTTGAGTAGATTGGCCATATGTCCTAACAGAAGTACTTAATATTAAAATAAACAGGAGATGCAAATAAGGAAACTAAAGATTGCTTTTGAAGAGAGAATTAAAAATTCCTTGTGAGTCATGAATTTGTAAGGGGATATAACCAGAATTTGAACTCTCTATCTCCTGATATCTTTTTTTCATATTACTAGTTAACTTATTGATTTACTTTACATTCCAATGGATCACAGCTTTCCCTCCCTCCTCTCCTCTCAGTCCCTACCTCTCACCTCTCCCACCTCTCCATTCCACCTCCCTTTCTCCTCAGAGAAGGAGAGACCTCCCATGTATACCAGCCTGCCTTGGCATAATAAGTTGAGGTAGAACTAAGTGCATCTTCTCCAACTGAGGCTGGACTGGCAGACCAGTTAGGGAAAAGGGATCCTATGGCAGGCAACAGAATCAGAGACAGCTCCTGCTCTAGTGGTGAGGGGAATCGCATGAGAACCAAGCTGCACATCTGTTACATATGTGTAGGAGGCCTAGGTCCATCCCATGAATGCTCTTTTTTTTGGTAGTTCAGATTGTGTGAGTATATGTGGGCTCAGATTAGTTGATTCTGTAGGTTTTCTTGTAGTGTCCTTGAGATTACTGTCTCTTTCAAAACTTTTTCCTCCTCTTCCACAAGATTCCCTGAGCTCCAACTAATGTTTGGCTGTGGGTCTCTGCATGTTTCCATCAGCTGCAGGGTGAATCCTCTTAGAGGACAGTTATGCTAGGCTCCTGTATGCAACTATAGCAGAATACCATTAATAGTATCAGGATGCAAAGGACAAAAAGTAGGGAGGACTGAAGGAGCGAGAACTGGAAAATAGAACTGAAATTGGTGGTGGGGCAATTCTGAGGTGAGCCCGGACCCCAGAACAAGGGAAACTATGAGGAATCTATGAGGATGACCCTAGCTAAAACTTCTCGCAACAAGGTATATAGAACGTCTAACCACTGATTGGAGACTTGGACAAAATTAAATTTAGGGATCATTTTCATGTCTGTTTCTTTTCACAGCAATATTAATGCCATGGGTCTAAATGAGACAAAAAGACAAAGTGGAAATATTAGTCTGAGTAGAGATATTGGAAGAACTGGCTAAATTAAAAAAAAAAAAAGTCACAAAATTTTTCAATGTCCTACAATGCTTCTTCTGATCAAGTAATGATTTTAGTTAGAACTAAATTCATAATAACAAGCACACATTTGAGAACTTCTCAGAAGGTAATGAAGTTTGTCTTAAAGAAAGTTTAAATCTAAAGAAAACAGAATATGGCAATCAGAATTTCTCACCTGAGGAGGTCAGTAGAAGCTACTCAAAAGTTATTATTTGACCATATACTTTGAAGAATTCACATAAGTCTTAATGATGATAGAATTTGCAGATTTTAGTTAGTGTCTCACAGTTGGAGAGTATGTAAGAAGTTAAGCTGTGCTAAGGGGTTTTTACAGAGAGTCTTAAGGAAACCCTGCAATGTTTCTCATTTCTTTTAATGGTGGGTAAAATGAGTTTACTAGCATATGTTTTTCCCGTGTTACCTAGTTATACCCTTATAAAAAAGACAAGCTTCAAGATGACAATTTTTTTGAAAGGAAAAAGATAGAAATACAGCATTACTGAAGCATACCTATATATATATATATATATATAGGTATATATTTTAACTATATAATTATATAGTTAAAATATTTTTATGTTAAAATAGCGAATGCAATGATATTTTTATATTATCTGAAGAATGTAGATCTATATAAATGGGTAGGTTTTAGCTAATTCAAAACTCCATCTATAGGAAGGTTTTCAGTAAGGAAAATCCTCTTGAAAAAATGATCACCTCTAGCCAAAATGATACAAATTAAAACAAGGTACCTGGAGGACAAATGATTCTTGAAAGGATAGATGGAAAGCCTGAGGTAGGCATCTGTAACATCCCTTTTCTGTGCTCCTTTATTTCTATAGAAATATCTCAGACACATGTTACAGGATCACCAGCATTACACATCAGCTATGTCAAAGAATGGGAATCCTAAAAGTTGGGAAGCAGAGAAGAGGAGCCCTTGTTTCTACGTGGTGATGAATTCTCAGAAAAGAAACCAGAAATACTAATATTTCCATGGGTATTTTGAAATTTAGCCGTTAACATTTTTTGAAAGTAAACATTATTTTCAATCTCCCAGCCACCAAAACAAAGTTAACTCAAAAATGTACGTACAACTTGGGGAAAATAATTATAAAGTACAGTGCTAATAAAAAAAGACAAAAGACAACGTGATGGATGAACACATGGGAAAAAAAATGGATGTGAGATACACGTAAAACAGAGAAAGACAGATGCAAGCCTTGTGCCTTCAGAACTCACAGGGAGCACACCTTGCTTGCATGCACCAATAAAATGGTGTAAATCGATAGAGCGGAACTTTGCAAATGACTTGTTCATAATGAAAGAGACATGAAAATGTGCTTTCAAATCAGAGTTTCAAGGAATATAAAAATAAAATGATGACACAAAGGATCTCAAGTCCTTCTTATACTCTTTTAACGACAGAGCACTAGTCATCATATTCTCTGGGTATTGCTAAAACAGTAGTTGACTGGTAGCCATGACCAGAAAAATAGAATAAATCTACAGATAGAAATATTTTTTGAATATCAATACATGCAAATAGTAACAGGGTAACACAAAATGACCAAGAGAGTTTTTTTCCTAGAAATGCAAATTTTGTTTACCAAATAGAACCCAATAAGTCAGGAAATGTACAGACTTAAAAAGAAATCACAACATGGCATTCTCATGTGAATTCACATAGCAAAGGTACTAGGTAAATATGTCAGCACTTTTAATGATTAACCCATACAAATGATAAAAAAATGGAATTTAACTTAATGTAACTTGTAAAGGATATCTGCAAAATCAGCAGCTAACCTTACATTTAATAATGGGAAACAAAACAAAAACAAGCAAACAAATAAAAAAATAAATGCACACCAGCATTACAGAATGACTATGCACAAAAGAGACAGAATAAAATATATGTGTAATAAAAAACAAAACCAGCTTTCTTGTCTGTGGATCACATGATTGTATATATCCTAAGTAATACTCAAACTGTTGCAAGTAAAAATTTCATCAAGATTATAAGATTCTAGATCAGTGCCTAATATTAGGTTTTATTCAATGTTCCACCAATATAGGCACACAATAAATACAATGAAGTAATGACACATGGCAATGAGAAGAGAAATGCTTCAGATTAAGTATATATTATGCATATTTAATATATTATATAATATATATGTATTGTTATAGACTGAGAAAACACCCTTTCTATTACCCAAAACCTGTAGGCCCAAGCCACCAGTGCAGAGGTGTTAGGTGGTAAGGCATTCTGACATATCACTAAAATCATGAGGGAGCTCTTTTAAGATGAATCAACTCCCTTACTAAAGTGAGAGTCTCCACTGGCTATCATGGAAAGATCCAATAACAAAAGATCTTCTGCTGTTTCTATAGTGCAGTCTATAGTCTTCTCCTAAAATGAATGGAATCATCACTTGAGGCAACAGGGCAACTATAATCATAATGAAGTCCCCACATCTCCGTGTTACTTCTGTATCCCTTTGGGCCAAACTCCTACCTGATTCTAAATAGGCCTGGTGATCATTAGGAGTATCTGTCTCCATGACCTATCTCAACCCCCATCAAAACTGATAGCAGAGAGACAAGTCAATGTCTTAAATCTGCAGTCAGACCTTGAAGAAAAAAATATTGCCATAAGGGAATTATCCGTGATGATGAGACCTTACCCTGGATAAGTGATTATTACCAGATTTAGCCACTCAAAGACAGTTATAAGACTTGTGATCACTTTGCATAACCAAGGCTGAAGACAGTGATGCTGGACCTTGACTAGGATTGCTGAGTTATGTTTTATGCCACTCTTTATCTCTTTGTTTGGTGTAAGTGAATGTGTTAATGTGCAAAATGAACTGATTGCTGCACAAGTTCAGTACAGTCAGTGCTAGTTCCTGTGTCATAGATATGGACAAGTTGATTTTTACATAAATACTGAAATAAAGATATCTGAAAGCAAACTAGAATCTGGAAGAAGGCTCAGAAGCTGGGAGTGTTTGCTGCCTTTAACAAAGATACCAGTTTAGTTCTTAGTACCCAAGTTTGATGGTTCAAAATCATCTGTAACTTTAGTTCCAGTGGATTAAACACCCTTTTCTAGCCTCAGAAAATATCTGCACTAACATGCAAGTAGCCCCAACCCACAACAACCAAACATTTACCTACATAAAAAATAAAAAGATTCTTCAAAGCAATGTTATAGGGCTCATGTATTCCAGTTTTGAAAGTTAATACAAAGCTACAATAACCCAAATACTTCGGTCCTAAAACACAAACAGACTGACGGAGAACTGAAATATAGTAATAGTGTTATATTTATGCTCAATTGATACTTGCCACAAAATCGCATGACAATTCAATTTGAAGAACCATGTTTTACCTAGTGCTACTAGAACTAACCAATATTAACATGGAAAAGAATATAAAGGGAAATAACTTCATTTAGAAAAGTTAATTCGAAGTGAGTCATAGATTTAACTGTAAAGGTAAAACTAAAACTATTAAAAAGTGTAAGAATAAAATTTGGTGAACTTGGATTAGGTCATATATATATATATTGATCAAACCCTGAGAACCAAAAATGACAAGAAAGTTAGACTCTCTTAAAATGAAAGTAGTTTTGAAAATGACACAGCAGATCTCTACACCATAAAATAGCGTGGGGAAACTGTCCTTTGCCTTCTCTCTCTAAGCCTGTTCCAAGCTTTTAACAATGCTGAAGTAGGCGATTCATCCCATTGTGATTTACCACTTGGTTTTGTTAGAGCCATCTAAGTATGAACAGCTAAGAGTACTGTCTATCTATAGAACTATGCACAACTATAGCTGTAGTCTATTGAAAAAAACATCAGCTCATCTCCTCTTTAAATTGTCATGGGGGGGAGGGTGACACATGTATGCCACAGTCTGAGTGTGAAGGTCTGAGGACAACTTGTAAGAGATAATTCTCTTTCTCTACCATGTCAGTCCTAGGAATTAAAGCCAAGTCAACATGCATGGAGGCAATACCTTTGCAAGCTGAGAAAGCTCAATAGCCCTTAATATACATAACAGCTTATTTGAGTGAGAAATATATCTGTCTGCCGTAAAGAATGCCTGTGTCCTCATCTTCTTGTTTAGTCCAAAGAACATAAATGGATTAAAAAGACATTTGTGGTGTGTGCGGGATCTTAGGAAAAGAAGAATAACTGCAAAGTATGTCATTTCATTCCATAGACTTTGCTTAACACATGTATAATTATTATCTAATATCTGGTTTCCCTCACACTTTAACTATCAAGCTTGCTTGATTTGGCTTTTTTTTTTCTTTTTCTTTTTATTACAGCAGGCTTTGCAGTAATAGCCTGTATTCTTTTTGTTGTTCTAAAAATGGCCTGTATCTATTTTCTATGCATGATCTATGCCTTAGATCCTTTGTCTCTTTTTTTTTTTTTTTTTTTTTATTTTTTACAGTGTCTCCACTCTAACATATTCAGGAAAACACATGCATTTTAGTTTTTGCTTTTCTCCAAGCATACACCAAGTTCTTGTCTAGCACTGTTCTTTAAAATGACCACGTTAATATGGAAAACAATCAGATAGCAATTAGATAATGACATTTGCATTGCTGTACCTAAAATTATAGTAATAACACAATTTATGTATTTGTTTATTTATTTAGTGTGTGTGTTTGTGAGTGAGAGAGAGAGAATGTGGATTGTGTGTGTGAATCATGGTATGTATTTGGCTGTCCACAGTCTTTCTTTTCAGGTCCCAAATGTGAAATCCAGGCTGTAAGACTAGGCAGCAAGTGATTTACTAGTTGAACTATCAGCTTTAGTTTTCTTTGTTTGTTTTGTTTTCCTTTTCTTTTTTTCTTTATTAATTACACTTTATTCACTTTGTGTCCCCCCTGTGGTTCTCTCCCTCCTCCTGTCCCAATCCCTTCCTTCCTCCACCCTTTGCATGCATGCCCCTCCCCAAGTCCACTGATAGGGGAGGTCTTCTTTTCCTTCCTTCTGATCCTAGTCAATTAGGTCTCATCAGGAGTGGCTGCATTGTCTTCTTCTGTGGCCTGATAATGCTACTTCCCCCTCAGGGGGAGGAAATTAAAGAGCAGGCCAATCAGTTCATGTCAGGAGAACACAGGGGTCTTTCCTGAGACTAATATTCCAACAAAGGACTATGCATGGAGATAACCTAAGACCCCTGCACAGATATAGCCCATGGCAGTTCAGTATCCAAGTGGGTTCCATTGTAATTTTTTTTTCTTACTACTTCCACTTATTCAATGTTACTTTACTGTGTGGTATTCCTATACATGTATATGTTGCTGAAGATTATTAATATTTAGTATTGCTTTACCTTTTAGTTATATAGTGGTTAGTCCTAAACCAGCTATGCACCCAAATCACCTCGCAGAAACTAGGATTTATTTAATTAACCTAGAGCACAGTGTTGGGCAATAGTTACTCCATCATAAATCTCCAAGCCCATATAGCTTCCTCCCATTCAGATTTACCACATTATACTTGCTTTTCAGTCATATCTTAGATCCAGTTCATTTTGCCTGATGTCTCCAGATCCTCTCCTCTCAGATCTCTCCTCCCACTTCCTTTCTCTCTCCTCCCCTCAGGACCAAGATGTCCCACCCTACTCTCTCCATTGCTCAGCATTGGCTGGTTGTTTTTATTGGTAACACAGAGAACAAATGGTGGCATGTTTACACAAACTTGAGACAAGTGATGCTTAGAATAAGCAATAACAATAACAATGCAATGTTGGATTGAAACCCAATATTGGGGTAGAGAAATAAGCATTTGAATGAAGAAGGATAAATTGTATACTTTCCACAAGAATATTGTACCAGCAATATGTTGCATGTCTTTCTACTTTACATTGTTGGGGTTTATCTGGAGCTACTATGTATCCAAATTTTAATTTCTTGCTCTCAATGATAACTGTTTTGTGAGCAAATTCTCATCTATCCAACATGATGTAGTTAGGCCCAAGGGGGGAATGCCCTAGGGAACCCTAACTTTCTGAGGGTGATGAAGAGAACTCTGGAGACCAATCATCGATGCAATAGCATGAGGTTTAATTCAGTCATTGTAAGATGGGGCTCTCCCCTACCCCCCACAAAACCAGGGAGGAACAGCAGGAGAGACAGGAGTCTGAGGTTTTTAAAGGAAGGAGTGCAGGAATCGCGGAGGTTGCGAGCTTGCCGATACTGGATTGAGTAGTTGACTTTTAAAATGATTGGTTCATTTTAGGCACCAAATCCTTCTGGTCTTGCCCGGGTCTGGGTTAGGAAACTGTGACATCTGGACTGGTTACTAAGCAACGTTATCGTGTACTGCAGATCTGGACACTCCTCCACAGAGGGAGGAGACCTTTCCTAATCCTTTGCAATGGGTCTTGTCTCAATTTATCCGCTCCTCCTCCTGCCTTCTGTAAAAGTGCTGGGAGAATTTAGTTTAACATGGGGTATAGAATTTATAAAGAAACCTGTAAAACTAGCCTGTTCCTTTCAATGTTATAAAATCTTTGCTTCCCAGTTTATCCCTGATTGGCTAAATAAAGTCACCTGCAACCTTGAATGCACAGAGAGGTAGGCAGAACCAAGATTCAGGTTTTTGGAGGTGGCAGAAGAAACACAAAGAGGGAGGAGAAAGAGAGAAAGGAGCAAGTCGCTGTGGGTTACCATTATCTGGAAGCCATGTTGATGAAACAGCTTGTTCTGAGGATTGGCTTGGTGGAGAGAAGCAGCCAAAATGGAAAACATATGTAAGTATTTATGGGTGTCTGGCTTGGAATTAGACAAGATAGCTTAGAGAGATAATATCTGCCCAGCCTCAGTGCATTAAAATCTAACAGGTTTCTGTATCTTTTGTTGATATAATGAACAGGTTAAGAAATAACTGCTATTTTAATAATTCTATAAATCAATATTAATAACTTTAATAATAACTTTAGACCTTTGGTCTAAACATATTGTCTAAATTGTTTCATGTGTTTTCCTTACAAAATTTAATTTATCTGATTAATTTTCCTCCATCCATAAACAGATCTGCCCATGTGGTTATTATGTGATTATCCTGTCTGTAAATGTTTGATTCACTCAGACTTTCTCTAAACAAAATCAGTGGAGTATTCGGTATTGTAATAATATGTGAGCAGTGGATGATATAAGTTTTCATTTTAATTGTGGCAACATTCACTACCAAAATAGTTAATTTTATTATATGGTGCTGGAAATATTTACGTTACCTAAGACTGAGATACTTTCAAAATGTGATATAAATCTATTTGCTTTGACAATGAGATACATTTTTCATATTTTATTCCTTCAAAAAGGCATTATTCAAAAAAGTTAAACCGTTTTTAAAATACTTTTCAAAACCATGAAAGAAACTGCATTGATTGCCATGAAATGAAAAGAACCTTGACTCAACACAGCAATCAACCATTTCATCTGTCACTATTTCATTTCTCTTTTACAAAAAGATGGTGCAGGTTGTTTAATGAAATCGCTCTTCATCATACATTGAAGAGTCCTCCAGAATTCCTTCAAAATATGTAAGCCTTTCCTATGAGGTCCAAATGAAATAAAAAATTAAATGTGAACATTATTATTGACTGAAAGTTATGGCATAGTGTATTAATTTATGCAAAATATTGTCTTATCTAAACTTGTATAAGACAAGAAAAACGTGATCAAAGGAAATAAATATAAAACTAATATATAAATAAGTTTAAAACAGAAACCAGATAACATCAGCAGAACAGGGCATAGAGTTAGTTTTGTAGCTTCCTTCATTTTTAACTTATACTTGTAACTTATTTTCTACTTGCCTATGAGGTGTGCGTACATGCGCCAAGGATGTTGAATGTGTGTGTATGTGTGTGTTGTTTGTGTACAGAGGCATATGTGTACTTGGATGTGTGTTGTTTATATGGAGAGGCATGTGTCTATTTGTGTGCTTATGTGTGCGTTTGCATGTGTGCAAGCAGGCGTTGACACTGTCTTCTGTGTTCATTACCCATCTTGCGTAGTGAGGCAGGATACCCCTCATTTGACTGCAGAATTCACTGATTCTACTAGTCTACTTAGCAGTCTTGCATGATGGATCCCTGTTTCTTGCTCCACAAGAAAGTGTGTGATCGGACTTCACACCCACTGCTTATTCGTAAGAGAGCTGACCTCAAGCATTACACATCTACATACTCCTTCCTTCTTAGGTTTTTTTTTTTTATTTGCTTGATAATAAAAGCAGGGCTGTCATATCCCACTTCTTCTAATGAGACATCAGGTGATAAAGGTTTGGGTTAAGGCTGCCAAGGCATTTTTCCCTTAGAAGAAGATACTGATTTCAATCCAAGAAGTTAGCAGAATGTAAATTCACTCATGATTGCTGTTCTTCTGTTTTATTCTGCTTCAGTTAGTCCAGCATGTTGTACTGAGAATTTTCTGTCACCCAGAGCCCCCTGGCACATTTATAATGGTAAATGAGGTATAGGCTAAAGATTTTCTACAGTGTGCACATAAAGTAGTTTTTTATATGTTGCACAAAATTGTTTGGGTTCATTAACTTAAAAGGAAATGACTGTATTAGTTTATTTTATAATCTCACTTTCATTTCTGCAGTACTATCACTCTGTCCACTCCAAATCCAAATTGAAAAAAGGAGGATTATTTCCATTGACAAGGCAGATTAGATTCTGAATTGCTACACAATACCACTTAGATAATATTACTGGTCCTAATATAGGAAAGTAAATTAAAACTATTCATTTTGAGATTATTTTAGCTGTATCTATACAGTTAATTTATTAATAAAAAGGCAAATAATTAGATAATCTCTTTTTGCCATTGATTTCTAAATGGGCTTTAAAATTTCTAGTAACTTCTATTTTCATAATTATGAAGGAAACCAAGTTTTATTAATTTCTATTTCAACTGATCAAATGTGAAACTACAGAACTATAGCCTATTAAAAAACCAACCATTTGTTATTAAGAGAATAAACTGTTGAAACCTTGGAGCTGAAAAGATAGTTCAGCAGTTAAGCGCATGTACTTTCCTGGGAAACGACCCATATTCTATTTCTAAGGCTTATGCCAGGAAGCTCACAACACCTATACTTCCAGCTGTAGAGGATCCAATGTTGACTTTTAGACTCTGGAGGCACTCTACAGAAATGCCCATAAGAAATATATTCCTAAGGGTAAACACTGGTACTTATAACTCAGGAGAAACCAACAACCACCCATTTTGACTAAAGGCCTCTCAACAGAAGGGAATTAATGTGAGGCACTATGGACTTAGCCATCTCCCTATGCTTAGTAAGATCACACATTCTAGAGAAAAACCTAGTACTACCAGTTTTCTATGGTAATGTAATCGCTAACTGCATTCTAAATACTTAGCCACAGGTAACTGTAGTACTTACTCAGCATCAAAATCATTTGCTTTTCGTATCAGACAGAGATTATTACAATAATATATAACTAGGCAAAATGCAGAGATCAGCTGATGATTGGGTCCCTGCCCAAAATCAATGCATGAACACAAACCCTACATTAAGGCTTTGGAAAGATTGTAGAAGAATGGTCAGGAAGGTTTTAATAGCCATATAACTAGAGTGTTCTCTGTTGGGAGCCACTGTTCTAGCAGCTGCTTTGTTATTTAAATCTCAGCAGAAAGATTGCTTTTACAGGCCTTCACTGGAGTCAGGGAAGAATTTCCAAGTCTATCTCTTTTTGTGCTATTTCCAAGTCTATCTCTGTTTGTGACAGCAGGTTGGATAGTTTGTCAAAAATTACACCTCTTGTTTTACCTCTTTGTGAATTTAACTCATTGGGCTGAGCTGCTTTTACTCTGGCTTAAAAGCAGTCTGAAATAAAGCAAGGTTTCTAGTCTCTACTAGAGGCTCTCGAAAAAGTCTCATGTGTTGTGTATTAGTTTATTAATTTTAATCCTCATTCCCAACTCAAGAACCGTTCGACTCTGCTGGAGGGCTCCAGCAGTTCTGTAATCTCTGGAAGTGGAGGAGGAGGTGGAAGAAGGTGTGGATCTAAAAGGAGTTGGAAAAGAGTGTAGGTGAATGTGATCAACTACATTGTAAAAATTAACTGCTGAATTAATTAAACTATTATTAAAAGGTTTTATTTATTTAAATTTATTCACTTTGTATTCCCATTGTAGCCCCCTCCCTAGTCTGCTACTGGTCTGATCCAGCCTCCATCTTCTCCCCTATGCCCTTTCCCTAGTCCCCTGATAGGGGAGGATCTCCTCCCCTTCTATCTGACCCTAGCCTATCAGGTCTCATCATCTTCCTCTGTGGCCTGGCAAGGCTGCACCCCCCAAAAATTAGAGTATTCGACATAATTGTTAGCATTTTGGAACCAAACCTGCTTCTGGGTTTCCTAGCAACTTATGATGTCATCATGTATCTCTGGCCAGATGGCCACAATTGGAAGGCGTGGTTACCTTACCCCTTAAAGGGACAACCTGACACTTGGTCTCTCTTGGTTTCTCTTGCTCCTGGTCTCTTAGTCTTTTTGCCTTTCTCTATCGGGGTGCCCCTTTCTCTTTCTTCCCGTTTTTCCTCTTCCCTCTTCTCTCTTTCCCCCCATCATGTCCTGCTTTACCTGCTCTTCCTTCTCTCCTTCCCTCCATCTCCACCTAATCAACATCTTAATGTAAAACCTGTTGTAGGCATCATGACTTAATTCGTTCCCATCAATAATGACACTTTGTCCTTTTAGTAGAGCCATGTAGCATAATACTGAGGCTTAATGTAGTACAGCAGTGAAAGAGTCCTGTGTACAGTCGTGCTTGAATGTACAATTAACACAACTAAAATAACGAAAATCAAATCATTGCAAGGCAAGTAAAAAATGTTTGAGAACCTTAAATATTGTGCAAGTCATATGTGGCTTAATACATAAGAAAAGGATATGGATCATCCGTTGTTTTTTAGATACTGATCAAATTATTTTCATTTTTCTGAAGAATAATTTATATTTCTCATTATTTATCTCTGGTCTCGCTATTTTATTATTACATTACTCATTTTCCCCTTTTTACTTCCTCTTCTTGCAGGTGACTAACACAAAAGGATATGAATTTAACAATCATGTATACTGATATAATGGTTAATTTTGAAAAGCTAGTGATAATGATATGTAATCCACATGAAATTTCTACAAACATGTGGATGCTCAGGATACATTAAATAATAAATTTAAGAACTGTGGGCAAAAAAATTAAGTATGTTTTTCATTGAAAGTGCAGTCCACTATTAAAATATCATTTGTGCTATTCTATCACTGAGTGTCAAAAAAAGATATATATTTTTTTTCTAATTAACAAGGCACCTTTTTATCCCATCATTGTCTCCTGGAGGATTTTCATAGAAATGACGTTCTGTTATTTTGATGAATGTTTTTAGGTTCTACTTACATTGGTTTTCATTTTGAAACAACAGCTGACATTTGAGCATTGCTGCTCTTGCTCTAAGAAGAATGTAAGTACCCTCCCTGATGGAGAGCTATCAGACACCAATCTGTAGCCAGTCACAGCTTTCCAAGACCAAGTATCACACTGTTCTCAATAGAAGTACTAACACTCAGACAGTATTTCTCATTTTTCTATTTGAAAGCTGAGCTCAGATGTGGTTGATGGCAGGAGCCAGAAGGATAAACATGCATGAATCGCATACACACCACTTATCAGAGAAGAGAATGAAGAACTTCTTACTGTGACCATGTTGCTAGATCCACAGCCCTAAGGGACATCACAAAAGAATATGACACTATTGGCTTATGCCACTTGAACATTTCTTGAAACATCCCAGTAAAGAGAAGAGGAAAATGTTTTATGTTCTTTACTAAACAAAGTCTGTTTATATTTTAACATGACACAAGAAAACCAGAGTTAAAATATAGTCATCAAGAAATATATCTATACAAAGAGAAAAGATTTTGTCTGATACAAAGTACCTTTAGTGAAAGAGAAAGTTAAGAATTACATACATTCCTAGGTAAATAATTTTGCTATTTTAAATGCTTTTTTTTTAATTTTATTTTTTTCTTAACAGTTACATTTTATTAACTCTGTATCCCAGCTGTATCCTGCTCCCTCATTTCCTCCCAATCCCACCCTTTCTCCCTCATCTCCACCCTGCCCCTTTCCAAGTCCACTGATGGGGGGGGACCTCCTCCCCATTCGTCTGACCCTGTTTTATCAAGTATCTTCAGGACTGGCTGCAAAGCCCTCCTCTGTGGCCTAACAGGACTGCTCCTCCCTTGGGGGTTTGAGAGGTCAAAGAGCCAGCCACTGAGTTCCTGTTAGAAATAGACCTTGTTCCCCTTACTATGGGAAATCAATTGGTTACTGAGCTTCTTTTAAAATATTCTTCAAAGTAGTTTTATTTTTATATTTTAAGAGTATAATATAGTTGTTACTTTTCCCTTTACTCCTTCAAACTGTTTAATTTACTTCCACACTCCCTTTTGCTCTTTTTATGGCCTCTGGCCTTTTTATTTAGCAATTGCTTACCTACTCAATCTATATAATACAACATGGATATGGATGTGGAAATGGATATGGGTATTATTATGGATATATGATTTTCAGACTGATCTCTAATTGCAGGCAGAAAACACAACTAATCAAAACGCAGAGATCAAATGATCCTGTCTTGCTCATTTCCAGCACCTGAGGCTGAGAACTTCTTGGAAGAGGAAGCAGCAAGATTCCCAGAGCCAAAGGAACATAACTTATGCTGAGATTGTGTCTCCTTGAGATGGAAGGAAAGCTATGCATTATAATAAAGATGGCTACCTAAAGAACAGAACAAGGATGACACCAACTGATATGCTAACTTTGAAGGAGGAATGACTAGATATATGTACCACATGATTTGAAAGATAAGTGAAAATAGCAAGCTATAGAAGAATGTTGATGTGCAATTCAAATTCAACATGGCAGACATCTAGTCACCCATGCAGATCCATTGCAGACTCATCCTGTTTCAAATCATTCAAATTCAAATGAAATCTGGACAAAGTTTACTTTTCATTATATACAATGATTCAGTTTGGATTCATTCATTATGGACATTTACAACACATCTCTTCTGATACTCCAACCAAGGAAAATGCATGGAGATAACCTAAGACCCCTGCAAAGATGTAGCCCATGGCAGTTCAATATCCAAGTGGGTTCCATTGTAATAGGAACAGGGACTGTCTCTGACATGAACTGATTGGCCTGCATTTTAATTACCTCCCCCTTAGGGGGAAACAGCATTACCAGGCCACAGAAGAAAACAATGCAGCCACTCCTGATGAGACCTAATTGACTAGGATCAGAAGGAAGGAAAAAAAGACCTCCCTTATCAGTGGACTTGGGGAGGGGCATGCATGCAGAGGGTGGAGGAAGGGAGGGATTGGAATGGGAGGAGGGAGGAAACCACAGGGGGGATACAAAGTGAAAAAAAATGTAATTAATAAAAAAAAAAACAGTAGACCAAACAAACAAACAAACAAAAAAAACACATCTCCTGTTAAAACAGTAATTTAAATCTTCAACATGCCATTTCCAAAACAAATTACATTTCTACTTGGTCATTATGATGCAATGATCTAGAACAGGAGGTCTAAGTAGGAGGGACTTAGACCAGCCAAGAGTACAAAGCAAGAATTTCTCAGAAAGCAATCACATTTCTTTCATAATATGGACTTTAGTTGAAAGTGTCACAATTTGCATCATCAAAATCACAAACTTTCTGTTTGAAATTTATTCTCTGTGACAATTCAGGCTGGTTTTGTTATTTTAGTATCCATTTTGAAAATAAATTTATTTTCATTTGAGTTGTTATTTTTTTAAATTATTGATACATCTTTATATCTTGTTTTCAAAAGTCAGAGTCTCAGTATAAAAACCCTGTCTGTCTTGTAACTCACAGAGCTAGACTTGCCATTTCCATCTAAGTGCTGGAATAAAAGCCATGCCTAATCATGCCAACCTTGCTAGTTATATACCTTTTATTTCCAATTTCTGTGGATGCCTTGAACCATAAGACCAATTTTTCAACATTTTATGCTAAAAGATCCTTAAAGTGAAGTCAATTAAAATTGTAAAGGGGTACATCAAGAATCATGAGATTGGAGTATGCGGTTTATAAACTAATAGGTCTAGATTATTGCTTTTCAATTACAGTACTGGTGTAGCCTAATGGTCTTTAATAAGATAGTTTAGTACCATTTATACACTATCTCAGGGCAAATGTTTGTTCTCATACAGAATATAAAACTTGAAAACAAAGTTGATCAATGGTTGGTTACAAATTTTGAAATGGGTTTTTAAAAGACCAAATAAAGAACTTTCTGATGAAATCAAGAGGCAGAAATAAAAATTGAGAACTTGGAGATAAAACACTAAATAATTGAACATAAGCACTTGTTATCAGTTTGGGTTCTTTTCCAACATACACAGTCAGTACTTGTGTTGTAAACCGGTCCCATCTGAGCATCATTGGGATGAGTCAGTAAACTTTCCACATTTTCTTAAACTCATGTTCAGGATCAGTCACTCTTCCCTGATCAATGTTATGTTCCAAGAAACATCTTTGCCTGAGCTCTTTCTGGGGGAGAGCTTCAAAGGGTATGCCAAAGATCCTTTCTCTTTGAGTAGCTACTTTTTAACTTGTTCATTATAATTTGTTAATATTTTTAAATTGTGATTCTAAATAACCCTTGGATGCAGAAAACTTTACAGCTTGTAGTTGCCCTTAGAATGACACCAAAATGGAAAATTAGCAGGAATTTGTAAAGAAAAACAATTTATTGTATATCAGCCTTGCAAAGTAGTACAACGACAATGGAGCACAGATCAAAATGATTGTAGAATAGAAAGACACTGATTCGTGATCACATTCAGTAGTCTTTTGTAAGGAAGAGTACTCATGAACAAACAATGAAAAATTAATATGCATCAATGCAACATATTGCCATCTAGCTAAAATTATTTCATAATTTTAAAGAGAATAGCAGCCTTCGAAAATTTCTAGAAGTTTACACATTAAAATCAAACTCGGTGTTTAACTAGACATATTCTACTATGTCACTGTAATATAAATAAAACAAAGGAAGAAAGAAGTAAACACATGAATAAATTTTAAACCTCTTTCCCTGACCTAGAGTTTACTGAAATCCCCAAATCTGCTTCCTAGGAAAATGAAAACAGAAGTGAGAATCAATGAGAGGTTCAAAAAGGCAAAGTCAATGAAGAAATAATTTGTTGTTTTCAAAGCCCAAGATACCAATTATCATCAAGGTGAGAACATTTTCTACTTACCGAAAATTATTTGAACTTAGGTTCTCTATTGGGTGTCACTGAAATGCATATTAGTTGACTTGAAAATCAGAGGCAATTGAAGAAAGAAAAGGTGCCTTAATTATAAAACCTCCCAATCTGGGATCTTGGAAAATCAAAACTTCTAACTTCCCACTTGAGTACACTGCACATAGAAACCTCATTTTTCTCACTTGTCTCCTTTTTGATGAGTTTAGAATAAATACAGTTGAAGTATTTTTGTCTCACCTGTTACTATTTCATTATGAAAGAAATAAGTCATAGGAAAATACATTAAAATAGAAAGTTTAAGATCTCTCTGTATCACATAAATCAATATGGATTGTTTATGTTTAACAGTATATTTTATTGTGAAAAAGCAAACTAGCTTCTAAAAGAAGATTTGTCTTTTGGTAAAGGAAGTCTAAATTTCTAAATATTTTCATGGTAAGGAGGCACTGAACTTGTTGACCTAAACACCAGACTGCAGGGAACAAGACAAGAATGATTTGTTTTGGTTTTCTGGGTTCTTAACCACTGAGCTGTATACCAGCCCAACAACCTCAGCTTCAGAGGCAGGATCTCCACTCGCTGAATCCATAACTCAGTGACTCAGCTGGTCTAGCAGG
Organism: Psammomys obesus; assembly: GCF_907164565.1. Lineage (NCBI taxonomy): Eukaryota > Metazoa > Chordata > Mammalia > Rodentia > Muridae > Psammomys > Psammomys obesus. The sequence continues at coordinate 8,198,297 of NW_026592732.1, forward strand.
TACCCAGTCCCCAGGACGATCCTGCCTTCACCTCAACAGCTGGGAGACTGTAGGCATAAACTGCTGATGTACACCCAGATGTTTACATGGGCATCAAACCCTGATGCTTGTGAGCAAGCACTTGACTCACAGCTACCTTGTCAATCTTTATTCTCAGTTTTTAAGATAATCCTTTAAAGATGCCATAATTGAAATATTTTACTGTCTTCACCTTATGTTTTTGTTTTGTTTTACATTTTGAATTTTGGAGTTGGGGTCTCTTTTAGCTTAGGGTATCCCTCACTTTCTCTAGGGACTCAAGAATATCCTTGAACTGCTGATTCTCCTGCCTCTACCTTCTGAATATTGGGGTGACAGACATTTATCACCAAATTGGCTTTCTTCAGGAATCAAACCTAGAACTTGCTTAGTAGCAGATGAACACTCTAATGAACTGAACTACATCTACATTCCCAGGCTGCTGTACTTTTATTGTTTGAGAGCTTTGTTAGTTTCCTCTTTATGTGCCTCCAATAACTGAATAAGAATAGCCTTAAAATAATTTTCCTATATTTTATATGGATTAAAATATCTATTTATTTTGGGGGTTGCTGGTGAAGCCATAATATCCTGCTTATCTGTAATCTTTGCTGTTTGTTCCTGGAGTCTATATTTTAGACTGTACTCCAGAAAATACTCTAGTGTCTGGAGTTTTCTTCAGGAAGATGAGAGTGGTCACAGGTTTAAAGTGGATGGTGACATTTCAGCTGTAGCTAAAGGAGGAAGGTGACAGTCACATATGTGCAAGGGGAGGAAGATGCCTGTAGAGTGGCACTTAAGCACAGGGAGGGAGTAGGGGAAAGGTGCAGGTGCTGGCACTGTTCACAGGAACAATGTGCAAATACAGCCAAAAAATAGAGGCACAGGTAGAGGCACAATTAGTGGCATATAGAGAGGAAACAAACAAACAAAGAAAAACAGAGGCCATCATGGAAAGACAGGAATCCACATTTAAACAGATGAAGGAAATGGTACAAGACATGAAAAGAGAATTAGAATCAATAAAGAAAACACAAACAGAGAAAACCCTGGAGCTGGAGAATTTACAGGAAAGATCAGTAGCCAAAAGGTAAGCATCACCAAAAGAATACAAGAGATGAAAGAGAATCTCAGACGCTGAATATACAATTGCAAAAATGGATACATCTTTCAAAAAAAAGTAAAATCAAAAAAGTTCCAAACATAATGCATCCAAGAAATCAAGGATACCATGAAAAGATGAAATCTAAGAATAATAGGAATAGATGAAAAAGAAGATTCTAGGTTCCAAGGTCCAGGAAATATCTTCAAGAAAATCATAGAAGATTTTTTCTCCAAACTTAAAGAAATAGATGTCCATAAACATATAAGAGCCATACAGTACAGCAAATAGACTAGAGCAGAAAAGAAACTCCTCATGTCACATAATAGTCAAAACACTAAATCTACAGAACAGAGAAAAAAAATATTAAAAGCAGCAAGGGAAAATGGCCAAGTAACATATATAGGTAGACTTATCAGAATCATACCAGACTCCTCAAAAGAAACTATGAAAGCCAAAAGGGCCTAGGCAGATGTCATGGAGACATCTAAGAGACGTCTAAGGGACCACAAATGTCAACACAGACTACTATACCCAGCAAAGCTTTCAATCAGCATAGATCGAAAAAACAAAATATTCTATGACAACTAAACTTAAACAATATCTACACAGCAACCCAGTACTACAGAAGATACTAGAAGGAAAACTACAATCCAACGAATTAAAATACACCCAAAAAAGCACAGAATTCTTCACAAGAAAGAATTAAAAGAAAACAAGCATTGAAACAAAGTAACACCACCAACTCCACAATAAAAGGAACTAACATTCATTGGTCACTATTATATATCAACATCAATGGACTCAACTATTCAATAAAAAGACACAGACTAACAGAAGGTTTGCAGAAACAGAATCAAATGTTCTGCTGCATCCAAGAAACATACCTCTGAAACAAAGATAGAAATTACCTCAGAGTAAAGGGCTGCAAAAATATTTTCAAGCAAATGAACACAGAAAACAAGTTGAGATACCTATCCTAATATCTAAAAAAAAAAAAAAAAGACTTTTGGTTGAAAAATAGACTTTCAACCAAAATTAATCAAAAAAGAAAACAGATAAGGAGGGGCATTTCATTATCATCAAAGGAAAAATCCAACAGGAGGACATCACAATTGTGAATATCTATGCTGTAATGTTGTAAATGAAACATTTACATTTACATCATTACATTTTTAAATGAAACATTATTGAAATCACACATTGATTCCAACACCTTAATACTGGGAGACTTCACACTCCACTCTCACCAAGGGACAAATGATCTAGACAGAAGCTAAGCAGGGAAATAATAACACTTACAGAGGTTCTAGGTCAAAAGTACCTAATAGATGTCTCCAGAATTTTACACCCAAACTCAAAAGAGTATACCTTCTTTTCAGCTCTTAATGAAACAGTCTCAAAAACTGACTATATAGTCAGGCACAAAGCAAGCCTCAACAGATACAAGAAGATCGACATAATCCTTGTATCCTATCAGAACACCATGGCCTAAAACTAGACATCAACAACAACAGTAATAACAAAAGCCTACATACACATGGAAACTAAACAAGTCTCTACTCAATGATAGTTTGGTCAGGGAAGAAATAAAAAAGAAATTAGAGACTTTTTAAAATTCAATGAAAATGAAGGCATAACTTCCCCAAATCTATGGGACACATGAAAGCAGTTCTAAGAGGAAAGTTCATAGCACTAAGTGCCTCCAAAAAGAAGTTTGAGACATCTCATACAAGTAATTTAATGGCACACATAAGCCATAGGAAAAACAAACAAAAGAAGTAGACACACCAAAGAGGAGTATATGATTAGAAATAATCAAACTCTGAGCCGAAATCAATGAATTAGAAACAAAGAAAACAATTCAAAGAATCAATGAGACTAAGAGCTGGTTCTTTGAGAAAATCAACAAGAGAGACAAATCCTTAGCCAAATTAACTAAAAGGCAGATAGAAACTATTCAAATCAGCAAATTCAGAATTGAAAAGTGGGACATAACAACAGACTTTCAGGAAATTCAAACAATCATTAAGTGTTACTGCAAAAGCCACAAAATTTGAAAATCTAAATAAAATGGACAATTTCCTTGATAGATTTCATCTAACAAAATTAAATAAAGATCAGGTAAATACATTAAATATTCCTATATACCCCAAGGAAATTGAAACAGTCATCAAAAGTCTCCCTTCCAAAAATAAAAAGCCCAGGACCAGATGGTTTCAGCACAGAATTCTACCAGATCATCAAAGAAGAGCTAACTCTAATTCTCTTCAAACTGTTTCACAAAATAGAAACAGAAGGAAGGTTATCAAATTCATTCTATGAAGCTACAGTCACCTAGATACCGAAACGACACGAAGACCCAATAAAAAAATAGAACTTCAGACCTATGTCCTTATGAACGTTGATGCAAAAATACTCAATAAAATACTTGCAAACTAAATCCATGAACAAATAAAAGATATCATCCACCATGAACAAGTAGGTTTCATGACAGGCATGCAAGGGAGTTCAATACATGGAAATCCATCAATGTAATCCACCACATAAATAAACTGAAGAAGAAAAACCACATGATCATCTCCTCAGATGCTGAAAAATCATTTGATAAAACCCTATACCTTTACAGGTTTAAAGTCTTGGAAAGATCAGGGATAAAAGGCACATACCTAAACATAGTAAAGACAATATACAGCAAGCCGTTAGCCAACATCAAACTAAATGGAAAGAAATTTAAATCAATACAACTAAACTAAGGGACAAGGTAAGGCTGCCCACTCTCTCTATATCTCTTCAACATAGTACTTGAAGTCCTAGCTAGAGCAATAAGACAACTAAAGGAGATCAAGTGGATTCAAATCGGAAGGGAAGAAGTCAAATAATCACTATTTGCAGATGATATGATAATACACATGAGTGACCAACAAAATATAACTAGAGAACTAATTCAACTAATAAACACCTTTCCCAAAGTGGCTGAATACAAAATTAACTCAAAAAAAAAAAAATCAGTAGCTCTCCTGTATAGGAAAGAAAAAAATGGGTAAGAGAAAAATTAGGGAAAGAACACCCTTAACAATAGCCACTAAAACATAAAGTACCTTTATGTGACACTAACCAAGCATGTGAAAGACCTGTTTGAAAAAAAAAAAAAACTTCAAGTCTCTGAAGAAAGAAACTGAATAAGATATCAGAAGATGGAAAGATCTCCCATGTTCAGCGATTGGTACAATTAACATAGCGACAATGACCATTTTCCCAAAAGCAATCTACACATTCAGTGTAATCCCCATCAAAATACCAACACAATTCTTTACAGACCTTGAAAGAACAATTCTCAATTCCATATGGAAACACAAAAAAAGCCAGAAATGCTAAAACAATCCTGTACAACAAAAGATCATCTGGAGATGATGGAGATCTCCATCCCTGATCTCAAGCTGTACTACAGAACAACACTAATAAAAACTGCATGGTACTGGCATAGAAATAGAATGGTGGATCAATTGAATTGAATAGAAGACCCAGAAAATAAACCCACACTCCTATGGCTACTTGAATTTTGACAAAGAAGCCAAAACAACACAATGGAAAAAGACAGCATCTTCAAAAAATGTTGCTGATATAACTGGATGTCTACATGTAGAAAAATGTGAATAGATCCATATTTATCACCCTGTAAAAAACTAAAGTCCAAGTAGATGAAAGACCTAAACATAAAATAAGACACACTTAGAAGAAAAATGGGGAAGAACCTTGAACTAATTAGCTCGGGGACAACTTCTTAAACAGAATACCAATACCACAGGCTCTAAGATCAACAATCAATAAATGGGACCTCATGATACTGTGAAGTTTCCATAAAACAGAGGACACTATCGTTTGAACAAAACAACAGCCTTCAGACAGGGAAAGGATCTTCACCAACTCTATATCTGACAGAGGTCTAATATTCAAAATATTTAAGGAACTCAAGAAGTTAAACAGCAAAAAATCAGTTAAAAATGGGGTACAGAGCTAAACAGAAAATTCTCAGTAGAGGAATATTGAATGGCAGAGAAACACTTTAAAAAATGCTCAACATCCCGAGTCATCAGGGAACTGCAAACCAAAATGACCCTGAGATTTCATCTAACACCAATCAGAATGTCCAAGATCAAAAACTCAAGTGACAACACATGCTGGAAAGCATATGGAGAAAGGGAAACCCTCTTCCATTGCTGGTATGAATGTCAACTTGCAAAACCACTTTGGCCCTTTCTCAGACAATTAGAAATAGTGCTTTCTCAAGATCCAGCTATACCACTCCTAGGCATATATGCAAAATATACTCAAGTATACAACAAGGAAATTTGTTCAACCATGTTCATAGCAGCTTTATTTGTAATAGCCAGAATCTGCAAACAACACAGATGTCCCTCAACTGTGTAATGGATACAGAAATTATAGTACATTTACACAATGGAGTACTACTCAACAATTAAAAACAAGGAAACCATGAATTTTGCAGGCAAATGTAGAAACTATAAAAGATCATCCTGAATGAGTGATCCCAGAAGCAGAAGCACACACATGGCATACACTCATTTATAAGTGGATATTAGACATATAATGTAGGATAAACATAGTTAAATCTGTACACCTAAATAAGCTTAGCAAGAAGGAGGACCCTGGGTAAAACGATCAATCCTAATGCAGTGAGGCAAAAGGGATGGACATTGGAAGAGGGAGAAAACAAGCAACAGGACAGGAGCTGAGGTTTTTGCTTGTTTGTTTGTTCTGTTTGTTTGTTTTGCTTTTGGTCCCATTCCAATGGTTACTATTTATTTTGTTATGTTTTATTTTATTACACTATTATCCAATAAAGCCCTTTTTGTTCTCTTTTTTATTATTACTTTTTTGGTTTAATTTTTATTTTTTTAAATTATTTTTTTAAATTTTACATTAATTACAGTTTATTTACTTTGTATTCCAGGTGTTGTACCGTCCCTCATTCCCTACCAATCCTTCCCTCCCTACCTCAACTCCTCTCTGTCCCTCTCTAAGTCCACTATAGGAGAGGTCTTCCTCCACTTCCATCTGAACCTAGCTTATAGGTCTCATCAGGAGTGGGTGCATTATCATGCTCTGTGCCTTAACAAGGCTGCTCCTCCCTCGGAGGGGTTAGGGGAGGGAGGTCAAAGAGCCAGCCACTGAATTCATGTCAGAGACAGTCCCTGTTCCCCTTTCTTGGGAACTCACTTGGATACTGAGCTGCCCTTGTATTAAAACTAGGCTCTTTTCTTATATAATTATCCTAATTAGCATTTCCTCTCGTTCTGCTCTTGCCAGTTTCTCCTTATGAGAGACCAAAGAATTTTGGGTATTGGTTTAAAGTTTAAAGCACAAGCCTGAATGAAGGCTAGCCAGGCAGAGACATGTCCAGCTGCCTGTGGGTGGGGGGATGAGGAAACAGCCTTACTGCATTCTTTTCCTGCCCAAGAGAGATACAGTTGCTAGGAAACCAGCCCAGATGGTTATACTGGAACTGTTTGTGGTCTTAGCACCCAAAGAAAACAAATCATTTCAAAAGTCAATTTTCCCTACTCAATCATGTAATGCTATGGTATGTAATTCTGTGATCTCATTTTTTTTCCCTTTTAAAACCTTTTCCCCTAGACGCCTGGGCCGCATTTCTCTCCTGCTTCCACAGGAAGTTTGCAATCCAGGCTCAAGAGCGTATGCAATAAACCCTCATGTATTTTCAGTGGAGTTGATTCCTGGGGGTCTTTGGGGTCTCACGAACTGGGCACAATACTCACTACCCCTCCCATCAGATCAACTCTCTCTTTGTCTCTCATTAGAAAACGAACAACCTTTGAGGAATAATAATAAAATAAAATTAAAGAAAATATGAAAAGATGAAACAAAAATTAAAATATGAAATTGGAAAGAACAAATGAACAGAAGAGTCCAAGAAAAGGCAAAGAAAAAGACTCACAAGTTCACCCAATCAGGAAAACCATAAAAACACTAAAAGCACTAAAAGGAACTGTAGTATAAAAAGAAGATAAACTATATAAATAAAATAAAATATTGTCCACAAGGGTTACATAGTAATGGGAAGAGGGACTGCCTCTGACATAATCTGATTGGCCTGCTCTTTGATCAACACCCCCTGAGGGGGGAGCAGCCTTACCAGGCCACAGAAGATGACAATGCAGCCACTCCTGGATGATCTGATAGACTAAGATCAGAAGGAAGGAGAGGAGGACCTCCCTTATCAGTGGACTTGAGGAGGGGCATGCATGAAGAAGGGGGAGTGGAAGGTGGAAGCGGGAGGGGAGGAGAGAGGGGCTTATGGGGGGATACAAAGTGAATAAAGTGTAATTAATACAATAAAATAAAATTTAAGAAATGTTAGAATATAATAAGTTAAATTCAAAGCATAATAAATGAATGAATAAATAAATGAACAAAGAGCCTTGGCAGAACATGATGAGACAGGGGAGCTCCAAAGATGCCATTGAGTTCATTGTTCTGGTGGTCTTCTACTACAGGGCATGCTGCCTATCCTTAAGCATAGTTTGATTATCAGTGAAACTTCCTTAGTGAAATCTAAATTCACATTTCCAATTGTAAGTAGTGTCTGGGCTAGGGATGGTGGCATGTGTTCACTTCTCCTTTCACTGACTCCATCTACCACAGACCCTGTGCATGCTGCCTCAATCCCTGTGAGTTCATATGTATGTCAATCATGTTGATTTAGAGGGCCTTGTTTGCTAGTTGTACTCCATCCCCTCTGGCTTTAATATTCCGTACATCTCTCCAGTTGGGCTCCCTGAGCCCTCAGTGGAGGGGTTTGATTGAAACATACCATTTAGGGATGAGTATTCCAAAGTCTCTAACTTACTGCATAATGTCTGGTTATAGGTCTCTCTATTTGTTCCCAACTGCTGCAGTAGGAAGTGTCTTTGAAAATGAGCAAGGCACTCATCTTTGAATATATCATAAAGTCATTTGGAGTCTTCCTCTTTCACTTCCTCCTCTTCTTCTACCTTCTTTTTCTTCACCAGGTTTTTTGTTTTGTTTTGTTTTTACTATATATCTAGTCTCTGGTTCAGGGCCATCCAAGCAATGTCATGTTCGTGTTTCATCTTGTGGAGTAGGCCTTAAGTAAAATCAGATGTTAGTTAGGTACTCACAGAAGATTTGTGCCACCATTGCCATAGCATATCTATCAGGCAGGACATCATTGTAGACCAAAGAGTTTTGTAGACCAAAGAGTTTGTAGCTGGGTTGAGGTTTATATTTCTCCTTTGATAGCATTCAGTGTACTTTCCTGTACCAAAGACTGTAGCACCTAGGGGTGAAGGTTCTATATAGGCACAAATTTGACTTCTCTATGTTCAATAAGTTGTGTAGGTATTGACTTCAGTACTGGGGCCTTGATATCAGCTGGTGGAAAGACAGCTTATTATCTTGGTTACAGCCTTGGTTGTTTGTGGGTTCACTTGCGGTCCTTTTGGTGAACAACTCAATTAGATGTATTCCAATCCCAAGATTGGAAGCTTCATTTAGTGACAAGAGATGGTCATTTAGGACTTGTCTTCCCATTATTTGACAATTTTATTTAAACCACCTTCATAATGCACTTATTCTTCTGATGTCCATCCTCTTTGCCTTTCAGGATGGGGATTGAACATTTTAGTTAGGGTCCTCTCTTTTGCTTAGTTTGTTTAGATGTACAGATTTTAGTGGGTTTATTCTATGTTGTATGTATATATGAGTGAGTATATACCATGTGTATCTTTTTGCTTCTGGGACAACTCACTCAGGATGATCCTTTCCAGGTCCCACCTTTTACCTGCAAATTTCATGATTTCCTTATTTTTCATTGCTGAGTAATACTCCATTGTATAGATGTACCACAGTTTCTGCATCCATTCTTCAGTTGAGGGGCATCTGGGTTGTTTCCAGCTTCTGGCTATTACAAATAAAGCTGCTACAAACATCAGAAGAAAAAGAAAACAGGAAACAACCTAGGAACCTGCTACAGAGGGCCTCTGAAAAACAGAAGAAAACAGGAAACAACCTTGAAACCTGCCACAGAGGGCCTCTGAAAGCCTCTGCAGTATAGACTGTCAAAGCAGATGCTGAGCCTGATGGACAACTGATGGGCAGAGTGAATGGAATTTTATGTAAGAAGTGGGAAATAGTAAGAGCTGGAGGGGACAGGAACTCCACAAGGAGAGCAACAGAACAAGATAATTTGAACACAGGGAACTTCCCAGAGACTCATACTCCAACCAAGGACTATTTGTGGAGATAACCTAGAACCCCTGCACAGATGTAGCCCATGGCAGTTCAGTGTCCGAGTGGGTTACATAGTAATGGGAAGAGGGACTGCTTCTGACATAATCTGATTGGCCTGCTTGTTGATCACCTCCCCCCTGAGGGGGGAGCAGCCTTACCAGGCCACAGTAGAGGACAATGCAGCCACTTCTGATGAGAACTGATAGACTAAGATCAGAAAGGAGAGGAGAACCTCCCCTATCAGTGGACTTGGGGAGTGGCATGCATGCAGAAAGGGGAGGGAGGGTGGGATCGGGAGGGGTGGAGGGAGGGGCTTATGGGGGGATACAAAATGAATAAAGTGTAATTAATAAAAAAATGCACTTATTTTCAGAGACTTCTACTGTGTTAGGTTTCTATACATACCACTTCAAAGACATTTGCATTTAGCTGCTTCTCACAGTATTCCTTCTCTCCTCCTTCTGTGTGCTCCCCCCTCTACTTCATCTTCTTATTTCATGCCCCCCCCATTATCATCACTATTTATTCCATTTCCCTTTCCTAGGGAAATCTTTCTTTTCTTCACTTAGTCCCTTACTCTATACTTAACCTCTGTGGTTTTACAGATTGTAACCTGGTTACCATTAACTAAACAGCTAATAAGAAGCAGAGAATGTATCTGAATGGGAGGGGAGGTGGGGAAGGGAGAGTACTGGGAGAACTTGAGGGAGGAAGGACTGTTATCAGGATATATTGTGTGAAAAAAAGAATTTATTTTCAATAAAAGAAAGTAATTAGCATTGCTTTGGATTGCTTTAGTTGCCTGGACATTACAATTCTATCTGCAGAAGAATTTTATTTCTAACTTTTGCAGAGCAGGAAAACTCATAATAATGTGAGTTGTTTAACAATTTTCACTTTTTTATCAGTTGTTTTCATAGATCCTACATTTTACCATTTATAACCTTTACCAACTGCTGGTAAAATAAGCATTAGTCACCATGTAATGAACATTTTTACCATTGGTGCTTTTTGAAACAGTATGGTGTGCTTGAATTCATTTACTGGCAGCTACTTCAATTAATTCAACTAGATTTTGCCTGCTATACATTTATTTACTTTGTTATTTTTATTTCTGCACTTTTTATTTGAATATATACAATTTTGTTAATGAGATATAAAATATTTTATATTTAATCTTGGCTGAAAATGACATGGAACTACAGAATTAAGTTTTGTTGTCTTTTTCCTCTACTTACATACTGCTCATTTCACCAGCTTCAGCCACTGTATTAAATGTTCTCATATTAAAATATAAGTTTCTGAATAATGCATATGTTCATTAGCTTGATTTAGTGATTCTGCATTGAAGTCATAAGTCATAACATCACTTTGTACCCTGTGAGTGTACATGACTTTAATCTGCATATATAAAATTTAATTTTTTTATTTCAAGGTATATAGTTGGTACTCTTATTAGTATCTCCCTGATGATACTAAGCCTTTAATCACAACATTTTGGAAAAGTAATAATTTTAAAAGTTTTTATAATATAAACTATTACTGATATGGTACCAAGCTGCATAATTGTCATAAAGAATTCTGAGAAACGGTGACAACCCTCTTTAAATTCATTCTGCCATTGCAGGGGTAGGGTGGAGGTAGGGATGGGGATGTTGGTGGAGGAAGGCCTGGCCTTGTTAGAGAAAAAAAGATAGCTATGCACTCCACAGGTTGACAAGGATGTGAGGGCAGGATCCTTGAGACAGGGATGGCTTTATTGCACTTGTTATTGAAATCCTTGCCAGTGTTCCCAGTACTGCTCTAATCTATATAACAAGGCAAAATAATGCAGTTTAGTTTTTTCAGACAATTCCTTTAAAAAAGAATATAATAGTTTTTTATTGTTGTCTTTTAGTCCATACATTTTTTACTTCTCTGTGGCCTAAACAGTCAAGGTGTCTACCTCAGTGCTTAAAAATTCCTTGTCTTTGCTGATGGAGAATCCATATGCTTGTGGAGAACAATGGTCAATGCTGAATGCCACTCTCTCCACGTTTGTATTTTGAGACAAAGTCTCTTACTGAACTTCCAGCTGTCAGACTCAGCCAGATAGACCAGCTCTTTACCTCCCAATACTGACATTACACACATTCACACAAATCTCCAAGGTGGAGAGGATTTCTTTATGGGTGCTAGGGATATGGTCCTGTATTCTGACATTTTTCACAGAAAACACTTTACTAAGAGTTTTCCTGAGCTCACTCATAACAACTTTTGAATGAATTTGTTAATTTTGGGTCATTCATGTATAATATCATATCATCTGCAAATAGTGATAACTTGACTTCTTCTTTTCCGATTTAATCCCCTTGATCTCCCTTAATTGTCTTAACACTCTAGTAAAGACGTCAAGTAGTATGTTGAAGAGATATGGAGAGAGTGGGCCTTCTCCCAGATTTGAGTGGAATTAACGTTAAGTTTATCTCTGTTTAGTCTGATGTTCGCTATAGGCTTGGGGTATATTGGCTTTAATTTTTTATGTATGTGCCTTGCATCCATGATCTCTTCAAAATTTTAAGCATGAAAAGGTGTTGGATTTTATTAAATGTTTTTCAGCATCTGAGGGGATTATCATGTATTTTTTTTTCTTTCAGTTTGTTTATATGGTGGATCACATTAATTGGATTTCCATATACTAAACTACCCTGCATATGTAGGATGAAGTCTACTTACTCATAGTGGATGATATCTTTGATATGTTTTCTGATTCAATTTGCAAGTATTGAGTATTTTTGCATCAATGTTCATAAAGAAAATTGGTCTGAAATTCTCTTTGTTGGATCTTTGTGAGGTTTAGATATCAAGGTGACTGTGGCTTCATAGAATGAGTTTGGCAATGTTCTTCTCTTTCTGTGTTTTGGAATATTTTCAAGAGTATTGACATTAAATCTTCTTTGAAGGTCTAGTAGAATTCTGCACTGAAACCATCTGACCCTGGGCTTTTTTTTTTTTTTTTTTTTTTTTTGGATGGGAGACTTTTGTTGACTACTTGACTACTTCTATTTTCTTAAGGGGAAATAGGATTACTTAGCTAATTTACTTGATCTTGAGTCAGCTTTGGTAAGTGTAATAGATCAAGGAAATTCTCCATTTCATTTAGATTTTCAAATTTTGTGGCATAAAGGCTATTGAAGTAAGACCAAATGATTGTTTGAATTTTTCTCAATGTCTATTGTTATGTCTCCCTTTCTGTTTCTGATTTTGTTGATTTGGATATTGTATCTCTGCCTTTCAGTCAGTTTGCCTAAGGGTTTGTCTCTTTTGCTGATTTTCTCAAAGAACCAGATCTTGGTTTCACTGAATTTTTGAATTTGTTCTCTTTGTTTCTAGTTTATTGATTTCAGCCCTGAGTTTGATTATTTCCAGTGATCTACTCTTCTTGTGTGTGTCTGCTTCTTTTTTTTTCTCCCCTGGGTCTTTCAGGTGAGCTGTTAAGTACAATTTGTTAAGTACTTTTATATTTTTATTGAAATGATCATATGTTTAGTTTTTAATCCTGTCTATAGCTGGTCTTACATGTATGGATTTGGATATTTTATTTTCATGTTATGGACTTGTATATTTATCATTTTCATATTATGGACTACTATAAATACTTGAGATTAATCTGACACAATATTATAGGACTCATAAAAATGCAACTGAAAACAATTTTCTAAAATTTCACTGGGTATTTCATTATATATTTCTGTTCAAAAACCTTTTTGTATTGTAATTTTATTTTCTTTGGTTTTGATATTAGAGTAATTTGAACCTCACATGAGAAACTTGGATGTATCCTTTTTAAGTTTTTGTAATATTTTAAGAAAACTCAGGATTTTTATATTGATTCAGTAGCCATGTTCTAAGCCCTTTTCTGGTGAGATGTGTGACTACTTATCCTTGTTTTGAAATGTAAACATATCTTCCTGATTCTACATTAATGAGTTTTGTGTATTTAGGACTTGACTTGTCCTTCTGTGTTATATAACATGATATTATCACCTGTCCTCTTTGACACTTTGTGTTTCTTTGATTTCAGGTATAATATCTCCTCTTTCTAATTTTATTTGAATATTTGTGTTCTTATGTAATCTTACTAATATTTGCACATTTTATATTTATAAAATCTCTATTTTTCACCTTTATTCTGTATTTTGTCTAGGTATTCTCAAAATTTTACTAACACTTTATTCTCTTACTTTAATTTTAGTGTATTATTTCCTTCTTAGTATTTTGAAACACATTAATCTTTGAGATTTATGCTTTTCAATACAATCATTTATTATCTGTTTTTCTCATTGAATATCTATTGATATGACCAAAATTTTGACAACTCATTTTTTTTAACTTTGTCTTAAATTTATTTATTTTTATTTTTCTTGACTTGTTTTTTTCTTTGTTTTCAGTTTGTCTGTTTTCAGAAAAAGGTGAGATTTCTATGCCCTTGTGAATTTTATTTATGTTACTGATTTCTTGTCTGATACCATTATTGTTAAGAATGATAGTTGATCCAAAGTCATTGTCTTTTATTTGCTAAGACATGGGTTCTAGTTGAAAAGACATATGGAATGTTCAATGTACACCTGGGGAAAAAATGTTGATCTTGCTTTTAATGGATTAAAGATCTTCAGTGGTCATTACATCCTCTAAGATTGAACCTGAAGTCCACGGTCTTAGTAACTTCTTGCATAGACTATCACTATCACTTAAAGTGATGTAGCCTAGTCTATATCATAGCTTTTCCTTTCTATTTATATCTAGTAAAGATTGCTGCATAGATTTAGTTGGCACAGTGTTAGTGGACATGTGTTTATATTTTTTCCATTAATGGTCTTCTGTATTGCTATTTAATGACATTGTGGGCTCAGCATGGAGTATCTTATGTGTACTTTATATAATTCAGTTATTATAGATAATTTTGGTTTCCATTTTCCAAACTCAGCATGTTTATTTCCTCACCTTTGATCTATATGTTGTTGAAGATGAAGTAAAGTTTTTCTAGGCAGTAAATAGTTGAGCCACTTCTTGTCCTTTCAAGTAACATATGACTTATGATTAGAAATCATAACCCAATGTCATGTTAAGGTAGTCACGGGTAGGTAAAGACTTTCTACTGTTATTTTAGGTCTCCTTACAGACTTTGTGTTTTTCTTTTTCTCCATCTCTCAAATTATCTTTATATGTGGTTACTGTTATGCATTGCCACCCTTGATTTTAATTCATAAATTATATTTTATTAATTCTTTGAGATTTTCCTACAATGGTTTTTGAACATATTTATCCTTCTTCACTTCTAGTGAGAGAATACTAGCTGAGTAAAACAAATATTACAATTTAAAAAATAAGCTTAAAATAATAAGCATAAAATATTTTTATGCTTCTGTTTTATAGTTCTATTTAACTTTCCTAAAACAACACATAGTTTTAATATGCTGATTTAAACTGACTAAAGAAACCATTTTAAAGACATTGAAAAGCCCTATATAAATTTCATTTAATATTTTCAGTTTCATGAGATCCCATTTATTTTTTAAATTAACTGTATATTTTTATATGAATTACAGTTTATTCACTTTGTATCCCAGGTGTAGCCCTTTCCCCTATTACCTCCCAATCCCACAATCCCTCCCTCACCTCCTCCCTGACCCTCTCTAAGTCCACTGATAGGGTAGGTCCTCCTTCCCTTCCATCTGATCCTAGTTTATTAGGTCTCATCAGGACCTGGCTACAATGTCCTCCTCTGTGGCCTTGCAAAGTTGCTCCTCCCTTGGGGAGGGAGGGTCAAAAAGAGCTAGCCATTGAGTTCATGTCAGAGACAGTCCCTGTTCCCCTTACTAGGGTACCCACTTGGGTGCTGAGCTGCCATGGGCTACATCTGAGCAGGGGTTCTAGGTTATATCCACGCATGGTCCTTGGTTGGTCTTTGTCGAAATCCTGTTCTCTCCAGGTCTTACTAACTTCCTCATCTTTCATATGATTCCCTGCACTCTGCCAAAAGTTTGGTTATGAGTCTCAGCATCTGCTTTGACACTTTAATGCCAGGTTCACGGGACCCTCAAAGACCAGCAGGAGATGACTCGATGCAATATTAAGAGAGCGTTATTACTAGAGCGATCCAACTTGGGACCCAAGTCTCACTGACACAGCAGTAGAGAAGTGGGACTTTGAGCTCAGAGTGAACAGAATTTTTAAAGGGAAAGTATGTTATATTTCCTGGAGGCTGTTTCTAGGAGAGTTAACTTTGTTTTCTGCCAAGTGCATATTTTGTGATATTTCCTGATACCTGAGTTCAGCTCCCAGTCAAGATGGCTCTTTATTTCAAAATGGAGTTATACCAAGGCTAACTTAAACTCTT
The DNA here is from genome assembly GCF_907164565.1 of Psammomys obesus. Taxonomy (NCBI): domain Eukaryota; kingdom Metazoa; phylum Chordata; class Mammalia; order Rodentia; family Muridae; genus Psammomys; species Psammomys obesus. The sequence continues at coordinate 8,214,091 of NW_026592732.1, forward strand.
CAATACACTGCAAGGTAGAGTCTTTCAGAGGCCCTCTATTTACAGCTATTTTAAGTAACATTTCCTTTCAAGAGTTATAGCAATGACAAAAATAATCTTTAGAGTACTGTGACGGTTGGTTTTGGCTTTTACAACTAGTGAGTGGACTCTTGTACACTATATTCCTTGCAGCCCCTCATACTGCTGTCCAAAGCTTCATATGAGGAGTGATGGTCATGAACTGGTCTTGGAACTGAGCGTGGAAGGAGATAAGCAGATGGTGGCTCTACCTTTCTGGGTTTCAGGTTTCTACTGGTACTGGACACCAATGCACTAGCATCCTTGTTGTTGAATTTGCAGATATATACCAGGCATGATTGCCTATAAAGCAATAGGAGGCCAGGAGATAAGATAAGTAAAGTATGTACAGAGCGTTAGCGGCACTGGAGACCTCAGTTCAGTTCTCAGCAGTAGTTTAGTGACACCAGGATTCCAGTCACAGACAGAGATATTTTTGTTAATAGGGGCTACCTATGCTAATGCAGGTTGTAATGGTGGCTGAAGTGTGATATCAAACTGCATTTTTGGCATAAAAATGTTTACAGGTGGAAAAGCTGTGGACTCGCTCACAGATAAGCACCATAGTAGCTTAGCTGAAAAATGGGGTTTGGAAATCTGTAGAGACATTGGACTGTGGAGATGCATGCTGGCTTGTTACCATGATGGCTTCTGTCTAAAGCATGGGTTGATGAAGAGTAGTCTTGGGACTGGACTCTAGCATACTGACATTTGCAAGGCATGCATAGAGGCTGGTAAAGGTGATGGCACAAGTCTGAAAGCTTCCCTCACTGACTGGTTCTTGCAGGGTTGGAGTTGCAGCCAAAAGCTATCTCAGTTTTGAACATTCTGGTGGTGCTTACCTCTTCAGAGGACTCACACGAAACTTGAGAGGTTGTGCCACATGACTGATGTCAACAGCTTCTATATTTTTTTCTATCTAGCTGTCTTGTTGAAGTGTTTGTTATCTCTATCTATGACCTGTTGGACACAGACAATGTATTGCTATTCACCTTCTTTGACCTGGATGAAGGTTGCTGTCCATACTCCACCATCTTTGTGGGTCTTCTCATTTCATCACATGTTGTTTTCTCTCTGTCAAAAAGTCTCACTCTGCAAAACCCAACAACCATTCATGTTTAAAGACTTGGAGAGAGCGGGCATATAAGGCACGTGCCTCAGCATAGTAAAGACAATATACAGCAAGCCTATAGCTAACATCAAACTAAACAGAGACAAAAATAAATCAATCCCACTGAAATCAGGGCAAGGCTGCCCACTCTCCGTATCTATTCAATATAGTACTTGAAGTCCTAGCTAGAGCAATAAGAAAACTAAAAGAGATCAAGGTGATTCTGATCAGAAAGGAAGAGGTCAAAGTTTCACTATTCGCAGATGATATGATAGTATAGATGAGTGAATCCCCAAATTTCAACCAAAGAACTCCTTCAGCTGATAAACAATTTCAGCAAAGTGGTTGGATGCAAAATTAACTCAAAAAATCAGTAGTTCTCCTGTATACGAAAGACAAAAGGGCTGAGAAATAAATTAGGGAAACTACACCTTTTACAATAGTCAGAAATAACAAAAAATACAGTGGTGTGACTCTAACCAAACAAGTGAAAGACATGTTAAAAAAAAAAAAGAACTTTAAGTCTCTGAAAAAAGAAATTGAAGAAGATATCAGAAGATGGATCTATAAGATTGACATGGTGAAAATGGCCATCCTGCCGTAAACAGTCTACAGATTCAATGCAATTCTCATCAAAATGCCAATACAATTCTTCACAGAATTTGAGAGAAAAATTCTGAATTTCATATGGAAAATCAGAAAACCCAGAATTGTTAAAACCGTCATGTACTACAAAAGATAGCCTGGAAGTATCTCCATCCCTGAACTCAAGCTATACTAAAAAGCAATGTTAATAAAAGTTTCATGGTACTAGCATAGAAACAGAATGATAGATCAATGGAATCAAATAGAAGACACAGAAATAAATCCATATACCATTAGATACTTGATTTTTGGAAAAGAAGACAAAAATATACAATGGAAAAAAAGACAGCATTTTCAACAAATGGTGCAAGTCAAACAGTATGTCTACATTTAGAAAAAATACAAATAGACCCATATTTATCAACCTGCATAAAATTAAAGTCCAAGTGGATCAAAGACCTCAACATAAAACCAGATACACTAAATCTATTAGAAGAAAAAGTGGGGAAGAGCCTTGAATTCATTGGCACAGGAGACAACTTCCTGAACAGAACACCAACAGCACAGGTTCTAAGAGCAACTATCCCGCTTCATTGACAGGAGTCTACTGAGCGCATTTGAAAGACTCTAGCAGTGTTTTCAAAGCAAAGACTCATGACCAAACCTTTGGCAGAGTACAGGGAATCATAAGAAAGAAGGGGAGTTAGTATGATGAGGAAAGGATAGGAGCTCCACAAGGACCAACTATGTCTGGGCACAGGGTCTTTTCTGAGACTGACATGCAACCAAGGACCATGTATGAATGTAACCTAGAACCTCTGCTCAGATGTAGCCTGTGGTAGCTCAGTAACCAATTGGTTTCCCATAGTGAGGGGAACAAGGACTATTTCTACCAGGAACTCAATGACTGGCTCTTTGGCCTCCCCACCCCCCCAAGGGAGGAGCAGTCCTGTTAGGCCACAAAGGAGAGCTTTGCAGCCAGTCCTGAAGATACCTGATAAAACAGGATCATATGAATGGGGAGGAGGTCTCCCCTATCAGTGGACTTGGCAAGGGGCATGGTGGAGATGAGGGAAGGAGGGAGGGACTGGGAGGGAATGAGGGATCAGGACAGGGCTGGGATACAGAGTTAATAAAATGTAACTGATAAGAAAAAAATAAAATTAAAAAAAAAGCAACTATCAATAAATGGGACCTCATGAAACTGAAAAGCTTCTGTAAACAAAGGACACTGTCATCTGAACAAAACAACAGCCTACAGATTGGGAAAGGATTTTCACCAACCCTATATCTGACAGAGGGCTAATATCCAGAATACATAAAGAACTAAAGAAGTCAAACATCAACAAATCAAGTAATCCAATTAAAAAGGGGGATATAGAGCTAAACAAAGAATTCTCAATAGAGGAATATCAAATGGAAGATAAACACTAAAAGAAATAGTCAATGTCCTTAGTCATCAGAAAAACACAAATCAAAGCAACTCTAAGATTTCACCTTACACCCATGAGAATGGCCAAAACCAAAAACTCAAGTGACAATACATGCTGGAGAGGATGTGGAGCAAGGGGGACCCTCCTCCATTGCTGGTGGGAATGTAAACTCATACAACTACTTTGGAAATCAATCAGATGCTTTCTCAGAAAATTAGGAATAGTGCTACTTCAAAGTCCAGCTATAAACACTCCTAGGCCTGTATCCAAAATATGCTCAAGTATAAGTTGACATTTACTCAACCATGTTCACAGCAGCTTTATTTGTAATAGCCGTAATCTCGACACAACAGAGATGTCCTTCAAGTGAGGAATGGATACAGAATTTATGGTACTTTTATATAATGGAGTACTACTCAGCAATTAAAAACAAAGAAATCATGAAATTTGCAGGCAACAAGTGGGAACTAGAAAGGATCATTCTGAGTGAGGTATCCCAGAAGCAGAATGACACACATGGTATATACTTTCTTATAAGTGGATATTAGACATATCATTTAGGACAAGCATTCTAAAATCTATATACCTAAAGAAACTAATCAAGAAGTAGGACCCTGGGTAAGATGATCAATCCTCATTCAGAAAGACAAATGGGATGGACATCAGAAGAGGGGGAAAACAGGGAAACAGAAGAGGAGCCTACCACACAGGGCCTCTGAAAGACTCTACCAGTCAGGGTATCAAAGCCAATGCTGATACTCATAGCCAAACTCTGGACAGAGTGCAGGGAATCTTAGGAAAGAAGGGGGAGATGGAAGAGCTGGAGAGGAAAGGAGCTTCACAAAAGAGCCAAAAAGTCTGTGCTCAGGGGTATTTTTTTGAGACTGATACTCCAACCAAGGACCATTCATGGAAATAACGTAGAACACCTATACAGATGTAACCCATGACAGCTCAGTCCCCAAGTGGTTTCCCTAATAATGGGAAAAGGGGCTGTCTCTGAAATGAATTCAGTGGCTGGCTCTCTGATTACCTCCCCTGGGCAAGGCCTTACCAGGCCACAGAGTTAGACAATGCTGCCAGTCCTGGTGAGACCTGATGGACTAGGATCAGAGGGAAGGGGAATAGGACCTCCCATATGATTGGACTCGGTAGGGGCATGGGATGAGATGATGGAGGGATTGTGGGTTTGGAAGGGGACAAGGGACATGGCTACACTTGGGATACAAAGTGAATAAAACAAATAAATTAATTTTTAAAAATGGCTTTGAATCTTCTGATGCTGTGCACAGAATAAGATGGATGTTGTTAAACATGTTAGCCACTACTGATGCACTTAGTTCTGGAGTTTGTTTGGTCTGGAAGACAGGGGATAAGGTGGTCAGAGAGAGATAACACTCGCTTTTTCATTGCTCAAATGTTTCTCCCTGATAGACTAAATCAGAGGGAAGGGGAGGCGGACCTCCCTTTTCAGTGGACTGGGAGAGGAACAGGGGTCAGGAAGAGGGAGGGTGGGATTGGGAGGGGAGGAGGGAGGTACAGGCAGGGTGGATACAAAGTGAATAAACTGTAATTAATAAAAATTAAAAAAATAATTTAAAATGTTTCTCAGCAGTTGATTTAGCTTTGGAGTACTGATAAGGACTAGAAATACTATCTCATAATGCCATGATTACAGGTAGCAAGCACAACGATGTGTTATAGGTCACCGTTGTGCCATTGAACCTGGTGGTGGTGGTAAAATATGAATTGAAAGAGAATTACATATTTCACCATTATCAGTTGGTTAAACTATTTTTCTTAGTTATATCTTTCATTCCCCAGTGACAACAAATGTTAGTGACAAAATTATAAAAAATATAATTTCACTTAGCAAAATTATAATTTTCGCTTAGATTTATTCACCTCAAAATGAAGCATATAAAGTCAGCAAAATAGTTCCATGTGTAAAGGCACTTGCTGACCATCCTAAAGACCTGAATTTCATCTCAGGGACACATGTTGAAAGGTGCTTGTCCTCTGATCCCTGATCGAATTCCATGGCGGTTATAAACCTACCGTCACACACATACACACACAAATAAACAAAATAAATAAATAAATAAGTTACAAGCATATGTTAACCTGCATACAGGTTGTGTACATTGCATGATTTTTGACAAAAATTAATTGACAACAACCTGAAGGGCTCTCATAAACAGCTCCCACTCCATATTCCTCCACACACATGCAGGAAGGAGACAGATGCAACAAGGATTAAGTACAAAAATATTCCAGATGGCCAGCATAATTTTCACAATTCAGAATTTCCAATTTATATAAACAGAATAACATTGAAATGGAACTGAAGGAGCAGACATTAATTTAATTGATCGATGGGCACATGGAGCATATGTTCCACTCTTTTGTAGTTTTTCAAAGATATAGGAGAAATAGGCAGTGCCATTATCTTCAGCCTCCCATTGTTTAGAAAACACATGATGGTCCTGTTTATTCTGGGTGTGATTTGCTGCTGGCTTTCTGCACAAGCACTTTCTGGGTGAGATTCTCTCCCCACACTACCCATCACTGATTTTTAAATTATTTTTATATACATTATAGTTTATTCACTTTGTAACCCAGCTGTAGCCCCCTCCCTCAGCCCCTCCCAATCCCACTCTCCCTCCCTTATCTCCTCCCTGCCCCTCTCCAAGCCCACTGATAGGAGAGGTCCTCCTCCCCTTCCATCTGACCCTAGCTTATCAGGTCTCATCAGGACTGGCTGCATTGTCCTCCTCTGTAGCCTAGCAAGGCTCCTCCCCATCAGGGAAGGTGGTCAGAGAGCTAGCCATTGAGTTCATGTGGCGCATCACTGATTTGATTAGAGCCTCTCATTTATTTGTTCTCTTTAGTGTTTAGTATACAAAATAATAAGTTTCATATATGTCTATATATATAGACTTCTTTCTGCATGTAGACTTCTTTCTGTTCATGTGTGCATACACATGTATGGATACTGTGTTTAAATTTGAATTGCATATGTCTATATTCATTTGTCTTAGTTTTTCACTGTCAACTTGATACAGTCCTGAATCACCTTGAAAAACAGTGTCAAGATAGAAACTGTCTGTGTCAAGTTGTCCATTTATATCTGTGTGAGATTATCTTGTTTATGTTAGTTGATGTTATGAAGTCACAACACACTGTGGCGGGGAGGGGTCACTGTCTTCAAGGCAGGTGGTCCTTGGCTCTGTGAGGAAATTAGCAAAGAGTGATCCCATGAGGGATGGAGGGTAACAGTCAGCAAGCAATGTTCCCCATGGCTCCTGAGTCTGTGTTTCTACCCTCAGGTTCTATCCTGACTCCCGTCATTGATGTATGGTGACCCAGATATATGAGAGGAAAAAACCCTTTGTTCCCCCAACTTATACATTGTAACAGTGTTGCATCATAAGGTCAGAAAATAGCTAAAACAACATGTATATGGTTTCAACTGGTGAGAAAAAAAGTGGGATTTTTTTTCCATATTTGTTTTCACATTTTTTGGCAATCTATTTTCATATTTTTCTGTCAAAAAGTTAGGTTATTTACTTTTTGTTCAAGTATTGAAAATAGTTTTTATGCAATATATGTTTTATAATGATTTCTGCTCTCCAAACTCTTCCCAAATCTTCCACACTCTCCCAGTCTACAAACTTTATTTCTCTGTTTTATTAGAAAATAAAGATAGATCTTAAAAAAGGAAAGAAAAATAAAGAAAGATGAATAGGTCAAAACAGACAATGAAACGGAAAAGAGCCAAAGAAAAAGAACAGGCAAAGCATATAGAGAAACGTATACATTTACACACATTGTAATCCCATAGACACCATATCATGAACCATAATACATAAGGAAAAGACCAGTGAGGAGGGTGCACCAACAAAGCACTATGATACAAAAGAAATAAAGAAAAAAAAAAGAAAGAGAGGAAAAGAAAGAAAGAAAGGCCTCCAAAATATCATTGAATTTTTCTTTGTTTTTTATTTTTAATTTTTTTATTAATTACAATTTATTACTTTGTATCCAAGCTATAACCCCCTCCCTCATCTCCTCCCAATCTCACCCTCCCTCCCTCTTTTCCTCCCATGTCCCTCCTCCAGTACACTGGTACAGGAAGTCCTAATCCCCTTCCATCTGACCCTAGCCTATCAGGTCTTATCATGACTGGCAGCATTGTCTTCCTCTGTGGCCTGGTAAGGCTGTTCCCCCTAAGGGGAAGGCAATCAAAGAACCACTCATTGAGTTCATGTCAGAGACAGCCCCTGGTCCCCTTACTGGGTACCCACTTTGACACTGAGGTGTCATGGACTACATCTGTGCAGGGATTCTAGGTTATCTTCATTCATGGTCCTTGGTTGGAGTATCAGTCTTAGAAAAGACCCTTGTGCCCAGAATATTTGGTTCTGTTGCTTTCCTTGTGGAGCTCCTGTCCTCTCCAGGTCTTTCTGTCTCCCTCTTCTTTCATAAGATTCCTTGCACTCTGCCCAGAGTTTGGCTATGAGTCTCAAAGTCTGCTTTGATACCCTGCTGGGTAGAGTCTTTCAGAGGGCCTCTGGGTAGTCTCTTCTCCTGTTCACTGTGTTTTCCCTCTTCTAATGTCCATCCATTTGCCTTTGCATGGATCATCTTACCCAGGGTCCTCCTTGCTGAGCTTCTTTAGGTGTACAGATTTTAGTATGTTTATCCTATATTATATGTTTAATATCTACTTATAAGTGAGTATATGCCATGTGTGTCTTTCTGCTTCTGGGATACCACACTCAGGATGATCTTTTGTAGTTCAAAATCACGTGCCTTCAAATTTCATGGCTTCCTTATTTTTAATTGTTGTGTAGTATTCCATTGTATGTTGACCATTGACTGCAGGACTGAGGCTTGTTCTAAAATGTGGTTTGTATACCTAATGAGACTTCATTCTAGAAAATTAACTTTCCTTTGCAAGAGGTCAATCTTGGAGATAGCTTCTGGCTTAGAAATGGGACTTGTGTTCACTTCAGCTCTCACAGGTGAGCCACAGTCTTGCTTAGACCTGTGCAGGTCCTGTGCATGATGCCACAATCTTGAGTTTTTAAGTGTGCATTCTTCTTGCATCTGGAAGGCTTTGTTTTCTTAATGTTTTGTCCTCCTGCCTGGTTCTTGCAATTTCACCTTGCCCTTCCCTGTAGAGTTCCTAAACAGCATTTATGTTTGAGCATTCTAATATCTCTTCCTATCTGCACTATGTCCAGTTGTGGATCTCTGTATTTGTTCCCATCTACTGCAGGAGAAAGCTTCCCTGATGATGGCTGAACAAGGCACTGCTTTATCTATACTCCTAAAAGTCCTTTTTTTGTTTTTACTTTTATTTTTCTTTTGTATGTTTCTTCAGTGGAACAGTAGTATTTGGTTTGTCACTCAGTGCACTAGCTCACATTCTTAGCCACTTGAACCATTTCCGGTATGGGCTCCCTCACATGGAGACGGCCTTAACCTCAGTCAGGGAGTGGATGATTTCTCCCACACATCTTGGGCCACTCAATCTCCTGTGTATCTTGCAGACAGGTCGCTATTGCAGATGTCAGGGTTTATAGTTGTGTAGTTGTTTACCTTTCTCCTCTTGTAGTGGTGAGAGTACCTTCCATTACCATGAACACTGCGGGTGATGAAGGGTCATTATGGGTGAAGACTCTAGATAGGCGCTTGCTCAACTTCTTTGTCATTATTCTAACTGAGGTGTGATGATATTGTTTTTGTCACCTTGACATAAACATAGATATATCTGGGAAGTGGTAATATCAATTGTGGAGCTGTCTACATCAGATTAACAGGTGGACATTTTCTTGATTGCTGTTTGATGTAGGAGGGCCCAGCCAGGTATCAGCCATATGTACCCTCCTTGGAAGGTGGATCTGAACTGTGGGAGAAAGAAATCTGAGCAGAAGCTATTCAGCAAGAAGGACACTGGTACTCTGGTCTCTCTTTCAATTTCTCCTTCCATATTCTAGTCTTGAGTTTGTTGACTTAATTCCTAAATTATAGGCAGAAGCCTGTAACTCAAGTATATTCTTTTCTACCCTGAAGTTGTTTTGGTCAGTGTTTTATCACAACAGAAGGAATATCAATCAGCATTTTAATTCATCTCTCTATTTATGTACTGGATGATGATTTTGGTTTTGAATTTTTGTAGTTAATTTTAGAGTCTTGGTATTAACCCTGCATGTAGTTTATAAGGGGCAAGCTATTTTACTTATTCTACAGGTTATTTTTCACTCTGCTAATCCTTTCTTTAACCTGAGCATAGACATTTTCATTCCACATTGTTCCATCTGTTATTTTTGATTATTCCCTGTCCTTGCTTCTGCCTATTTCTGGAGAAGTTCCCCTACATTTTAAACAAGAAGCCATGGATGACCTAGTCTAGTGGCACTTTTAACTGCTTTCTGTTCACGGTGATTTATGTACCAAATTTTATTCTTTTGTATGTTGATTTCAAATACTATTTATTATTAAGAAGATCTGACACCTTTGACAATTCTTGGCTGACTCTAGCCATCTAGACTAATTTAGTAGCTGCTCCATTTTGTTTCATCTTTTTGTGTGTCTATTTTTGTCGAAGTACCACAATTTTTTTGATACTATGACTCTGTAGTCCAATCTGGGATTGAGTGTGGTTCTTTCTACTTAGAACTGCCTTTCTTAGTTAAGATTAGTTAAGATGCTTTGGAATGTTTTTTTTTTTTTCCTAGCTCCTTTAAGAATGCTGCGATTCTGACATGCCTTGTATGACTTCTATGAATCATCTATCAATAAAATACATAATTTCACTGTGTTCATCATGCTAATTTATGAGCAAGAAGTTATCTTTCCATCTTCTAATTACCTGCACAAATTTCTCTCTTGAGTGATTTAAAGTTTTATTGAAAAAAAATATTTTGTGTTCTTAGGATTATTAAGTGTTTATATTTGAAACTTTGGGGTTTGGGGTTTTTTCCCTTGTAATTTCTTTTTATAAACTTCACGTATAGGAAAATTATTGATGTAGTGGGTTAAATTTTTTTTTTCCTGCTACTTGCCTGAAAGTATTTATCCGTCTTAAGTGGTTATTTATTTATTTATTTTGGTAGAGCTTTTATTGTCTTTCCTAGGACTGAGAGTGGCACAGTTGGTAAAATGCTGTCTAACACAGGGTTTTGTGAGCAGCCAGGAGACAGCTTAGAGGAAATTGTTCTGTCTACCATGTGGGAAAAAGGGAGTGAACAAAGGTCATTTAGCAAAGGTCATCTAGCTTGGTGGCAGGTAGCTTTACCTGCTGAACTATCTCTCTAATCAACACTGGGATTTTTGTTCTTTAGTTTTGTTTTTATGCTTGACCAGGCAAGACATGTTTCTCCATTTGTGTTTGTGCTGAGGCCATTTCCGGTGTAAGTAGAATTTGATCTCCTTGATCCCATGGAAAACTACCCAACAATATTCAAGAAACCAAAAGTCAGCATGTACTAGCTAACTTATCTTAGCTCCTGTTAAACTTCCTGTTTGTGCAGGACCCCTCCAGCTAACTGCTTATATGAGCTTTGTTAAAGCTGCTTGCTTCAAACTGCTTGCTTTGGGAAGGCCACCAGTTGGCTGCTGATGGCTGCCTAGTGAGATGGGAGGCCATGATTCTTGCCTTTAAAAGCCATGTGTTATGGACACTCAGCCACTGCTGCTGAATACTTGGGTGTGGTCCCAGCTGGCTGGAATAAAGACTTTCAATTGGTTATACACTGTGTCTGAGTGGTCATCTCTGGTGAGGTCCCTGGAATGTACAGAAATTAACTGTGTAACCCATTGCTTTTGTTCAATCAGAAATAAAAATGAAAGTCCATGTACTTAGATAAAGAAAGCAAGTACAAAACAGAAATAGAATATCTTGATTAGCCGAGCTGTCTGCATGAGCAAAACAAAACAGGGAAAGACTTCATAAATTGCTCTCCTCTGTCAGTGCTGATATTAAAACAGTAACAGACCAAAGCTCTATGGCTTTCTCAAGCCTCTCAGCAGAAGTGATTTTCCTCATGCACATTGTACCAGCTTTTAAACTCAGGAACCTCAGTGGGAATGCAAATTTACAATTTGATTAAAAAAAAACACTCAGGGTCCCTGTTTGGCAAAATTTGATTTACCTCTGGCCAATTCATACCCTGTCATTCCAAGAACTCACTTTGATATTGAATTGGAAAGTTTAATTTTCATTTTGTGAGATGGCTTTCCATGGCCTGAGTTGAGCTGCATGTGGTTAGCTTATCATGCCCATGCTGTGTGTTAAAGATGAATTTTTAAATGAAAAGAAGTTCATAAATCAACAGTCTGTACTTTTTGTATGGAAGGGAAAGGTAATTTGTGATAGTAGCAGAGACTGAAATTAAAGAATTCCATGAAAGTGATACTTTTCAAAATGAGAACTGAAGTTTCTCATTGCTGGTCATTTACTTTCTGTTGTTGGAAACCTTCCTTCTGTCTATACTCTACCTATACTGAAAAGAAATCCTCCACTGCATGTTATGAGTTTTCTTCTGTCAACACAGGCACATACAAACATGACTTTTATATGTTGAAAATAAGAAAGAGAACAAGCTGTGGGAAGCACACAATAATAACAGCTTCCGATTTATTTGAGTATTAAATATGGCATTTTATCAGTTTTAAGCTATTGTAATGTTTTACATTGTAGGTTAGTGGATGACGTCTTAGTGTAGCTGAGTAGCTGTCACCCAAATATCTGCTGTGTCATCACGTTTACACTTATAATATAACTAAACAGTTCAACCTAAAAAAAAAACAAAAAAACAAACAAAAAAAACCACAACAGTACATGTTATCAGCTTACTGAAGAACCACTTTTACAGTAAAGAGAGTCTCTGGATATTTCTGGAAGCCTTTAAGGATATTCTGTATGGAAAAACAAAGTATAAAGTAGGGAACGTTGTCTTCTGGAGTTGCAGGAGTGTCCTTATATCATAGACTATCTAGTGGCAGATAATCAGCACAATTCAAGAAGCATTGAGTAAAAAAAGAGCATAAAATACTTTATGCTCTTCTCTTATTAAACTTTGACATGACACAATTGTTATTAATTTGACTAAATATGACTTTATAAAAATGATGTCACATTATATGTTTTCAAGTTCAGATACAGCTTTAAGGGAGTGCAGCATCACGTACTTGAATCACATTACAAATATACGATATTTTGATACTTTAAGCCATTCGTGTTGACAGAAAGTGATCCTAGAGAGAAAACCTAGATACTGATCAAACTTTATCAAATCATAATTTTGAAGCTTCCAAGTATTACGGATGCACATTTCTCAATGTATTTTACATTACTTTTAGTTTTACGCAGGGGTTAGGGAACTGTCAGTCATTATGTAAATCTACCTACCATTTATTTCACAAAATAATAAAAACATTCATTTTACATAGCAACTTTAACTGCTTTTCTGCTTCCTTTAGATTCCTTGAGTATATACAAATGTAGAGATATATAATAAACAAAACAACAAGATACCACCAAGCAATTAATTAGCTGTTTATTTCCCTAGATCTTATACAATGCTGAAAACATTTCATGTCTTATAATAGAACATAATATTTTACCAAGGAAATTCACCTTCCCATTTATAGAATTGATGTAGATAAAGAATGCATCTTAAATAAATTATATAAAAACTTTTATTGGTAATCTTCACAAAAATATTGTTACTATCTTATTGGCAGAATTTGAAAGTGTTTCTATATGTGAGTGTGACTTGAGGCTTTTCTTAAGTGTTCAGATCAGAAATATGAGTTCATGGGGGCTGGTGAGATGAATCATCACTAGCTGTTTTTCCAGAATTCCTGAGTTCAATTCCCAGCACCCATATGGCAGCTCACAGCTCTCTGTAACACCAGCTATAATGTCAGGAGATACAACACCCTTACAGAGACATACATGCTGGCAAAACACAAATCACATAAAATCAGTAAGTACAGTAGAAATATGAGTATGTAGGGTTTTTAATGGAAAAAATGATAAGATCACTCCCAACAAAAACAAGTCATTATGTCAGTCTGGATACATTTGTTGACTACATTGTTTAGGACTTACAATATCTTAAGTACTGTTAAAGTTATGATGGACTAGGATTTGAATTATTTACTTTGTCAGGTTTATATTACTTAGGGAAATAAACACACAAGCCAATAAAATACTGTGCTTAGTGTTACATATGTGTGTGTGTGTGTGTGTGTGTGTGTGTGCATACATATATATGTGTATATCATATGGTGGAATAAATGAAAAATAATTGAACATTCTTGATATAGTCTTCAACATGGCATAAATTCAGTAACATAAAAATCAAAGTAGAAATGCATATAAAATATTTCATGCTGGCTCTTCCAGAGGAACATAGGAAAGGTTGACCTGGATTCTTTTGCTAACCATGGCAAAGCTCTCAGAGCCTTGACATTGTGAATCACTTATTAGAGGAAAAAGAATCAACAACAACCTTTTGTTTGTGTTGTGCTGTGTTGTGTTGTAAGGTCTAGTGTTAAATCAGCCTTTCACTATGAGTTCTTGCAAATACTCGGTATAATCCATAGTTTACTTTTAAATCAGTGGCACAGAAAGGAAAGGGTTTGGATGAAGGATCCCTGGTCAAGAATTTTGGAAGTAATGGTAATCCAACAGGTACTAGACTTGGGGAAGGGCATGAGTGGAGAAGGGGGAGGAAGGGAAGGATTGGGAGGGGAGGTGGGAGGGAACTAGAGAGGGGATACAAAGTAAATGAAGTGTAATTAAAAATAAAAGAAAGTTTACTATCATTCTTTTTGTTAAATGGGTTTTCAGGAAATGGGGAAAACAAAAAATAAAATCATGTAAAAGATTTTCTTCTTGAAGAAAATTTCCTTAGAGCTCTAGGATCAAGCTGATAAAGATATTTAATGAGAAAATTCACAGAATGTGTGTAGTAAGCCTTTTGGTGGCAATAGTTTATTGATCATTTGATTAAAGCTGTCAAAATATGAAGCTGAAAATGATATGAAGCGCTATTTCATGTTAGATTCTAGTGACATCTGCAATAGGGATTAATATCCTGGCAAATGGTTTAATTAAATTAACACACAAAAAAACCATTTCATATGGACCAAATTATTTGAAATGTGTATAAACTATCATTGGTCAAAAGTAAGAGAAACAGTTGGCATCAGTCTGCCGATCAACCAAGACTGTGAGTGCTACAAGGGTCCCCTTGACAGAAGTAATGCTCCTCACTTATCTGAATCTGGGCCTATATTTGGTACAGAGTGGGACAGGCACACAGTGGAAGGCAATTTCTGCCATTCAACACTAGGCTCTGTCTTCTCTGAAGAAATAAACTCTTCAACATCCTCTACCTGTTAAATTCTGAAAGTTCTTTTGAACTATACTGACAAGAGTGGAACTAGGTGCTGCTTGGGGTGACAGCCCTTTGCAATTTCCATCTGTCATTCTATGGAAGGAGAATGTGAAATGATTAGATTTCTGCTTCATTGTTACAAAATTAATTGAGACAAGAGTGGAATTCGTTGCAACATTTAATGGGCTCTTGAGCTGTCTTACCTAGTTTGCTATGTGACCTCAAATTTGAACTTAAGAAAGTATATAATAAAGGAATTTATCTGCTAACTTGCATTTTATATACCAACAATACGGCTTCAAAACAAGAGAGAGCTGTTTGAGAATTAAATAACATGGCTTTGCATTAAATACATCATAAATGCGTGACATTAGGTGCCATGTTTATGTATATCTACATTGGCATATAGTGATTAATATTTATATTAATCCTAAAAATGACTCTAGATATTTATCTTCATTTTTAAATGAGAAAATATGACTGTGCAGGTTTAGTAGCAGTAACATACTAATTCACATTAAAGTCTTTCAATCAGGTGGCAGCCATGATTTTATCAAGGAAGTTGAGAGTTTAAGGAAGATGTTTAGTGTTAAGGAAAAATAGGAATAATTAAAATCAAGCAAACATGGCTTGTGTTGTCAAGATATAAAGATGCTATCTTACTTGTGAAGTCTATTGGACTGCTGCTTTTTTTGTTGTTTTTTTGTTTTTTTATTTTATTTTTTATTAATTACAGATTATTCACTTTGTATCCCTCCATAAGACCCTCCCTCCTCCGCTTCCAGCCCCACCCTCCCTCACATTTCTT
This sequence comes from Psammomys obesus, assembly GCF_907164565.1. NCBI lineage: Eukaryota > Metazoa > Chordata > Mammalia > Rodentia > Muridae > Psammomys > Psammomys obesus. Next base: position 8,229,505 of record NW_026592732.1, read on the forward strand.
CTTGCTTGCCCCTCCCAAGTCCACTGATAGGGGAGGTCCTCTTCTTCCTTCTGATCTTAGTCTATCAGATCCCATCAGGAATGGCTGCATTGTCATCTTCTGTGGCCTGGTAGGGCTGCTCTCCCCTCATGGGGAGGTGATCAAAGAACAGGCCTATCAGATTATGTCAGAGGCAGTCCCTCTTCCCATTACTATGGAACCCATTTGGATGCTACGCTGCCATTGGCTACATCTGTGCAGGGGTTCTAGGTTATCTCCATGCATGTTCCTTGGTTGGAATATGAGTCCCTGGGGAGACCCCTGTGTTCAAATTTTCTGGTTCTGTTGCTCTCCCTGTGGGGTTCCTGTCCGCTCCACATCTTACTATTTCCCACTTCTTACTTGAGATTCCATGCACTTTGTCTATCACTTGGCCTTAAGTCTCAGTGTCTGCTTTGATAGTCTGTAGGGCAGAGCCTTTCAGAGGCCCTCTGTGGCAGGTTCCTAGGTTGTTTCCTGTTTTCTTCTTCTTCTGATGTCTATCCTCTTTGTCTTTGGGATGGGGATTGAGCATTTTAGTCAGGTTCTGCTCGCTTGATTAATTTCTTTAGATGTTCATGTTTTAGTAGGTTAATCCAATGTTATATGTCTATATGAGTGAGTATATACCTTGTGTGTCTTTCTGCTTCTGGGACAGCTCACTCAGGATGATCTTTTCCAAGTTCTACCATTTACTGCAAATTTCATGATTTCCTTATTTTTCATTGCTGAGTAATACTCCATTGTATAGATGTACCACAATTTCTGCATCCATTATTCAGTTGTGGGGCATCTGGGCTGTATCCAACTTCTGGCTATTACAAATAAAGCTGCTATAAACATGGTTGAGCAAATATCCCTTTTGTGTACTTGAGCAAACTTTGGGTATATACCTAGCAGTGGTATAGCTGGTTCTTGAGGAAGCACTATTCCTAATTGTCTTAGAAAGCTCCAGATAGATTTCCAGAGTGGTTGTACCAGTTTACATTCCCACCAGCAGTGGAAGAGGGTTCCCCTTTCTCCACAACCTCTTCAGCATGTGTTGTCTTTTGAGTTTTTCATTTTGGCCATTCTGATGGGTGTAAGGTGATATCTCAGGGTCGTTTTGATTTGCATTTCCCAAATGGCTAATGACATAAAGACTTTGAGTATTTCTTTAAGTGTTTCTCTGCCATTCGATATTCTTCTACAGAGAATTCTCTGTTTAGCTCTTGGACTTCAGTTTTGTGCAGGGTGATAAGTATGGATCTATTTGCATTTTTCTACATGTAGACATCCAGTTGGACCAGCACCATTTGTTGAAGATGCTATCTTTTTTCCATTGTATGGTTTTGGCATCTTTGTCAAAGATCAGGTGTCCATAGATGTGTGGGTTTATTTCTGGGTCCTCTGTTCAGTTCCATTGATCCACCATTCTGTTTCTATGCCAGTACCATGCAGTTTTTATAACTGTTGCTCTATAGTACAGCTTAAGATCAGGGATGGAGATACCTCCAGAAGATCTTTTATTATAGAGAATTGTTTTAGCAATTCTGGGTTTCTTGTTATTCCATATGAAGATGAGAATTTTTCTTTCCAGATCTGTAAATAATTTTGTTGGGAATTTGATGGGAATTGCATTCAATCTGTAGATTGCTTTTTGTAAGATGGCCATTTTTACTATGTTAATCCTGCCCAGCCATGAGCATGGGAGATCTTTCCATCTTCTGATATCTTCTTCTATTTCTTTCTTCAGAGACTTGAAATTTTTTTCATACAAGTCTTTGACTTCCTTGGTTAGGGTTACTCCACGGTACTTTCTGTCATTTTTGGCTATTGTGAGGGTGTTGTTTCCCTAATTTCTTTCTCATCCCTTTTGTTTTTGCATACAGGAGAGCTACTGATTTTTTTGAGTTAATTATGTATCCGGCCACTTTCCTGAAGGTGTTTATCAGCTGTAGGAGTTCCCTGGTAGAGTTTTTGGGGTCACTCACGTATACTATCATATCATCTGCAAATAGTGATAATTTTACTTCTTCCTTTCCAATTTGTATTCCCTTGAACTCCTTCAACTGTCTTATTGCTCTAGCAAGGACTTCAAGTACTATGTTGAAGAGATATGGAGTGAGTGGGCAGCCTTGTCTTTTCCCTGATTTCAGTGGAATTGCTTTAAGTTTCTCTCTGTTCAGTTTGATGTTGGCTGTAGGTTTGCTGTATATTGCTTTTAGTATGTTTAGATATGTGCCTTGTATCCCTGATCTCTCCAATACTTTAAACATGAATGGATGCTGTATTTTGTCAAATGCTTTTCAGCATCTAGAGTTATTATTGTGTGGTTTTTTTCTTTCAGTTTGTTAATATGGTGGATCACATTGATGGATTTCCATATATTAAACCACCCCTGCATGTCTGGGATGAAGCCCACTTGGTCATAGTGGATGATATCTTTGATGTGTTCTTGTATTCGGTTTGCAAGTATTCTGTTGAGTATTTTTACATCAATGGTCATAAGGGAGATTGGCCTAAAATTCTCTTTCTTTGTTGGCTCTTTGTGATGTTTACGTACCAAGGTGACTGTGGCTTCATAGAATGAGTTTGGTAGTGTTCCTTCTGTTTCTATTTTGTGGAATAGTTTGGAGAGAATTGAAGTTAGCTTTTCTTTGAAGGTCTAGTAGAATTCTGTGCTGAAACCATGTGGTACTGTGCTTTTTTTTGGATGGGAGACTTTCGATGACCGCTTCTATTTCCTTGGGGGCTATAGTGCTATTTAATTGTTTTACCTGGTTCTGGTTCAGTTTTGGTAAGTTGAATCGGTCAAGAAAATTGTGCATTTCATTTAGATTTTCAAATTTTGTGGCATATAGGCTTTTGAAGTAAGTCCTAATACTTGTTTGGATTTCCTCAGTGTCTGTGGTTATGTCCCCCTTTTTGTTTCAGATTTTGTTGATTTGGATAATTACTCTCTGCCTTTTAGTTAGCTTGGCTAACAGTTTGTCTATCTTGTTGATTTCCTCAAAGAACCAGCTCTTGGTTTCATTAATTCTTTGAATTGTTTTATTTGTTTCTGATTGATTGGTTTCAGCCCTGAGTTTGATTATTTCCAGCCGTCTACTCCTTCTTGGTGTGTCGGCTTCTTCTTTTTCTAGGGTTTTTAAGTGAGCCATTAAGTTGCTTGAATGCGCTGTCTCAAATTTCTTCTTGAAGGCACTTAGTGCTATGAACTTTCCTCTTAACACTGCCTTCACTGTGTCCCACAAGGTTGGTATGTTGTGTCTTCATTTTCATTGAGTTCTACGAAGACTTTAATTTCTTTCTTTATTTCTTCCCTGACCCAGCTGTCATTTAGTAGCAAGTTGTTCAGTTTCCATGTGTGTGTAGGCTTTTTGCTATTTCTGTTGTTGTTGAAGTCCAGCTTTATTCTATGGTGATCAGACAGGATACAAGGGATTATTTCAGTCTTCTTGTATCTGTTGAGGCTTGCTTTGTGACCAACTATATGGTCTATTATGGAGAAGGTTCCATGAGGTGCTGAGAAGAAGGTAAATTCTTTTGTGTTTGGGTATAAAATTCTGTAAATGTCTGTGAGGTCCATTTGATTCATGACTTCTGTCAGAGATATTGTTTCTTTGTTTAATTTCTGTTTTGTTGACCTGTCCTTTGTTGAAGTCTCCCACTATCAATGTGTGGGGATCTATATGTGGTTTAAATTTTATCAATGTTTCTTTTACAAATGTGGGTGCTCTTGTATTTGGGGCATAGATGTTCAGGATTGTGATGTCTTCCTGGTGTAATTTTCCCTTAATGAGTATGAAGTGTCCTTCCCCATCTCTTTTTATTAATTTTGGTTGAAAGTCTACTTTATCAGAAATTAGAATGGCTACTCCTGCTTGCTTCTTAGGTCCATTTGCTTGGAAAGCTGTCTTCAACCCTTTATCCTCATGTAATGTCTATCTTTGTGACTTAGGTGTGTTTCTTGAATGAAACAGATTGCTGGATTTTGTTTAAGTATCCATTTTGTTAGTCTGTGTCTTGTTATTGGAGAGTTGAGTCCACTGATGTTGAGAGAGATTAATGACCAGTGGCTATTAGATCCTTTGGTTTTGATGTTGGCTGTGGTCATAAGGTTGTGTGCTTGGCTGCTTTTTGTTTTACTGTAGTGATGTTAATTATTTCCTGTGTTTTCTTGAAAGTAGCTAATTTTCTTGGGTTGTATTTTCCCTTCTAGTATCTTCTGTAACGCGGGATTTGTGTGTAGGTATTGTTGAAATTTGTTTTTGTCATTGAATATCTTGTTTTCTCCATCTATGAGGACTGAGAATTTTGCAGGGTATAGTAGCCTGGGCTGACATCTATGTTCTCTTAGGGTCTACATGATATCTGTCCAGGCCCTCCTGGCTTTCATAGTCTCTGTTCAAGAGTCAGGTGTGATTCTAATGGGTTTGCCATTATATGTTACTTGGCCTTTTTCCCTTTCAGCTCTTAGTATTTTTTCTTTGTTCTGTATACTTACTGTTCTGATTATTATGTGGCGGGAGGATTTTCTTTTCTGGTCTAATTTATTGGGTGTTCTGTATGCCTCTTGTATTCTTATTGGCCTCTCCTTTATTTGGGGAAATTTTCTACAATGATTTTGTTGAAAATATTTTCTGGGCCTTAGAGCAGGGAATCTTCCTTTTCCTCTATTCCTATTATTCTTAGATTTTGTCTTTTTATGTTGTCTTGAATTTCTTGGAAGTTCTGTGTCAGGAATTTTTTAGATTTAACATTTTCTTTGACAGATACATATATTTCTTCCATTGTATCTTTCACACCTGAGATTCTTTCTTCCATCTCTTGTTGTCTATTGGTTATGCTAACCTTTGTAGTTCCTGTTTTCTTCCCTAAGTTCTTTCTCTCTGCAATTTCCTCCATTTGTGTTTTCTTTAAATTTTCCAATTCTATCTTCAAATCTTGAACCATTTTGTTGATTTCCTTCACCTGTCTGACTGCATTTTCCTGTTTTTCCATCACTTCTTTCATCTGTTTGTTTGAACCAACCTCTGTTTCTTTTGTTTCACTTAGTACTTTAAGCATTTCATTTCTAAAGGCCACATACTGTTTGGCTGCAACTTCCTCTATTTCTTTACGAATGGCAATATTCTGTTTGAGTTTATTTTCCTCTACGTCATTACGTATCTTATTTGTTTCCTCTGTTATCATCTTCATGAGCATAGTTGTTAGGTTATCTTCTTGGATTTCAGTTATCCTGGGGTGTCCAGGGCTACTTGCCCCTGGGTAACTGGGTCTGGAGATGCCATACTGCTCTGTCTTTTGTTGCTTGAGCTTTTACACTGGCCTCTACCCATTGGGCTATCTTAGGTGTTTGGGGTTAGTTTCTGGTGGTTCCTGGGGATCCTGTGGTGGAGAGATTCACCTTGGCAGAAAGCTGTTTTTTCTTGAAGGAGGTCTTCTCAGCTTTTTGGGTGTAGTCCCTGGATGGCTGGCATTTTTTTCAGGAGTTGCTGTAGCTCACCTCAGGGATAGAGACCTGAGTGGTAACTGTGGTCTTTGTTAGTCGAGAGGGTTCTCCTCTCACCCAGGGAAGTTCTGAGGACAGCTGCCCTGTTTCTGGATTTCTAGCTGTAAATTTAATGATCAGCTGCTGTGACACAGGTGGACAGCTGGCGTGCAGCAACTGTTTGTGCCTGTGTCTGGAGCACAGCTCAGTGATGGCGGCTCAGCCATGCTGGTCTGCAAGACTTTTTCCATGGAAGGACTGGGTGATTTAAGTCAGTACAGTTTCCTTCCTTCCCTGTGAATTTTCTGGAGACAGGGACTCCCAGTCTCTTTTTTGCCATGGGGCGCACCACTCAGTCTCTGCCAGCTAGCTGGCACGCAGAAACTGCCTGTGTCTGGAGCACAGCTCAGTGATGCAGGCTCGGCCTCGCCGATCTGCAAGACTTTTTCCAGGGAAGGATTGGGTGATTTAAGTCAGTACAGCTTCCTTCCTTCCCTGTGAATTCTCTGGAGACAGGGACTCTCAGTTTCTGGTGTTTTTGTGCCCACCGATCAGCCTGGGAAGGTGATCAGGACACACAGGCATGTGGCTCTGGTCTGTGGACCTAGTACTTCGCAACCCGGGATCTCTTCCGGGTTCTGGCTGGGGGACCTGAGAGTGGTCAAGACTGATTCCCACACTGTGGAGGTTTCCTCTCACCTGAAAAAAACACAATCATTCTTGTTTTAGGGCCCAGGGTTCAGTCTCTTGGTCGCTGTACCGAAAATGTTGTCCTGCTCCTTAGATGCCCTGTTCTCCTGGCGCAGCCATCTTGTCCCCTCTGGACTGATGCTTTTAACAACAAAATAAAAGATGTTGCTGTTGTTGCATAAAGGAGTGTTGTGAGAGTACAAGTGCTCCATTGGAGAAAATTTACAGAACAAAACCCAGAATTAGAAACATCGAAGACAAACACCTTTCATGAGGATTGCCCTTTGTAAATGGATGACTTGTTGGAGAAGTTCAAAAGAGTAAGTTGGCGGATGCAATATCAAATCAAAGAAGTATTTTCTGTTTGTGAAAATGCTAGAGTATATGATAAAGAAAGATAAAGGAGAAAAATTTCAGAGGGGTGTGTACGTGTTATATGTCTGTACGTGCAAGTATCTGTATGTATGTGGTATATGATTTCGTATGTGTGAGTGTATGTGCTATGCTCCTGGGCTGTGAGTGAGAGTGTGCCTGTGTACATATGCACATAATTGTGTGGATATGGAGTTCAGAGGTCAACACCTGATATCTTCTCCTGCCACTATGTATATTAATTTCCGAGACAAGGTCTCTCCATGAATCTGGCCTTCTAATTTGACTAGACTGGAGGGTCAGTGAGCTATAGGACTCCACCAATATTACACCCTCAGTACTTGCTCCTTAACAGCTGAGTTTTTTTTTTTAATTTTATTTTATTCATATATTTATTTGTTACAATCTATTCGCTTTGTATCCCTGCTGTAGCACTCTCCCTTGTCTCCTCAACATCTGGATTTTTATGTGAGTGATAGGAATCCAAACTCACACTCTCATGATTCTAAGGCAAACAAACACTTTAACCATGGCGCCATCTCCTTAGCCCTCAGAATAAAAATTTTGGTAAAGATACAATTAGATATAAAGGCTGTTTTAAAATATTGACTTAAAGTAGTGTGTGGGGAATTACATCGTTGAAGGGGAAGCAGTAACAATCATATAGGGCTATGCTTATAAAAAATAAAGGGGGACCGCATTAAGAATTCTTGCTTTGCTTTTACTGGCATGGGAAAGTAATTGATGCAGAGATTCTGTGCTAATGTTAAAATATTACCTTATACCAAAGTGGGACTATAAACCTGCCAGATGAGGATGAGCACAGGGTTGCTCCTGATATTTTACTTAAAATATGTGGCTTCAAAGGTTACACAGGCATTCTGAAAATGCCTCTTCCACAGTCTGTGCCGTCAGATGCACACCACAATTAAAACAACAAGGTTTAGTTTTGACAGAGTTGTCATGAAAAGAAAGGCATTCATTCAGAAAGTATATTTGCAGATTAGATGTCTGTTGTTATAGTTGCCCAGGGAGAGAAGAAAGGATCAGGGTCACACCCAATGATGAGCGAAAGTGTCCAAGGAATTGAAGAAATTTTTACATGAGGAAAATATATTATGTATGACAGTAGAATTAGGTAAGATGTTTAAATGCTTATTTCAGAGAGTGTGGACTTATGTTTTATGGCCAAGAGGTAGGAGGAAATAAACAAGATAGAGCTTAGATATGGTTGAAAGGGAAAAAAGGCTTCTAAGCAGAGAAAATAGTAGATGAGGTCCAACAGGATGTTGGCTACGTCTTTATTTTGCATGCTTTAATGGAGACATCAAAATGTGTGAGTCAGCAGGCAGCATAAAGAATGATCAGATTGGACGGTGAGCCGTACAACAACTGAGACAAGAGACCAGCCTAATTCCAATTTCAGTAAGAACATGGGGTATTGTGGTGGCTAGTACATGAGGATTTGTAGATTTCTGAAGACAATGTCATCTAAAAGATGTATGCCTATCTCCCGAAGATGGGACCTGGGGGAAAAAAATAATAAAAACAACTATGTAGGGCAATGAGAAAAAGCAGTGGCCTGTGGGATCTCTAACTCTTTCAGTTACTTGAGGATGTCTGCGACATATGGTGGGATAAAGAAGTGGTTTCTTGAGGCATTATCTTTTAAAAGGACATTCTACTAAAATGATGTGTTGGTTTTGGTTATATGTTCTCTCCACACATTTGGCAAAGAATCCTCAGGACCTTTCTCCTCTTCGTGAATGTCGGGGCCAGAAAGCCAGAGAACAAAGCCAGGGAATGTTTCAAGAACAGTGCGGTAGCAAAAGTCCACTCCTGCTAAATCAGAGTAGGTTCTATTCCCAGCACTTGCCTGACTTAGGCATAAGACTTATTTTCATCTCTCAAGAGAAAAGAGTAAGTTCTCACCTGTAAACAGGTTTCCTGTGCGTTTTTGTTTCTCCCCTACCCTTTCTGTGTACAATTGGGCCCTCGGTGCCTTTGCTGGAGTAATGAAAACCGGAAACAGCATGTAACTTTCCATTCCTTTTCTTTTCCCCTTCTGCTTGTGTGCTGGGGAAGAATCATTGTTTTATAAAATGTTTTATAAAATGTGCTCCTCATCCCCTTGCTCTCTTCATGTTCCATCTCATGATGGAGCTTTGACAGTGTTCATATGATTTCATACATGTGAGGCATGTCTGATAATAAGATAGAAATCAAAACTTCTCATTTACTCAATATCTTAAAATGAAGTCTAGCAGTTTTTTCTCTTTTGTATGTTTTTTATTTTTATAAAATTAATTTATTTTAATTACATCACTTGTTTCCTTTCCTTTCCTTCGTTTTCTCCTTCCCATTTACTGCCACTCTGTCTCAAATACATGTACCCTGTTCCTTAACTGTTGTTACATCTATCTATCTATCTATCTATCTATCTATCTATCTATCTATCTATAATGTGTATAAATCTGTATATATAATATTCAATTTGTCTATATGTATATTTATATATGTATATATACTCAGACTTGTATTTATTGAATTAAATTTTACATAGTTTTTTTTTTTACTTTTTAAGACATAATTGACACTTTTATTCTCCTCCCTTTCTTTTGTATTAATATTCCCTCCCTAAATAGAGACCGCTCAGAGTTCATATGTCTGTATTTAAATTGTTTTTACCCAGTTATTTCCCTCTGTATTGCACCCCTCCTTCACAGCCCCATTTTACTTTCCTGGCCTGACTGAACCTGCAGAAAATATGTAACACATCAGCACTTGCCGGAAAGTGTTATTATTTTCAAGGCATCATGTCAAATAATTATAAATGTCATTTTATCATTACAACAATTTTTAATTAAATTTAATTTTTGTTTTGAAAGTACTGGTTTGTAAAATAATTTTACACTGAATGAGTAGCTTCCAGGAGTTGGCACTGCTTTTGGAAGTGGTGTGCAGCTCCGTGCTCTGTGCCTTACACATTATAAAATACTTTTTAAGTAGAATAATATATTTTCTTACCATGTATCCTAGCTGTAATTTCAAACTTAGCATCATAATAAAGTCATCCATTAATTACTATTTTCCGGTCTCTCAATTTATCATTTATTGCTTGGTCGCTTTGCGCTGTCCTAATTAGCTTAAAGAGGAAGCTTGATTTGTCAGTTTTCCTGATGTATTATGAATAACAGAGGCATAGGCTGTTAAAAGTATGCTTACAAATAGAGGTACCTAGGGAAGGAAAGTTGAGGTTAAGTTGCATGTTCATGTCAGCTGTCTGATGAATTATCAGAAAGGTATTTATCTCAAATATATGTTTCTTGAGCAAATGTGAAGATGTGTACCCAGTAATCAACAAATCAACGGAAAAGGGTTCCCTCAGCCACTTTTTGTACACAAGTAGGTAAAGCACTGCTTGTGTGCAACAGTTCTGTACTCTACAAATATAAAACTGAGGCCTGATTCTAGGCAACTGGAGACTGTGGCCTCAACCTCTAGAGGTCAGAGACTTACAGGTGCAGGTGAGCTTCTGAGGAGGATGTTTTTTTCTAGGCCTTCACCATCAGCTCTCTCACATTCAGTGCCCATGGTTGAAATCAGCTGTTGACAGCAGCAGGTGCTGGCCAGTCTTGTAGGCCCCTAACCTTGGGTATTGGTACCCTTCGTTCTAAACAGGGCTATTTTTACAGGTTTTGCATGTCAGGACCCTGGGCCCTTATGGCTTGCAGGTCCCTGTAGAGCCTCTGCTGACAAACACACTGTGTGTTTGGCTCTTCATTATATCTTGCCATCTCTACTGTCCTGTGGTATTTGAAGCTCTTCACTGCCTTCCCCCACACCCCACAAAGAACATGATCAAAAGAAGGCAAGAAAATACAGTTCAGGAGAGGCTTTTAGAAAACCTAATGTTGAAAAGTCAACAGAAAGTGTCCCCTAGTTTCCTCAAAATGTAAAAGAAACACACTAATGCCAGAAAGAGGCATGGCATAGGTAAGTAGATATGAGGGTTGTAGCTCACAGCGATCAAAGGACATCGTCTATCAATCCTAGCTGCAAACAGGCACAAACCTTCCATTTGTCAATCACAGACTTTTCTCTGTGTCTCTAGGGAAGTGTTTTTGTCTCTCAGACCTGGTTGAAAATGGCCTCTGCAAGGTAGGGAAGAGTGAGGAGTCCATCTGTCTGGGACAGTAATTGCAGGGGACGTCCTCTGATATCAGAGGTCAGTCATTCCTGGAGTGCAAGGTCCCTGTTCTGGTGCATGGTGTGAGGCATGCATAAGGAGGCATGTACAGAACAGCCTCCTTATGCAGAGCTGAAATATGAACAGACTGTAATCTTCCATGAAATTGGAGTGCCTTTTTGTTCTGGGTATTCTCTGCACATGGCTTCCAGGAATAACTGGGGACATGGTCTGCTCAATGTTCTCCTGCCTGTACTTTTTATTAGGCAGTCACAGGACAATAATGAACCTGCTTACCTAAAAAGAAAGTCTTAATTAATGACACCATAGTATTTAACAATGTTCTATAGGGTCTAAAGGCCCTGAGTCTGTCCCAAACTCTAGACAGAACTAGATGGCTCAGCTATGCCTCAGTTGTCATATCAATTACAACTTTTATTTTAATTAGAGTTCAGAAACACAGAGCATAATGGCCAAGTTTCCTAAATGAAGATACTCTTTCTTTGAAAAAATATGTATAATCTGGTGCACAGTAAGTCACTACACTAAGTTATAAAGAGAGCCGTTAGAATAAGCTAAATACAGCTTGAAAATTGCCCAGTGAATCATTTGAAAAGTTATCAACAAGCAAGGAGGAGGATAACAGTTAATTAATTAGTCAATTAATTAATTCATTAAACTAGGTAAACATTTTAATTAGAGATAAATTGAATTTTGAAGGACATATTAATTTCATTGTTGCTAAATAACGTTTTATATAATCTAATCAAAACATTGAAGCTACACAATTAAAAATATATTATAGGAATTATTTTAAGGAAACTAATAAAGAACTTAATGAAACTATAATTCTACACTTTAAATTAAATTCATGTCCATAAACTACTTTTTGACCTATTGTGTTCATATTTTACAGTTTTCAGTTAGGTAAACTTTTTGGGTTACTTGCTGCTAGGATGCAGATTTAGTGTGAGAGTACAATACACATACATACAAATGATATATGTTCTTTATATATATGCAAAAGCCGGTTCAGCGGCACATGCCTATAATCCCAGCACTCTAGGAGGCAAAGTAGGCAGATCTCTGTGAGTTGGAGGCCAGCCTGGTCTTCAAAGACAGTCCAGGAGAGCCAGGGCTACAGAAAGAAACCCTGTCTCATAACAAAACAAAACGAAACTATACAAAGGATATTTTGTAAATAAATATTTATTTTGATATTCTGGCAAACTTCAAAACTATATCACGTTGTTAATTATATTGCAGATAACCAATTACTTATTTAAATTTCCATACCTTTTCATTATCTATGCTGCCTTTTTTCTTGGTATTCATAGGAATGGATATCCGCTCTGAAACTTTCTTTGTTGCTTCTAGGCTCAGGCACTCACAATTTACTGATTTTTAAGTCATTGTCCTTACTTTGTATGCACTGAGGTCTCAGAACCATGACTATCACTCAGTTCTAGGAATAAATACTTAGATTTTTAACTTATTTAAAATTTTGTTTTTATCTAACAATCAATAATTTTGGAATATATGGGCATTAGGAAATTAAAATACTACACGAGTAAAGGGTCAATAATCGGGTTAGAAAATTCTGAAATAGATTATAAACAAGGCAGCTTAAAACTATGTTTTTATTGAAAATAATTTTTTCATACAATATGTTCTGATAATTGTTTACCTGCCATTATCTCCTCCCACATCTTCTTTGCATATTTCCTATCCAACTCTACATTTTCTTTCTCTCTTTAGAAAGTGAATAGCCAATTTAAAGACAGTCAACCAAGGGGAAAAAAGGGGGAAAAAAAAGGAGAAAAAAGTAAAAAGCACAGGAAACACACAAACCCTAAAAACACAAATTGGAAACCATAATATATTAACAAAATAGCAGTAAGGTGGAAAATGAATAAACAATGCATCATGAGACAAAATATTTCTTTTTTAATATTAATTTTTACTTTTTTAATATTAATCTCAGGTTATTTACTTTGTATCCCAGTCATACCCCCCTTCCTCATTCTCTTCCAATCCCACTCTCCCTATCCCTTTCCAAGTCCACTGCTCGGGGAGGTCCTCCTTCCCTTCCATCTGACCCTAACTTATCAGGTATCTTCAGGACTGGCTGCAATGTCCTTATCTGTGGCCTAGCAAGGCTGTTTTTCCCTCGAGGAGCAGGAGGAGGTAAAGGAGCCATTCTTTGAGTTCATGTCAGAAATAGTTCCTGTTCCCCTTATTAGGGAAACCCACTTGGATGCTGAACTACCATGGGCTACATCCAAGCAGGTGTTCTAGGCTATATCCATACATGGTCCTTGGTTGGAGAAACAGTCTCATAGAGGACCCCCGTGCCCAGATATATCAGGAGCCTACTACAAAGGGGCTTTGAAAGACTCTACCTAGCAGCACATTAAAGCAGATGCTGAGACTCATAACCAAACCTTCAGTAGAGTGCAGGGAATCATATTATAAAAGGGGGAGTTAGTATGATTGGGAGAGGACAGGAGATCCACAAGGACAAAATATATCAGGGCACAGAGACAAAATATTTCTAAAAGTTACACTGAGTTCTTTTGTTCTTGGCCATATATTGATAGCATTGTGGCCTCCCTTTAGTATGGTTTATCTGTTCAGTGAAAATCCATTGGAGAAAAGTAATTTTTTCCTTTGCAAAAGTATGACTCTTGGAGATAGCTTCTATGTTAGGTAACCAGTTCAACTCTTGGTCTATGACCCATCTGGCTTGAACTTATATGCAGGCCTTTTGCATTTTGTCACAGCCTCTGTGAGTTCATGTATGTGTGAGTCTTACTCTGCCTAGCAGATCCTGTTTCCTTCATGTTTTCTATCTCCAGTGGCTCTTAAATTTTCCCTGCTTCCTCTTCCTTATATCTCTCTGAGGTCTCAGGGGAGGTGTTTGGTGAAGACATTCTCTTGGGAATGAATGTCCTGTGGTCTCTCACTCTCACCACATTGCTGAAATGTGGGTCTCTATTTATTTCCTTCTACTGTAGAAGCTTTTCTGAGGATGGTAGGTCACTGATCTATTCGTATATCAGAATGCCATTATGTGTCATTTTATTGCAGAATTTGTTTGTTCCTTTGGAAGAACAAAGTTATTTGGGATCCCGTTAGGTCCATGATCTACTTAGTCTCAGAACCTTGGCCACATGAACATTGACACATATGGGTTCCTCATCAAGTGGCCTTAAACAATCAGCTAGTGGTTGGCTCTAGCCACAATGTTTGTGCCACTCTTGCACCAGGACATCATTCAGGCAATTTTGTAGCTGTGTTAACATTTACCTTTCTCCACCAGTAGGATACAGAGTACCTTTAGTACCACAAGAACAAGTCAGTAGGATTTAAGGCTTTACTTAAGCACCAGAGTGAATTCTCCATGTTTAATAAGATATGTAGGTGTTATCTTCAGCAATAGGGCCAGACCATTAGCTTGTAGAGAGCAACCAATAATAGTCATGGCAATCATCTGAGTTTTTTGGGGGGAGTTCCATTTGGGGGACCATTTTAGCCACTGGAAATTGCAATTGATGATAAGAACTGTCCTGTTGAGGCTTTGCCTCCCTTGTTATTTGCTGATGCCATTTATATGTCTATATTTTAGGAAGCTTCTTCTGTAGTAGGGTTATATATTCCCCTCCCCAACTGACCCTTCGTCTTGGTTGTTCCTTCCCTCTCTTAACCTCAACTTTCCTCACACTCTTTATTTAATCCTCTCATTCAGGTCTTCCCATTAATGAATAGTTTACTCCTCCTTCCTTGGGAGGATCTCCACAACACAGCCCCAGTCCCTTAAGTAATGCTTAACATCTGTGGTTATATGGATTGAGCATACCCATTGGAGGCTTAAATCTAACATACACATATTAGAAAATACATAGCATATTCGGTTTTGTTTTTTGTTTTGTTGTTTGCTTTCTGTTGTTAGGTGCCTCATTCAGAATGCTTTCTTTTTCAGTTACATCATTGTACCTTGACCTTTCATAGTTTTTTAACAGTTGAGTAATATTCCATTGTGTAAATGTACCACATTTACCTGATCCATTCATCTCTTCATGGACATCTAGGATGGTTCCAAATTTGGCTATTCTGAATAGAGCAAGAAACATGAATGAAAAAATTTCTCTGTCGTAGGATACAGAGTCCTTTGGGTCTACAGCTGGATCTTGAGGTAGATCACTTATCATCCTGGGAAACTGCCCCACTTATTTCTATAGTGGTGGTACATGTTTCCACTTCCATCAGCAATAAGTGTTTTCCTTACTTTGCATCCTCGCCAGCTTAAACTGTCAACTTGTTTTATTGATCTTGGCCATTTGACTGGTAAAAGCTGAAATCTCATAGTAGTTTTGTTTTGCATTTCCCTGATGACTAAGGATATTGAACATGTCTTCAAGTTTTTCTAATCCATTTATGTTTTATCTTCTGAGAACTCTTAAAACTTTGAAAGGCTAAATTTTCACCAGACAATCCTCAAACTCCTTATTGATACATAGTTAAAAAGGCCAACTGAGTGAATGGAATTTTATGTAAGAAATGGCAAATAGCAAGAGCTGGGGAGGACAGAAACTCCACAAGGAGAGCAACAGAACAAGAAAATTTGAACACAGGGAACTTCCCAGAGACTCATACTCCAACCAAGGACTATTCATGGAGATAACCTAGAACCCCTGCACAGATGTAGCCCATGGTAGTTCAGTTTCCAAGTGGGTTACATAGTAATGGGAAGAGGGACTGCCTCTGACATAATCTGATTGGCCTGCTCGTTGATCACTTCCCCCTGAGGGGGGAGCAGCCTTACCAGGCCACAGTAGAGGACAATGCAGCCACTTTTGATGAGAACTGATAGTCTAAGATCAGAAAGAAGGAGAGAACCTCCCCTATCAGTGTACTTGGGGAGGGGCATGCATGCAGAAAGGGGAGGAAGGGTGGGAACGGGAGGGGAGGAGGGAGGGGCTTATGGGGGGATACAAAATGAATAAAGTGTAATTAATAATAATAAAAATAATAAAATATTTAAAAAAAGTGTCCCAGAAAAACATCTAAGGATTTGCAACTGATAGATGAACAGTGAGTTTATAGTAAGGGCTTTAAATTATATTAATTTAATTTAATTTTTAAAAAAATGTTCCAGAAATGCATTTTAGGACATGTAACTGACAGGTGAAAAATGAATCTATAGGAGGAGCTTTAAATTATTAAAAATCAGCTGGTAGTAGTGAATGTCATCAGTTGTTTCTCATCTCAAGCATTCACCTTCCTTTTCATAAAGATTAGAGTAACGTTTAAATGATTGCCATATAGCCAATGGTAAGGATAGAATGTAGGGATTCTTCCTGATTTGGCCCTAATAAGACAGAACAGTTTTTGTGTCCAAAGCTCAGGTCATCCTGGGCAAAATACAGTTTTAATACATGCTTCAACAAAAGCTACAGAGACCCTAATTTTGTTTGTTTGTTTGTTTGTTTTGTTGTTGTTCTAGCTCCAGTTCTCTCTCCATACTGTGTCTCTGAAGATCTGCTTCGTTTCTCTGTTTTCACTTCTTTGAAGGTACACCTTCTTCTCTGGGCTTGTGAAGTGATTTAGGGACTGTGTCTGCTCCTCATCACTATACACCACTTCACCAAAGTCCCTGTGGCTTTACAAGACTTAGACAGCATGACTTAGCTTATATGTATAGTCTTACAAAAGGGAATTTGTTGAGGTAGAAAATAGAAAGCTCATTGCTGGAGCTTTTGTGTGGAGACAGGAATACTAAACACAGGGAACAATGCAAGCAAATTCTGAGAAGTTTGAAGCTTGTAGTGCTCAAATGCATCTTAGCATACTAGGCAATCATCTAAGTATTATCCACAGAAATACACAAGCACATTCACACAGGCATGTACATGGACATCTATGTAGGCCCACAGATACACAGACACACATATAGACACAGATTCACCCACACACTGATTTCACCTATGTAACTTTGTTTTGACTTCTACATTCAAGTGTGTCTTTGTGTTGGAATCAGAAAATAAATGTACACAGAGTATCTTCTTGTGTATTGCAGAACTCTGTGCATACAGCAGAAACAGAATTGAGCACCGGGCTTGTAATGTGCACAATCTTCTTATTGCATAGCTATGCTGTTGGACATCCTTTGAAATTTTCATGGAGAAACTGATGTTTGTGTGATATATCAATTATTCTATTCAATGCCAATTTCTTATAGATATGAAGAACCTAGTGAAACTAATCAAATATAAGACATATAAATGAAACAACCAATAAAATGGCAAAAAAAAAAAAAACAGCTAAAGGACAGACAGATGAAGCAGAGTAAATCCAAAGAAATCTATAGATTTAAGCCACCAGTCATCTCAACAGAGCACATCCACCCTGTCATCTTTCAACTGTCCTTTTTATTCTCTTCACTAATGTGACACTTTCTGTCTGGCTCTGTTCATGAATTTACCCATCCACAGCTTTAAGTTCTATTTCCTGTCAGCAGTTATGTCAGAAAACAAACAGAATAAAAACAGAATCGTAATGACTAGTGTTTTGTTAAGTTCTGTAAGAAGGACTCTGGCAGTCTCCTGCTCATTCTCTTCTGCTCTCTCTCTTCCTCCTCCTCCTCTTCCCTCTCTACTCCTCCTTCCCAGGTTTTCCTTCCCTTCTCTGGGCATGGGTATGATAATTCTTTTTTTATGGGTGAAGGCCTCCTTAACATTCTCAAGATGTCACATGTATGTCAACAAGTATCCACACAGCCACACCCCACACATCTGCAGACAAAACAAACAAACAAACAAACAAACAAAATTTAAAGATTGCAGTAAATATTGTTTATGCTCTGGAAACATTTAGCAGTGCTGTATAAAATAAGGTAAAGAATGAAAGGAGAGTCTTCCTAATAGATTTCTGGAAACATTTTATGTTCTCCGGGAAGGATTGTTTTAAAATGCTAAATAGAGAAACAATGTATTTAAGAGTCATTAATCTCAATTAGCTTCATTTTCCACCAGAAAGTTTTTCACATGACCTCACCTGTTCAAATTAGGCCTAATTACTCCCTGTAAAGGATCTTAGTTCAATTACCTGCAATCTTGGAGTCTGGCCAGTGTATTTTGTCCCAAATACTTCAAACTTTCAGAAGTTCATTTAACATCTCTTTCAACAAAATGCCCCTGATGGCAGCCAGTCTCCACAGAAATGCAGCATCATTTAATTTGTAATTTACTACATTCTGGCTTATCCACATATCTTCACATTGGCTTTCTTCCAGCTGAATTTCTATATACAGAGTCCCATTCTGAAGTAACAGCACAACTTTATTTCAGAAGCAGAAATAAAAAAAAAATAGAAGGAATATATGTGAATATTTTGTGAAAGAAAATAATGCTTTTGAATTTCTCAACCCAGTGATACTGGCACCTTTTAAAATGACAGGAACTCCACAAGGAGAGCAACAGAACAAGAAAATTTGAACATAGGGAACTTCCCAGAGACTCATACTCCAACCAAGGACTATTCATGGAGATAACCTAGAACCCTGACAATGCAGCCACTTCTGATAAGAACTGATAGACTAAGATCAGAAAGAAGGAGGACCTCCCCTATCAGTGGACTTGGGGAGGGGCATGCAGAAAGGGGGAGGGAGGGTGGAACCGGGAGGGGAGGATGGAGGGGCTTATGGGGGGGATACAAAATGAATAAAGTGTAATAAATAAAAGTTAAATAAAAAATTTAAAAAAAGAATTAAAAAATAGGAAAAAATAATTCAGTGTCTTTGTACCAGGGTTAGGCAAAGAAAAATAACCAAACTATTACAATATTCTGGTAAATACTGACTGACTCTTTATTTATCTATCTATCTATCTATCTATCTATCTATCTATCTATCTATCTATCTGACTCTGACTTTCTGTATTTTCCCTAGCACAACTTTTAACATTTAATCCCAGTTTACTCATACTTGAACTTGAGACTATAATAGTACAGACTATTCTATCAGAATCCAACGGGTGTTTCACAGGAGTGATTAGCACAGTGTTTCCTGGAGGAAGGGTTCAAGCAACATAATATATTACCATTGCTAGTTGACATTGTGATTCTCTTCATCAGCACATAGTTGACGCTGCCCTGTGACACTTGTCTTGAAGCATCATGAAGTCTTGAGCATAGGGTTCAAAAATCTGACAGAAGTGCTATCATGTTTTTGAGGACCACTGATGCCTTTAAGGATTCAGATGACATGAAAGTACCCCAAAGAGGAAAATGCCTCTTATTTCTTAGAGAACAACAATAACAACAACAAAAAAAAGGCATGGTTCTCTGGGAAGTATTAACAGGTTTATTGCTGACAGTCTAATGAGCTATTTTGCATGGAAAGACTTGGGTCTTCCTTCCCATCTCTCTCTTGTATCTAGTACCTGCCACAAAGGTATAGAACAGAAGCCTATATATTTCATGAATATTTTCAATTTCAAGTTCCTGACATAATCCTGCCATTGGATAGATACATTGCCAATGGATTTAGAGGGATTCACACTCTTTTAGATAAAACTGAGATTGCAGCTCAAAACCCTTGTGATATTAACATTATTAGTATGTGCTTCCCTGAGACAGGAGAGCATTCCAAATGATTTTATCTCTTGCAGCAAATGAAGTCTCAGGATGACTTAAATTCCATTCTGTAACGTACTGTAATAGTAAGAAAATACATCACCCCACAAAAGATGTCCATCTCTGAACTCCACAAACTTTAAATAGGCTACAAAGTCAGCGGCACTTTGCAGATGTAATTAAACTTGGAAAGAAGAAAACAGAGAAAGTATCCCATGGGCCCATAACTAATGACACAATCCTTTGATCCTTTGAAACCTAACAGCTTCCCTATCCTTAAGCCCAACATAAAGGAAGCAGAAGGAAGATAAGAGAGATTTGAAGCCCGGGAAGCGCTTAAAGTCTGCTAGTAGCTTAGGAGAAGAAGATGGTAAGGTGGGCCTAAGACTGAGGGTGGAATCGGAAGTGTGGGGATTATGCTCAAACAGCACCCAGGACAGTGTCGCCTGTGTCTTATAACCACATGGGAGTGATTTCTGCCTGTGCCACAAAAGTCTGAAAAGGGTTCATGCCCAGAACATCTAGAAACACAGACCTGCAATTTTGAAAATTATTTAATTGCTTCATTTTGAAACCTAAAGGAGATTAACAGTGGGGTGATTTCCCACTCATGCTGCCCGCTGCACAGTCAGAGACTGGACATGGATGCTATCTTAAATAGTCAATTGGTAGTCATTTGTTAGCACAACAATGGGAGATTCTGTTTGCGTACTCCATTTCCTCCTTTTCAGCCTCCTTGATGCTGAAATTTATGAAGTTTTTGAGATGTGCTGTCTCAACACACAACAAGCTGGGATATTGATTAGCTCAAACAAAGCATTCAAGCAGATCCAGCTCCCTAAAGAGCCATTTGGTCTGCATCCTCAGAGCTAGCAGGTCAGTCTAATTCTTCTGGGAAAAGGCCCTTTAAAAACCAAGACTAGAAAATAGCTGTCATCACAAGAGGGTAGTAATTGGGACTCCTGAGTCCCAATAAAATTACTCAACCCTTATCTTTGGCCAGTTTGAGCACTCTCTAACATCTCTCTCTCTAAGTTTCTTCTCTAGGGTTGGCTAGCCTAGTCCACTAACCTGCTAATCCTGTAAGTCTTTCTCAGATTTATTATTCTGTGTGCATCCTACTTTGGTCATTTTTCACCTGCAAAGATAAATCCACACATGTAAAATGAATAAAATTAAACCATTTTTCATTAATCAATATTAATGTATGGTGCTAGAGTAAACAACTAAGGTGCCTTTCAATCTGATATCATTTATATCGAAGAGAATAGAGATTACATCTAATGAGAACAGAGATTTCCATTTCTATTTAGTAACTTCCACATTGATTTTCGCTTTGTATGATGCTTGCTTAAAACAATTTTAATATTTTCTGAAGTTTCTTACATACACAATTTGTATTTTATTTTTACAATATTGAAAACAACTTACCACTTTACAAAAAGATATGGATCAAAGTCACACGATAGCTCTATATGTATGCCCTTGTAAAAGGAGAACCTCCATTTCTTTTCTTTCTTTCTTTTTTATTTTAAATGAGTTTATTTGGGCTTACAACGCTGGACCACATCTGATGATGACTTCATTCATGGTATCGTCCCAAATAGCATGTGATTTCTCTATGTGACAAGAGAAAACAGAGTTATTTGTTCTTTCTCACCTTTTCTCTCCTATCCCTTCTTCTCCTTTTTCTTCTTCTTTCTACTCCTCCTTCTCTTTTTCTTCCTCTTCCTTTTCTTCCTCCTCCTCCACTTCCTCCTCCTCCTCTTCTTCTCTTCCAAGGTTTTTATTTATGTATTTATTTATTCACTTCATGCCCCCCTTTCTTGTCACCTCTCAGTCCCACCCTTCTTCTGATGTCCATCCACTTTGCCTTTCAGGATGGGGATTGAACATTTTAGTTAGGGTTCTCTCTTTTGCTTAGTTTGTTTAGATGTACAGATTTTAGTGGGTTTATTCTATATTGTATGTTTATATGAGTGAGTATATACCGTGAGTGTCTTTTTGCTTCTGGGACAACTCACTCAGGATGATCCTTTCCAGGTCCCACCATTTACCTGCAAATTTCATGATTTCCTTATTTTTCATTGCTGAGTAATACTCCATTGTATAGATGTACCACAGTTTCTGCATCCATTCTTCAGTTGAGGGGCATCTGGGTTGTTTCCAGCTTCTGGCTATTACAAATAAAGCTGCTACAAACATGTTGAGCAAATGTCCTTTTTGTGTACTTGCGCCTCTTTTGGGTATATGCCTAGGAGTGTTATGGCTGGATCTTGAGGAAGCGCTATTCCTACCCACCCTTCCTCTTTACCCTCCTTTCCTAGTCCACAGAAATGAGGAGTCCCTCCCCTACCATCTAATTCTAGCTTATCAAATCTCATCAGGACTGCCTGAATCCTCTTTCTCTGTGCCCTAGCAAGACAGCCCTCCCATGGCCAAGTTATCAAAAAGCAGCAGACAACTGAGTTATTATTAGAGACAGCCCTTGCTCCCCTTACTAGGAGACCCACATGGAGACTGAGCTGCCTATGAGTTACATCTGAGCAGGGGATCTAGGTCTTCTCCATGTATGGTTCCTGGTTGGTGTTTCAGACTCTGCCGGTTGTGGAGGAATATTTGAATTTTTTTTTAAAAAATATAGTATAACAGGGAGAGTACTTACCATCCTATTTGAAAATTAGCAAAAATTATAAAATATTAGTTTTTAAGACACTAGATGCTAGTCATAGAGGACACTAATTCTTGATAAATTGTATTGGAAAGATGTAGTATAACCCTGCAACAACTGAAAAAAAATTATTTTCTCTGTCAACAGAGAAAGTACTGTAAGAAGTTAGAAAAAATAAAATAATGAAGAATTATTTTACTAATAAAAGAAGGTCATAAAACATGAAATATAAGGTCAGTTGGGACAAGGAAAAGTTAAATTGCATGATGATATATTAAATCATAGTCATGTTAATAATAACATTAAAAATAAATGATATGACAAAAGATAGAGAGTCAGATTATTTAGTTTATAAAGAAATATCAAACCATTTTCACTACCAAAAATCTTCAACTCATTTCTGAATAAGAACTAGAGATAAGTAAAATCTGAACGTTCAAAACCAACTGTGCTGAAGCTGGCCAAGTAAGGAGAAAGACTGTGAGGTAAAATGACTCATAGAAAATATAGTGAATTTCAGAGAACATAAAGGAAGATCAAATTACAAAAAGAGTTTACAGATATTAATTTACTGATGAATACAGTAATTCCTAAGCAAAACCTCATTTAGTAACTAAACTTCATATCTACAGTGTAAAGATCAGGTATGCAAAGGGCAGAAAGACTAATACAGTATTTGGAATCAATATCTCAATATTCATTCAATCAGTGCTAGAACAAACAGAGCAAATTTAAACAGTCACTTAAGACATTTTCACAGAACTCACAACCTGAGCGTAGTGACAGCCATGAAATGCATAACAGACAATGAGAATTATATATTTCTTTTAATATTTGTGACAATTTCCAAAAATTCTTTAGACTATAAAAAAGGCATCAACAAACCCAAAAGGGTTTAGTCACAAAAAGTGTGCTATATAACTACAATAGAAGTTATTTAGAAATGTTCAAGAGAATCTCATGGAATCCCAAAACATTTAAAATTTGACATAAGTGAGGAAGCTATGGGAAAAAGAATGACTCAAAACTGTTAAATAGATAATGAACTGTATTGAAATAAAACATGTTAACACCTTGAAAACTGAATTAAAGTAGGAGATAAAAACTTATAACACCAAATGTTGAAATTATAGGTAAGTTTCAAAGTCAGGAGCAAAGAAACAAATAGAAAAACAAAACAAAATAGATATGAAAGCAAGTAACTTTCCTACGAAGTGGATGACAAAGAGTAGCTCTTATGTAGAGAACAATCTTGGGTATAAAAACATGATATTTCTCAAGTAATTCTGTGAGTCCTCGTATTGCAATGAGCAGCCCAGATAAAAACTTCCAAACCTCCTTTAAATACAACCTCACGTGTAACCCAATACCACAAAAGTATTCGTATTGAAATGTTCTGACAGCAGTTTCACTGATGACTTAAACTTAAGTATTAAATCAGAGTGAGGTATCCCAGAAATAGAAAGATACACATGGTATATACTAACTTGTAAGTGCATATTAGAAATATAATAGGATAAACATACTAAAATCTGTACACATAAAGAAGCTAATCAAGAAGGAGGACCTTGGTAAGATGATCAGAAAGGCAAAGGAGATGGACATCTGAAGAGGGAGAAAAAAGGGATCAGGACAGGAGCCTACCACAGAGGGCCTCTGAAAGGCTCTACTCAACAGGGTATCAAAGTAGATGCTGAGACTAATAGCCAAATTCTGGCAGAGTACAGGAAATCTTATGAAAGAAAGGGGAGATAGAAAGACATGAGGAGGACAGGAGCTCTACAAGGAGAGCAACAGAAAAAAAAAAAAAAAACCTGGGCCCAGGGGTCTTTTCTTAGACTGATACTACAACCAAGGACAATGCATGCATGAAGATAACTTAGAACCCCTGCACAGATGTGGCCCATCACAGCTAAGTGTCCAAGTGAGTTCCATAGTAATGGGAATAGGGAATAGGGAAGAAGTGGGGACTATAGAGAAGAGCCATATTATCAAAATGTAAGCTTAAATTTTTCTTTTTCATTTTTTTATTTATTACAATGTATTAATTTTATATCGCCATTGTAGCCACCTCTCTCAACTTCTCCCAGTCCCACCCTCCCTTTCTTCCCCCCATCCCCTTCTCCTTGTCCACTGAAAGGGAGAGTTCTCCTCCCCTGCCTCTGACCCAAGCTTATCAAATCTCATCAGGACTGCCTGGATCCTCTTTCTCTGTGCCCTATCAAGACAGCCCTGCCAGGGGCAAGTGATCAAAGAGCAGTGGACAAACTGAGTTCTTATCAGAGAAAGCCCCTGCTCCCCTTACTATGAGACCCACATGGAGACTGAGTTACCTATGGGTTACATCCAAGCAGAGCATCTAGGCATTCTCCATGTACGGTTTCTGGTTGGTGTTTCAGACTCTGCTGGTTGTGGTGGAAGAAGGTGGTAGGATTTGCAGAAGAAGAGAGAAGGAGGGTCATAAGAACCCCATTTCTAAAGAAGAGCTCGTGTTTCGTAGATCAAATAGGATTCAGTAAAGGTAATGGGATAGTGTATGTTTGCACAGCTCTTGATAACCAACCTTTTGGTGAGACTGTGTCCTGCTAGTTTGGAGAAAGAAAGGGGCTTAAGGCCATGCCCTGCAGCCAACAACAGTTCATAAAAGAACACTGCAAAAGCTACATTCTGGAGTATTTCGTTTTGGGGCAAACATCAGAGAAGACAACAGTCCTTAGTGATACAAGGGATGATATCTTGTGGTATTATGGTCAGCAAAGACCATAATTAAATCATTTTCAATTTGCTGACCCAAGGGTCTTCTGATGTAATGAATCTGAGTTGTTTTAAATACTACGCCAGTGGCTGTGTACCTGCTGCCCAGGTTTAATATAGTAACGTGCTTACGCTGACCACATCAGACAGTGCCTTCCACTGCTCCTCCAAAGAAACTGCAAGGACAGAACTTCCAGACTCCCTCATGAAGACAAGTAGTAGTTCCACTGTGAATATCTAAACAGCAGCTCAGAGCCACCTTTTCAACTATTATTTTATGGGAGATATTCGTAATTTCTTAGGATCTGATGTATGTATCATTTATATAGGTTTTTAAGGATTTGCTTTAAATTCTAGTATGTTTTAAGATAACCTTCAGGGTTCCATGTCCAAGTCTGACTATGAGTTTGCACAATCCAAAGAAGATGCCTTGCAGATGATGTGGAGCCAAGGGTCACTTGTAGAAAGAAACAGACAGAGCCATAAAGAAGGACCAGAGACATCTTGGGAAAACAAAATGTATTGATAGTTTTGGTTTTTTTGTTTGTTTGTTTTTCTATACAACTGTATGTACTTGCTGTAACCCCATCATATTCTGACAGAGATTTGGCATTATTTTGGAAACCACTAGAGACCCTGATTTCATAAAAAGACTGGAAAATTATCTCCCCCAACCCTATATCTGAGAGACAGCTAATATCCAGACTATATAAAGAACTCAAGATATTAAAAAAGCAACAAATCAAGTAATCTAATTTAAAAAAAAATGGGGTACAGAGCTAAACAGAGAATTCTCTGTAGAGAAATGTATAGTGGCAGAGAAACACTTAAAGAAATGTTCAACATCCTTAGTCATCAGGGAAGTGCAAATCAAAATGACCCTGAGATTTCACCTTATACCCACCAAAATGGCTAAGATCAAAAACCAAGGGACAATATATGCTGGAGAAGATATGGAGAAAGTGGAACCCTCCTCCATTGCTGGTGAGAATGTAAACTTGTACATCCACTTTGGAAATCAATCTGGCACTTTCTTAGACAAACAGGAATAGTGCTACCTCAAGATCCAGGTATACCACTCTTAGGCATTTATCCAAAATATGCTCAAGTACACAACAAGAACATTTGTTCAACCATGTTTATAGCAGATTTATTTGTAATAGCCAGAACCTGGAAAAAACCCAGATGTCCCTCAGTGGTGGAATGGATACAGAAATTATGGTACATTTACACAATGGAATAGTACTCAGCAATTAAATACAAGGAAATCATGAAATTTGCAGCAAACGGTGGGATCTAGAAAAGATCATCTTGAGTGAGGTATCCTAGAAACAGAAAGACACACATGGTATATCATCACTTATAAGTGGATATTAGACATATAATATAGCTTAAACATTAAAATCTGTACACCTAAAGAAGCTGAGCAAGAAGAAGGACCCTGAACAAGATTATCAATCCTCACTAAGAAAGACAAATCGGAATGACATTTGAAGAAGGAGAAAACAGAAAACAGGACAGGAGTCTACCACAGAGGGTCTCTGAAAGACTCTACCCAGCAGTGTATCAAAGCAGATACTGAGGCTCAAAACCAAACTTTGGGCAGATTGCAGGGAATCTTATGAAAGAAGGGGAAGATAGAAAGACCTGGAGGGGACAGGAGCTCCACAAGGAGACCAACAGAACCAACGAATTTGGGCACAGGGATCTTTTCTGAGATTGGCACTCCAACCGAGGACCATTCATGTATATAACCTAGAACTCCTGTGCAAATGTAGCTCATGACAGCTCAATATCCATGTGGGTACCCTAGTAAGGGGAACAGGCAGTGTCTCTGACATGAACACAGTGGCTGGCTCTTTGATCACCTCCCCCTGAGGGGGGAGGAGCTTTGCCAGGCGACAGAGGAAGACAGTGTAGCCAGTCTTGATGAACCCTGATAGGCTAGGGTCAGATGGAAGGGGAGGAGGACCTCCCCTATCAGTGGACTTGGAGAGGGGATGGGAAGAGATGAGGGAGCGAGGGTAGGATTGGGAGGGAATGAGGGAGGGGGCTACAGCTGGGATACAAAATGAATAAACTGTAATTAATATAATAAATAATAATTTAAAAAGAAAAAAGAATATTGGGAGGCTTATATAGAATTAGTCAGAAAGATCTTACATTTCATTTTTATTAATGACATTTAGAATGAAACATCATTGATAGAGTGAGTGAATTTATATCTGGAAGTGTTGACACTGAGCACTGCCTTGACCATTTAGGAGCTAGTATATAAATCAGTCTAGCTCTGAGCTCCATCCTCATGCCTCAGCTTCCTGAGTGCTAGATTATAGGTTTAGGACACCACACCCATCCCTTTTCAGAGTGTTTGTATAAGTAAGCTATCTTTGCACTTCAGAAAATTGTCATAAAATTTTGCTTACCATAGTATTACAAAATAAAATAAGAATAATAGGAATGTAATCCATTGTTGATATTCCCAAATAGCAATTTCATCTTGAATTAAAATTGTAGCTAAATATTGCCCAATTAGACATAATACAAAAGAATATCATTAAGAAATAATATTATTCTACAAACTCCCTAAAGAGTTGTAAAGCTACTATAATTATATGTTGTACAATTTAAAAGTGAAATATAGTTAACTTATACCAAAAGAATGAAATTTTTAGATAAATAAGGACAAAACTAAAAATTTTAGTAATTGTTACAACTTAAGATTTAAAGTTCAGTTTCTATATAGAAAAAGTAAATATTGTGTTAAACACAAAAAGATGCACAAATGTACTACACTCTTGCTATGTTCTTACATATTTTTCTTCTGTGTTAGATTCAGCAATGACTTTCCAGATGACGAGTGTACTATTTTTATCTCAAAAGAAATATTTTCTGTGGCTTCCCCTTGATTACTTCTTGGAAAAAATAAAATCCACACAAACAGAGTGAATCAAATTACGAGGACTCACCAAGACCCTTTTGGTGTCATACATGGGTGATGGCGGACGGTCTTCATGGCACGCTAGCAGGATTTGAAAATCCAGGTGGCACACATGCTCATGCCTTTTACCTCCTACACCCTAAGAGAGGCTGTAGGAACTGTCGTGCTGCTGGAGGGGCTGTGAGCCAAAGGAGGAAGACATGAAGTGATGTAGCATTCCCCACGGTTATCAGAAAATTTAATTTATGCACAACTTTACACTAGAAAGAGTAAGACACAAATACATGTCCCCTGAGAGGGAAAAAAATCTTCCAGATGGAAAATATGTCAGGTATCAGCTCTTCCTTCCCAGATTATTATTGTACCTATATACACTCACTTTAACAGAAGTAGAATGATTTAAAACTTCCAATAACCACTCCTGATTAAAAAAAATCATAATAAGTAGCCATCTCTTAGTAAATTGGTAGAACAATTAAATCTGGTTAATGGAATCTTGTGTGAAACCAGAATGTCAGAGGTAATATTCATAATAAAATTTCTTCCTCCATCTCACCTAGAAAAGGAAGTAAATTACCACCTACTTCACCACATTCATTCCGTGCTGTGAAGAGTCTCAACCAGAACAGGGTGAAAATTCAAAATAAAAGGGATTAAAAATTGCAAATTCAAGTGGCAATAAGCAGAAATGGTTGGACATCAATGCACAAGCATTCTTCTTGATTCAGTGAAGGGAGAGGATTGTTAGTGTCAAAAATAGTTTACATGCTATTAAGGCCATAGTTATAGAGCTGTGTGCTGAGTGAACACTCATTAAAAACACAATACATGAATGGATATTGTGGTATGCAAGGGTGTATCACCACAGCTGCTTGAAAGTAGAATCTGTTCAACATCCTTTCTCCCAAGGAAAGAAGCAAAGTCTAATCCCCTGTATCACTTAATAAGGATACTGATGTAGCATAAGAAGTTTTCTAATATCTAAGACATTACAATGATAAGAAACCATTTTTACTATACTTGTAATGATTTTTCTTTCTTCGTTAGACATTTTGCTCCTGTCTTAGCATTGAGAGTTTATTTTCTTCCTGGCAACTTGAGTTTACTGTTCACACTAAAAGATCTATGATCTTAGCCACTTTAAGGTACAGTGAGGTTATCGTGTTATTTAATATAACTTTGACATAGAAGAATTTTAAAAAATCTGAGCACTCCATAGGATTCAGATAGATGCCCCTTTCATATTCCTGGAAAGCAACAGTTTTCCAATTTTCATATGACCATTTGTCTGTCTGGGCCTGTTCTGTTGACAAATCATTTCTTCTGGAAGTGCTTGTTGCTTTGGCGTCTTTGTGTCTTCTCATAGTACTTTGTGAGACACCAAGGATCCTTTGTAATGTGACATTTAAATTTAATTATCCTTTTCCCAAAAGTGTTTTGTTATTCACTGATATTTCATTTAGCTTAGACTGGTTTGGTACTTTTATTGGTTTTCAATTTAAAAGGATACTAATTCTCTGTAGTATATCTCAGTAGCCCCACATGTGGAACTAGAATAAGTCCTCCAAAGGCTAACTTACTGGGGATCTCAGATGAGTGCCGGACAAACTCACCTACTATACTTTCTATTTCCTGATGGCTACTGAGGACTGAGTCATCATTCAGAATTTACTTATGCAAAGATTCAAAGTAATCTATATGCAGAGGCTGAACGGCCCGCCTCATGCCACTGCCTCTCTTCTGTCCAGCTGCCACTGAGAAGTCTCCTTTCTGATCACTCTGCTCAGATCCACCCCTCTTGACTCTGTCTCTACTGGTCAGAGCATGAAGAAAGTACTTGATTTGTGCAATGTCTTTTCTTGTACTCTCAAATTGTAACTATTTCTCTTTGCCTAAGTAAAGTTCATAATTTTGACTAAAAAAAACTGTATTTCATATTTCAATCCTAAGTCATGTGTTGTCATATAGTTAACCCAACTTTATTGATTTGTCAATGTCCCCTCATTACCTAAGAGTTTGGATAAACCTGTATCACTGTCCTTTGCCCTATCTGATGTCTAGGCAGTTCAGGTTCAGGGTTCTGCTTGCTCCACTTGGATAATGTTGCTTCTGTTCTGTTTTGCAGGAGAAATCCTGTGAGTTTTTAGCAGGACAATAGTGCAGTTCAGATAATGTTTGTATGTTGTTCTTAAGCTGAGGAGAAAGCAAGCATTACTCATAGCCAAAGAAAACTATAGTGGAAGGTTTTTTGTTTTTGTTTTTTTCAGATCTCAATACTCTTGTAGGGGCATTTTAATGGAAACGTTGGCCCCAGGCACAAGGCCATCCTAAACCTCCAAGCTCATACTCCTCACCTCTACTTTATTTTTAATATAATTTTTTATTAATTATAATGTATTCATTTTTATTCCATCTGTAGTCCCACCCTCAACCCTCCCAAACCTACTTTCCCACCCTCCCTCATATCCTCCTGTGCCCCTTCCCCAGGGTTTTTTCTGAGACTGATATTCCAACCATGGACCATTCATAGAGACAATCTAGAATCCCTACACAGAGGTAGCCCGTGGCAGCTCAGTCTCCAAATGAGCTACCTAATAAGGGGAACAGGGGCTGTCTCTGACATGAACTCAGTGGCTGGCTCTTTGATCACCCTTCCCCAAAGAGGGAGCAGCCTTACTAGGCAACAGAGGAAGATTTTGAAAGACAGTCCTAATGAGACCTGATAGGCTAGGGTCAGTGGAAGGGGAGGAGGACCTCCACTATCGGTGTTATTTTTGTTTTTGTTTGTTTGTTTGTTTTGTTTCTTATTTTTTTTTTGTTTTTTAACTCAGTTCTGTTACGTAAATATTTTTTTCTGCCATTTACAAAGAAATTGTAAGGCTAAAAATTTAGAGGTCAAAAGTACAGGTTCGTTAACTCTGGACAATACGGTATTCGTAGAAGAGAATAAGCAGTTTCTGGGCATAAGGGAATGCCAAGGCTTCCAGAGTTTTGTAGCCACTGCGGAAAAGGATAACAATTAATTAGGGATTGCATGTCCAGAAGAGACATACAGGTAACCTCTTGCCATCAGGAATCGAATGGGACCTATAAGCTCTAGACCCTGTAGCAAAATATATGAGCCATTTTCCCTTGCTCAGCCAAGAAGTAACTAGCACCCAAGAAAACCAAAATTAAGTATTGCTGATATTATGCATGCTACTGAAGGCAGAGCAGCTTTGGATCTAGGCACAGATAAACCTCCTAGACTATCCCCTAGAGTTGAATGTTACAGAATAACCACTGGTGGTTATGGTCTTTTACCTTCAAGAACACTTCTTGGGAAGAAGTGGTTTAACTTCTCAAAGGTTTATTGTGTGTGCATCTAGGCATTATAGATGGGGATTATAAGAAAGAAATCAAAATCATGACATATGTAAAAAGGAAGGTGCAAATTAATGCAAGGGATACAATTTTCAGCTGCTTCCCTACATCAGGGCCAAAGCTGCTCCAGTAGAAAGAACAAGGGCAATTGGGAGTACTAAAAAATGTGTGTTCTGGCAAATGGTGGTTAATGCTCAGAGAACTAAATTAATATTACAAATAAATAGTGTTGAAATAAAAAGCTTGGCAGATACAGGAACAAAAGTCAGTATCCTTTCCCAGAAGCCTTGGAATCCAGATTGACCACTTCAGAAGGTTTGTACACAGCTTATAGGAATTTTTATGATAATTCAAATAGAAAATGCTTTTGCCATTTAAGGTTGATTCCAGTCCTTGAAACTGCTCCTGCCTGCTTTCTAGCAATGAGTGCAGTAATCCTTCATGGGGAGGTGGGGGAGTGACAAAGTTAGTTATATCCTCTGGGAAAGTCTTAGCGAAAAACAAAGACACGTTCTGTTAAAAAAAAAAAAAAAAGACAAAGTGTAGGGTGAATTAAATGTGTGGGACCAGAAGGGAAAACAGAAGTTCAGACTCTATGTGGCTGACATGCCCATAAATTTATGGGGAAGGGATCTTTTACAGTATTGAGGTACTCAAATTAATATTCCTGCAGTCCCAGAGAAATCAGTGATGAAATTAGGGGTTAAATGGTAGAAGCTCCTGGAAAGGTATTAATACAGGTAATTAAAAACAATCATAAGTTGTACCCGTTGTCTAAAAACAGGACATCTCAGGGACTGAGTTTCCAAATATATCAGCAGGGTAACAGCTGAGATAGCATCAAACCCTTCCTCTGAAATGGATATCAAACAGAGCTGTGTGGCAAGAACAGTGGCCCACACAACGGAAAACTTGGAGGCACTTCAACAACATGTACAAGAGCAGCTGGAGACTCAGCGTATAGAAGAGTTTAGCAGCCCATGGAATTCCCCTGTGTCTGTTGTGATAAAAGAAATTAGGGAAAGAGAGGATGGTAGCACATTTAAGAATAGTGAACAGAGTAATTCAACCAATGGGTCCTTTAAAACCTGGATTCCTTTACCTTCTTTGTTACCTAGATCACTGCCTGTGATAGTAATGGACTTTAAAGATTGCCTTTTTCCTAGAACCCTGACAATGCAGCCACTTCTGATGAGAACTGATAGACTAATATCAGAAATAAGGAGAGGAGGACCTCCCCTATCAGTGGACTTGGGGAGGGGCATGCATGCAGAAAAAGGGGGGAGGGTGAGACCGAGAGGGAAGGAGGGAGGGGCTTATGGGGGGATACAAAATGAATAAAGTATAATTAATAAAAAAAAGATTGCTTTTTTCATAGTACCCTTGCATGAGCAGTATAGGGAAAAGTTTGGTTTTTCAGTACCTACTCTTAATAATAGTGGTTTGAAAAAGAGATGCCATTAGAAGGTGTTTCCATAGGGAATACTAAATAGTCCAACTTTATGTCAACATTTTGTGCAACAACTATTAGAAAAAATTCATAGGCAACTTTTTTTTTTTTTTTTTTAGTTTGTGTCTATTATCTCAGTGTCCCCAGGGTCACCCATACACTATATTTCCAAATTCCCTTTTTATAATTTTTATTTTTATTAATTAAAATTTATTTACTTTGTATCCCTCCTGTAGCTCCTTCCCTCCTCCTTTCCCAATCCCACCCTCTCTCCGCCTTCTCCACCCATACCCCTCCCCTAGTCCACTGATAGGGGAGATCTTCCTCCACTTCCTTCTGATCCTAGTCTGTTAGTTCTTATCAGGACTGGCTGCATTGTCTTCCTCTGTGGCCTGGTAAGGCTGCTCCCCCCTCAGGGGGAGGTGATCAAAGAGCAGGCCAATCAGTTCATGTCAGGGACAGTCTCTGTTCCCATTACTACAGAACCCACTTGGACACTGAACTGCCATGGGCTACATTTGTGCAGGGGTTCTAGGTTATCTTCATGAATGGTCCTTGGTTGGAGTATCAGTCTCAGAAAAGACCCCTGTGCCCATATTTTTTAGTTCTGTTGCTCTCTTTGTGGAGCTCCTGTCCTCTCCATGTCTTACTATTTCCCACTTCTTTCATTGTCTTCAGAACAAAATGACTGCCTATAGATTGGGAAAGGATCTTCACCACCCCTATATCTGACAGTGGGCTAATATTCCAGAATACATAAAGAACTCAAGAAGTTAAAAAGCAACAAATCAATTGATACAATTAAAAAATGAGGTACAGAGCTAAACAGAGAATTCTCAATAAAGGAATATCGAATGGCCGAAAAACACTTAAAGAAATGCTCAGTGCCCTTAGTCATCAGGAAAATGCAAATCAAAATTACCCAGAGATTTCACCTTACACCCATCAGAAAGGCTAAGATCAAAAACTCTTGCTGTATAGGATGTGGAGAAAGGGGAACCCTCCTCCACTGCTAGTGGGAATGTAAACTGTAAAACCACTCTGAAAATCAATCTGTCGCTTTCTCAGACAGTTAAGAGTAGCCTGTGGTAGCTCAGTAACCAATTGGTTTCCCATAGTGAGGGGAACAAGGACTATTTCTAACAGGAACTCAATGACTGGCTCTTTGGCCTCCCCACCCCCCAAGGGAGGAGCAGTCCTGTTAGGCCACAGAGGAGAGCTTTGCAGCCAGTCCTGAAGATACCTGATAAAACAGGATCAGATGAATGGGGGGGAGGTCCCCCCTATCAGTGGACTTGGCAAGGGGCACGGTGGAGATGAGGGAGGGAGGGAGGGACTGGGAGGGAATGAGGGATCGGGACACGGCTGGGATACAGAGTTAATAAAATGTAACTGATAAGAAAAAAATAAAATTAAAAAAAAAGAATAGTGCTTCCTCAATATCCATGTATACCAATTGTAGGCATATATCCAAAAGATGCTCAAGGATATAACAAGGACATTTGCTCAACCTTGTTTGTAGCAGCTTTATTTGTAATAGCCAGAAGCTGGAAACAACCCAGTTGTCCTTCAAATAAAGAATGGATACAGAAATTGTGGTACTTCTACACAATAGAATATTACTCAGCAATAAAAAACAAGGCAATCAGTGGGAACTGGAAAAGATCATCTTGAGTGAGGTGTCCCAGAAGCAGAAAAACACACAGGCTATATACTCATTCATAAGTGTATATTAGACATATAATATAGGATAAAACTACTAAAATCTCTACACCTAAGGAAGCTAATCAAGGAGAACTCTGGCTAAGATGCTCAATCCCCATTCAGAAAAGCAAAGAGGATGGACATTAGAAGAGGGAGAAAACAGGGAACAGGACAGGAGCCTGCCACAGAGGGCCTCTGAAAGGCTCTACCCTGCAGGGTATCAAAGCAGATGCTGAGTCTTATGTCTAAACTTTGTGCAGAGTGCATAGGC
Organism: Psammomys obesus; assembly: GCF_907164565.1. Classification (NCBI taxonomy): domain Eukaryota; kingdom Metazoa; phylum Chordata; class Mammalia; order Rodentia; family Muridae; genus Psammomys; species Psammomys obesus. The sequence goes on from NW_026592732.1 coordinate 8,264,038, forward strand.
AACTTTGTTAATATATCATTCACCATTACATGAAAAATATGTTATTGGCTAGTTCTGATAAAGAAACTTTGGAGAAAATGTTTAAGGAATTTAAAGAATTCTCCCATGCTAGGGGTCAGAGATTGTGTTCTAGAAAAACTACAAAGGAAATTGTTGACCTTGGTGTTTTGACAAACCTATTTTATTTGGTGTTATTAAATGCTCCTACTGACCTTCCAACCCCCCAGCATCTCTTAGGAGGAAAAGTAAGTTAATGGGTCTAGGGGGCAGGATTCTCTCTGTTACTTCCTGCTGGTTAAGGTCATAGGATTGGGGGGGTAGGATACCAGTGTTTGTCACCCAGAAATCCAAAAGTCCAAGTAACCAGAAAATTAGTAAAAGCAGCAGAAGGGTGAACCAGCAACAAGCAGTCCTTCTCCAAGCAGCCAGTCTTCTTCCTCTAGGCTGTCATATTTTTACCCTTCAAACGCCTTAGAATTCAACTACTTTTTCCTGGCAATTACCATGCCCAGAGGAGACAAGTAACAGGTGTGAACAAACTGAAATTCCCAACTTGGAATTTTAACAAAAAAACATGTTTATATATCATAACCCAAAATATCCACAATATTTCCCCCTTTCCATTTGAAAAAAATGGCTTTTACCTAACATTAATAAACTACATATAATGAGAGTTATGAGAATTTTCGGGTAAGATTATATTTACAATGTCCAGTACATTTGCGTTGACAATCTTGGAAAAAGCATCCCACTATATATCCTATCCTGGTGAGTCCTAAGTTTAGAAGTGGTGCCAGGAGCAGATGTGGCTCTCTATAAGAAACCCTTTTTAATATTGAAATATTTAAAATGTCATATTCTATAGATATCTAAAGCCTTTGAAGGCCACCTATTTATATACCATTATATAGTGCATAATCATATCTATCTATCTATCTACCATCTTTTGAGCAATGTTGCTTGTGTCTAGTTATGTATTATCTACTTAACCTTGAAAACATATTCAAGAGACTGAATAGAGATTATTTCTGTAATCAACTAAACTAGCATCTAACAAGGCTACAAGTAATATTATTTATAAGTTTCTAACTACTAATTTGTATTTCCAAACATACTGAACAGTTTAAATATTTGTTTTCTTTTTTATTGTTTATTATTATTAGTTACATTTTATTAACTCTGTATCCCAGCTGTATCCCGCTCCCTTATTCCCTCCCAATCCCACCCTCCCTCCTTCAGCTTCTCCCTGCCCCCTTCCAAGTCCACGGATTGGGGAGGACCTCCTCCCTTTTCATCTGGCCCTGTTTTATCAGGTATCTTCAGGACTGGCTGCAAAGTCCTCCTCTGTGGCCTAGCAGGACTGCTCCTCCCTTGGGGTTAGGGAGGTCAAAGAGCCTGCCATTGAGTTCCTGTCAGAGATAGTCCCTGTTCCCCTTACTAGGGAAAACCAATTGGTTATTGAGCTACCATGAGCTTAGTCTGAGTAAAGGTTCTAGGTTATATCCATACATGGTCCTTGGTTGGAGAAACAGTTTCAGAAAAAAAAACCCTATGCCCAGATATATTTGGTCCTTGTCAAACTAGCATTTTACACCACATTTTTCAAATGAGCTGAATATGTAAAATACATTAAGCAAAAGTTGAACAAAATAGCCTTAAATTTCTATCAATATACAATAAATGAGTTACATATATACAATACATTGAGCAAAAGTTGAACAAATAACTTTAAATTTCAATCAATATACAATAATCTATTCCAATACATATTTGACACTAGTGGATTCAACAAGCTACCATGTTTCCTGTAATTCTATATGCCCCCTCTCTTTTTTTTTTTTTCACCTGATACTGGCTAAGAGAGAAAGATAAGAGAAAAAAGAATGATAGAGGGGAAAAAGAAAGAGATCCCTGATTTTAACATTTACTTTTTTCCCCCTTACCATGACCAATCCACAACCCACCAAATGACCAACAATATCCCAACCCACCTCTTCGGAAAGGGGGTAATGTTTTCTTAAAATTATTTTTTGTTGTCTGGGGGAAAACATCTTTTTGGGTACCCTTAAAAATTAGGATATTGACCAAGTGATGAAAAAGTTAGCTGTATATTTTTTTCTGTCCAGTCTCTGTGTTTTCTGTACAGTATCAGTGTTTTCTGACTAATCTCTGTGTTTTCTGTCTAGTCTGAAAGTGTTTTTGTCCAATATCTGTAGTATCATTCATTTGGGCTAGCCCGTTTAACATTGGCCTAGGAGTAGATTCTTGAGGAAAGAGTAACTAAGGCAGTCTGTGAGACTGTAATCACCTGGACTACTTGCATTATCTTCACTGTTATGTGGTCTTTTGCTTTTAATATAAACAAACTTTCAAAGGTAATATTATAGGTACATTTTTGCATCATGAAGACCAGGTAAGCCAACAAGATTCATTTACGTTTCGAAGACATTCAAGTCTCAGCTAGTGGGAGGTCTTCCCTGGTCAAATCTTATCTTTATAAGTTTTGTTGGTAACCACATATTTCATTCTCTGTAGAAACATAAACATAACCACTTTCCCAACTCAAAACTATTGCAGGTTTCCATTCTACTGTTAACATGTCCTTATAATAAATGGGCTGTTCTAGTTCTACAGGTTTTTCTATAAGCCAGTGTCTATCAGCTGCTGTTGTTCCTTTTTCACAAAATTAAAAAAAAATTAGAGTTAACAAAGCATTATTTACAGTGTCCATCCCATTTGTCTTTCTAAGTGAAGATTGACCATCTTACCACAGGTCCTGTTTTTTGTTTATCTTCTTTAGGTGTATAGATTTTAGTATGTTTATCCTATCTTATAGGTCTAGTGCCCACTTATAAGTGAGTATATACCATGTGTGTGTTTCTGCTCCTGGGATACCTCACTCAGGATGATCTTTTCTAGATTCCACCATTTGCCTGCAAAGTTCATGACTTCCTTGTTTTTAATTGCTGAGTAGTATTCCATTGTGTAAAAGTACCATAATTTCTGTATCCATTACACAGTTGAGGGACATCTGGGTTATTTCCAGGTCTGGCTATTACAAAGAAAGCTGCTACAAACATGGTTGAGCAAATGTCATGTTGTGTACTTGAGCATCTTTTAGATATATGCCTAGGAGTGGTATAGATGGATCTTGGGGAAGCACTATTCCTAATTGTCTGAGAAAGTGTCATATTTATTTCCAAAGTGTTTGCACAAGTTTACATTCCCATCAGCAATGAAGGAGGGTTCCCCTTTCTCCACAACCTTTACAGCATGTGTTATTACTTGAGTTTTGATCTTAGCCATTCTGCTGGGTGTAAGGTGAAATATCAGAGTTGTTTTGATTTGCATTTCCCTGATGACTAACGATGTTGAGCATTTCTTTAAGTGTTTCTCTACCATTCTACATTCCTCTACAGAGAATTCTCTGTTTAGTTCCATACCACCTTTTTAATTTGGATTGCTTGATTTGTTGCTTTTTAACTTCTTTAGTTCTTTATATATTCTGGATATCAGCTCTCTATCAGATATAGGAGAAAACAAGTAATAGGATAAGAACCTACCACAGAGGGCCTCTGAAAGAGTCTACCTAGCAGTGCATCAAAACAGATGCTAAGACTCATAACTGAACCTTGGGCAGAGTGCAGGGAATCATATGAAAGAAGGAAGGGGGAGTTAGCATGACCTGGAGAGGACAAGACTCTACAAGGACCAAATATATCTGGGCCCAGGGGTCTTTTCTGACACTGTTTCTCCAACCAAGGACCATGAATGTGTATAACCTAGAACCCTTGCCCAGATGTAGCAATTAATGTACTTGATGCAAAGTCCAATAAAGAGCTAATAATAATAAGGCTAGATTTTTTTAAAGGGACTCAATAATGACATTTGTTGATGGGAAACACTTTACAGGTAAAAGACAGAAATTGACCAAGTGCAAAACAAACAAACAAACAAACAAACAAACAAACAAAACTCATGCAAGCACCATCCAAAAAGAAAATTTAAAAAATACATTCATTTTAATAAGTTATCATCAGGAGCTACAAAATAAAAGATAATAGAAATGATGAAAAAGGGATTGTTCAACTAAAATTGTGAGAGAAGTACCAGATATTTCAATAGGCTCTTCTGGCCAGTGTGCGAATCCTCATATATGGTGTGCCTGCGCATACATGCCCACACCAGCACCATACAATACCACCACCACCACCACCAACATACTACCGCATTAACTGACTGAAGAGGAAATATTTTTAAAAAGAGGTACTTTGAAAAATATTATTTTGAAAACCAATTCTTTGGTGTGCTATAGTAACCAGTACCCACCATTAATCTGTACAGCAATAAGCAAATAAAGCTAAGAAGACATCACATCTTTTTTATATATATAATTTATTTTATGTGTATTGGTTTGAGTAGGTCAGATCCCCTGGAACTGGAGTTACAGACAGTAGTAGGCTGCCATGTGGGTGCTGGGAATTGAACCCAGGTGCTTCAGAAGAACAGCCAATGCTCTTAACCACTGAGCCATCTCTCCAGCCTCGGCATCACATCTTCTGATCTAGCTTCATAATTTTGAAATTCATCAATATTGTTTCAGCTCTCTATATTTTGTTATTTTTCATTGTTAAGTTGATTCTACAAAGTGTAAATGCAAATTTTTATTTCTAAGAACCTAGCACCATTACTATTATTACTCTTGGGAGTAAGCACAGGTGACTCAGTAAGTCACCTGTGAGCATGTACCTTTGCAAACACTTGAGAGCCTGGTAACATAAAGTACCTTGATGTACCAGATCTTGACAAGCTTGATTTTTTATGACATAATTTCTTTTCATACCTTGGGCAACCATTCTTATCAACTGTATTTTTAATTTTAGTTAATAATTATATATGATTTTATCTTGTTATTCATTGTTATTAATCACTACTTTACAGTTGTCAATTAGTCAGTATACTGACTCATCCATTTGCTTAATAGATGATTATATATTTAGGTTTATTATTGTTTAGTGTATGATTTCAATAAACTATATTTCAAGAAAACTGTCAGTTTTATTTCAAATGTCGAGTTTCTTGGCATGAACTTGTTTATAATTTTCAGTCTGCCACAGTAATTTATTTGATTTCCCAGAATTATGGCTTGTGAGCTCTTTGGCTTCTGAAATTCTAGCATGTGTTTTCTTTTTTATTTTATAAACTAGAAGTTTCCTGACATTAGGAACTCACCAAAATATCAGTTTATGTCTCTGCTTAGTTTCTGTTCTCTACTTATTTTACATCATGTTTAAATTATATTACAAAATTATTATTTGTGTTTATTCCCTCTTTTTTTCTAGTTTAATATTCAAAGCTGAGGTCTGATATTAGACTAGCTTTGTTCTCTAATATAAATATTTAAAACTGTAACTTTCTCTCCTGATACTAACTTTGTATTTTATATGTTGTACATATGCTTTACCATTAAATTATTTTTCAATGTTCCTTGTGACTTCATCTTTGACTTGTGAACTATTTAAATATGCTTTCTGTAACTTACATTTTTAAAGCAGATTAACAATTAATTATGATTCCATTTTTTATTTGATATGCACAATTGTTCATGCATTCTGACTTTTTTATAGCATGACACATACCCTTCCTCAGTGACAATACCATCTACACATGAAAGAAAGGGGTATTAATTTATTCGGGATGAAGTTTCATTTATTGGTCAGTGAGGTCAAAAGATTGATTGTGTTTATCTTGTTCTTAAGATGGCAGAGACAAGTGGCTTAAAGAAATGTCATTCACTTTTCACAGGTCTGCATACTGGGAAGGCTGGGAATATGGTATCAGAATTGTTGCTCTGCTGAAAGTGGTAGAAGAACTTTGAAGTGGTCCATCTTCTCTTTGTGTCTCTACAGGGTGTTACAAAGCATGGAACAGGGATAAAGTTCCCTTATTATTTGTTTTGGTGTAGTAATTCCATCATGGACACCCTACCCTCAAGAAATCCTGTAAATATAGGTGCATACTAAATAATCTATATGCATATCCTACCAAATAGGAGATTTTATATTTTAACCATAAAATGTGATACAGAATACAGACATTCAATTTATTAAAAAATATAAAATCATAACTCAGCACTGTAATTCTATTACAAAACCATCTTTACTTCTAATTCCTTCAATAGCATTGACCATTGTCCTTTGAATTTTACTTGTTAGTGAAGTCACATTTAGTGTTTCCAGTGAATGAATCAGGTTCATTATTGAGAAACATCTCTCTAGTTTTTGAAAAATTTTCTTTGTTAGGATGAAAATTCTTTGACAGGAAGACAATTCTTTATCTGATATAAAAAAATGCCACCATGGATTTTGATTTTGGTTAGAATATGTTGAGCTTGAAACCCACATGTCTGTCCTTATAAAAAGAGACAGTGAGCAGATATGCATGATACTTTGCAACTTTGAACTCTGAAGATCAAAAAAATCTAAAGCCAGAGTTAACAGTAGCTTATACATATCTGAACTTACATAATTTGATGATTCTCTGTACCTTTTTATGGAGTAAGTGAACAAACATTGAATTACCCCAGATAGGACACTAATGACAGAAAGAGTTGCACTCAGGTCTAGTGTAGTGAACTTAGTGAAGTTACTCACAGGAATGCAGAATGATAAAAGGCAGTGAACAGATGAGAAGCCCACTCCAGGGCTGACTCTACTAGCAGACAGCTCAGCAGCTTAGAGAGTTTTCTCTCCCTAAAAACCATTACTGCTTGTTACACTGGAGTAGAGTGGGGGCCTTGTGAATCCTGTAAAATTCAGCAGTTTCTTAAGTACTGCATATTTTGTTTACTTCCTCAGTCTTAAAAATAATTCTTTAAGAAGAAAGTGTTTCAGAGGCCCTCTGTGGTAGGCTCCTGTCCTGTTCCCTGTTTTCTTCCTCCTCCAATATCCATCCTCTTTGCCTTTCTGTATGGGGAACATCTTAGCCAAAGTCCTCCTTCCTGATTAGCTCCCTTAGGTGTACAGATTTTAGAATGTTTATCTTTTATTATATGTCTAATATTCATTTATGAAGGCAGATGCTGAGACTCATAGCCAAACTTTGGGCGTAGTGCAGGGAATCTTATGAAAGAAGGGGGTGATAGTAAGACCTGGAGAGGACAGGAGCTCCACAAGGATAACAACAGATCCAAACTTTCTGGGCACAGGGGTCTTTTCTGAGACTTATATTCCAGCCAAGGATCACTCATGGAGATGGTCTGGAACCCCTGCACAGAGGTAGCCTATGACAGTTCAGTATGCAAGTGGGTTCCATAGTAATGGTGACAATGACTGTCTTGGCCTGCTCTTTGATCACCTCCCCCTGAGGGGTGAGCAGCCTTACCAGGCCACAGAAGAAGACAATGCAGCCCCTCCTGATGAGACCTGATAGACTACAATCAGAGGGAAGGGAGGAAGACCTCCCTTATCAGTGGACTGGGAGAGGGACATGGGGAAGAGGGAGGGTGGAATTGGGAGAGGAGGAGGGAGGGAAGTACAGGGGAGCTACAAAGTGAATAAACTGTAATTAATAAAATAAAAATAATTAAATAATTAAAAAAGGGAAAAGAAAGTGTTTTCATTTGAAAAAGCTGCATAACAAATAGTGTCATCTTTATAGTTTATTTTTATTAGTTTCTTGTTTTAGTATCCTAGATTCTGAGATTCCAGGCACGTAGCATTGTGCCCACTGAATTCATGGCAATGCTTTCTGGATAGTTTGCTTGGAGAGCTGGAGGCCAGATCTACACTTCCATGAAATTGAGAAGCTCCAAAGAAACAGTATTTTCCAGACAACAGCTCCAATGCGTATAAGTTAACAGAGAATAAACAAGACATGCACATACTCAAGCTGACAATACCTACTATGAAGAAGATAGAGTAGGCTCTAAATCCTACTGGTAGCCAAGAAGGTATTTGTAATTGATATCTATTGACAGAGAGAAAAATCAGCTTTCTCTAATCGAGAGACGCTGAATACACCCAAAACATTCCATGTTACGCTTCATTCCCTACAGTAGTTGGCCTACACAAAAACGACTTCATGGGTTTGTTTGTTTGTTTTGTTGTTGTTTTCGTTTTGCTTTGTGTATTTGTTTCTTTGTGTGTGTGTTTGAGAAAGAGAGAGATAGAGAGAGAGAGAATACTTGTGCACACATTTTGGTTTAGTGATTTTGATTTTATTTTGGGGAAGACAGGACGAACATGAAGTTGATGGGGAAATAGGGGATATCTGCGAGGAATTGGTTACAGGAAATCATATAATAAAAATATATGAAAAAATTTTAAATGTAAAAACTAGAAAAAAATGGGTAACATGCTTTTGGTAGCATATGTAATGTGTGCTTATGATTCTAACACCCAGAAATCAATTCTTTCTTCCACCAAATTGTTGACATTGCTGAGGCCTCAACAGTGGGGTTCCCAGAATGAATGTAATTAATGACTTAACAAAGTGGTTTATGCTGCTTCTTTCATTAATTTAGAGAAAACACTTAACAGCATGTCTACTCTGTGTCAGATGCCATCAGATTTGAATTTCAAACCTTTCAGTTGTACTAACGCTATGTGTTTAATCTCTTTGCAAAAACATAAAAAAAGACTTGTAATGTACTGGCAGCCCTGGTACCTCCTCTGCTTATGGAAAAGCCAGTCTCTTTCTTGATTCACACCCAGGAAATAGGCACCAATACATTGAACTAATTTGTTGCATTCATTTGCCATTTAAGTTCTTTTTGACAGAGGACAATCTAAACAACTAACACCAAACCAGCCAGGTTTTGTGGCCATTAAAAGCATTCGTGTTAATAGCATCTTAGAGGAATGCCCTTATTCTGCAATGAATGTCTCAATTACTTTGTTTGGTTTCACAGAACTGTCTTTGTTCATATTTTATCAAACTGCTTCTTTCTCCAAAATGAAATTGAGAAGACTTCTGCCTCAGTCAACATAGTGCCAGAATTGCTCTCAACTAGAAAACCAAATTAAATAACTGAACTAACTGCATCAGATACTGAACATCACAACAGATAAAGCAGGTTTGTGATCCCCGAGGGAAGTAAACAAATGAGGTACAAGCTATCATTGTCCACAGTCATTTCCTAGAGGCAGTTTGGAGTCACAGAGCAAGAAAGAATAGTCAGAGCTGGTTGTTTCAATGGATAAGGGAAGATCGCCAGATGCCAAGAGAGCTAAACAGCTCAATTTTGATATGCGCACTGGAGTGAAGAAAAACAGCTTTCACAGAGAGCTTCAGAGATCTTTGAGGAGGGCAGGGTATTCCTTTTTAGGTATTATCTGCATGATGTGAGATGTGTGAAATGAAACCCCTTAATTTGGGAAAGTAAGACAGGAGACCAGAAACACTTCAGATCATCCCAGTAGCTAATGCGGCACCGGGAATATTTAATGTGTCCTTCCTCCCACCTTCCGGAATTGAAAAACCTCATTGCACTGTGTCAGGAGAGTGGAGACTTGAAAAAGAGATGTGGAAATTCATAACTGCTGGGTGATAAGATGACTCAGCTGTTAAAGGTACTTGGCAGCAAGTCTGATGATCTGAGTTTTATCTGGGTATATACATGGTTGAAAAAGAGATACAACTCCTAATGATTGTTCTCTCATCTTTATTCACACTGTGGCATCTATATACACACATACACTCATGTACACACAAACAAGCATACACACACATCTTATTAATCAATATAATCAATTAACAGAGTAACATATGCAAAAGCCAATTAGCAGAAAATGACTAAATGTTGTTCCCAACCTGGGCTTCACAGAGCAAAGAAAAATATGCACCAGGAAAGCCCATGATTTCCTATCATGAGAGAAGTCAATACTTCAGTGGCCTTGCTAGAGTCATGAAACTGGTGGCCCAGCATCTTTGAGCCATGCTCTTTGCTCAGCTTACCAATCCATTTTCAGTCTTCAGGATGCTCTCCCTTTCTTAATAAGTAGTCTGTAGTTCTTTGTTTATTCATGTGTCCATGATCCAACACTGCCTGGAAACTTTATCAGATATTGTGGGGTCTTTAACAATTTGTGATTATATTCTTCACAGTGTTCACCTCCTGCTATGGTGTTAAATTCACTCTGTAATAAATGCTGCTTCATCTTTATTCTCACAAAACAAACTTCAATTTGAGCAAACTGCAACCCACTGATGAATGAGCAAGATTAAGTCAACAAGCGCTAAGTGCTACTACCTTCAGACCCAGGTCCCAGGAATGGAACAGTGATACATCCAGGATCCACTCAGAACATAGGATGTGAAATCCATAGCACTTATTACAGAAGAGAATTTTAGAGAATACAATAGACATATGCGATTTCCTGAAAATGTAACATGTAATTCGACAAAGCCTTTAATATGTCTCAGTGTATATTTTATTTTATGGGTAAATGCATAGGAATAGTAAAGGAATAAAATGTCATGAGCAAATTAGAGGTGATACAATAAACACTAGTTTAAGTGGAGGAAAGTAAGAGGGACTAGGATATAACCACACAGAAATAGAAAACAACTTATAAGGTTGTTGATATAAACCTAATTAACTCTAGACAAGATAACATTTCTAATGATTAATCATTATCATCACCAGAACCCAGAGCCCCGAAACCAAACTAAGAAATGATTTTTCAGAGTAAGTGAATAAAGCAACTGATTCAAGGCATATCTCAATATAAATGTAAATGTTTATGGGTTGGGGATATGGTCAGTGGGATAAGTGCTCAGTGATAAAGTCTTAGCATACAGGTGAGAAGCAGAATTAGGAGCCTGGGTAGCATACACAGGAGCCTGATAAAATGGGGGTCACTTATAATACCCTGAGACAGGGGAACTTTGCAACATTCTGGCTAGTTGATATAGCCACCATTGGCAAGTTCTGAATTTAGAAAGCTACTTCAACAAATAGAGAGTGAGGGCTGAATAAGCCCAGTGTTAACTTTGGCTTACACACACATGCACACAAACGTGCATGCATAACTCAAAACATATACCCTTCAGGATTGGTGAGCCTACATAAAATTTTAATGCACTACACACACATATGCAAAATAATAAAAATAAATATAGCGACAATAATAAATAAGGTGGAATATCTAAAATGCTCAATCCCCATCCGGAAAGGCAAAGAGGATGGACAGAAGAAGAAGAAGAAGAAGAAGAAGAAGAAGAAGAAGAAGAAGAAGAAGAAGAAGAAGAAGAAGAAAAGAGGAAACAACCTAGGAACCTGCCACAGAGGGCCTCTGAAAGGCTCTATCCTGCAGACTATCAAAGCAGACGCTGAGACTTACGGCCAACTGTTGGGCAGAGTGCATGGAATCTTATGTAAGAAGTGGGAAATAGTAAAATCTGGAGAGGACAGGAATCCCACAAGGAGAACAACAGAACCAGAAAATTTTGAACATAGGGATCTTCCCAGAGACTCATACTCCAACCAAATACCATACATGGAGATAACCTAGAACACCTGCACAGATGTAGCCCATGGCTGTTTAGTATTCAAGTCGGTCCCATAGTAATGGGAAGAGGGACTGCCTCTGACATAAACTGATTGGCCTGCTCTTTGATCACCTCCCCCTGAGGGGGGAGCAACCTTACCAAGCCACAGAAGGTGACAATGCAGCCATTCCTGATGTGATCTGATAGACTAAGATCAGAAGGAAGAAGAGGAGGACATTCCTTATTAGTAGACTTGGGGAGGGGCATGCGTGAAGAAGGGGAAGGGAGGGTGGGATAGAGAGGGGAGGAGGGAGGGGCTTATGGGGGGATACAAAGTGAATAAAGTGTAATTAATAAAATAAAATAAAATTTAAAAAAGTGGAGTATCAATTTAAGAGTGGGGGTACCATGGGAAAATTTTGATGGAGGGTATCTGACAGGAGCTAGAAAGAAGAAAGGAAGAAGGGAAAATTATATAATTCTATTTCAAGTAAAACAAATTAAAAACAAAAATAGTAAATCTTTAAGCCATTAAAAGATGTATACTATACAAATAGGAATAAAAGAATATTGAAGAATAGCCACAATAAGAGGAACCAAAAGAGACACAAAAGCAAGTGGGGATTTCAGATGAAGGGAAACAACCATAAGGGAAAAGCATCTACCAAGCTATCATTGGAGGTTATTTTCATTACTTTATAATTACAATTTCACATAAATCCAATGAAACACAAATAACAAGATTCCAGCCATGAATAACACTTGTTAGCATGTGACAATTAAGGAACTTGTATTTCCACATCTTGGCCTCATGCTCTAACATACATCAAAGGTCACAGAGCAATCCCACACCCTGCTGTGTATTTATAACATACAGACAACAGAGTAAGCAATATTGGTTAGAAAACCCAGGATATCGAAACAGCAAAATTAATCCACTTGACCAAGCTGGCACATATTCACATTCTTTGTTGTGAAACCAAACAGTTTCTTGTTCTATAAACAACAAAAAAAAATTATAAAAATTACATTACTTTCTTTTTGTTCTTATGACTAAATACTTGGCCAAAAGCAAGTTCAGAAAGGAAGGTTTTGCTTTGGATCACTGCTTGAGAGAACGTATTCTATCAGGGCAGACAAGGCATGGCAGCAGAAGAGATGGTGCTGGCCACTTTGTACCTGCAATCAGGAAGAGATGGAAGGAAGCAGAGCCTGCTTACCAAACCTCTAATCTTTTACCTGTGACGCACTTCTACTAACAGGTCAATTCTGCTTGAATGTTCCATCCTCTTCCAAAAGAACACTAGCTGGGGACAAGGCATACAGACATGTGTGTATGTAGGAGACACTTCACACTCAGATCACAACGGTGGCTACCTAGGAGATGTGTGTTTAGAAAGTATGTTCTTGTAAAGAGAACACACATTCTTGGGTATCTAAGTCAAAAAAAATATAATAAAAGCAGATCGTAGCAAGTTATTTCCCTTGAAATTATTGATTTGGCTGTGCACAAGCCCACAGCTCAGTGTAGAACACAGTGGATATATTTGGGCCAAAATAAAACTGTAAGTATACCAGCTTTTTCAAGAATGGTACATGCCAAACAGCCAATTCCTCCTACAGATTCCAACTAAGAACTCAGAGGAAAAAAGGAACAAAAACTAACTCTATGAGGATTATGAAAAAGAAATGAAAGCAGCAAAGGCAAAACTGAAACAACACCTGGAGAGGTTTAGGAATATCAGAAATGTTAGCTGCCTGAGAACATTTTTTCTGAGTGCTATACAAATAAAAACATTAAAAATTAAAATCATTTGAGGAAATACCCCAAATAACCATGTTTATTGATGACAAACTTCTGTGTGACTCAAATTGTGACTATAAGAGTCTCATGTATGCTTTACACACACACACACACACAGATATATATATGACACTTAGGACAATGGCCACATGAAAGATAGGAGAGAAAGCTCAACAGAAGTGTGCTATATTTTATGTGAGTAAACTATCAATTTCTTGGGAGATGTTAAACTTGTTATTATGTAATATTATCAGATAATCATAAAAACTTACAGAAAATATTGATTAATGATAGTGAAATGAGACTGGAACTGCATATTTCTCATTGGCAGTTGGCATCAAAGGAAAGAATAACATTTAAGCAATCCAAATGTGGTCAAGAAAGGAAAGATAAGAAAAAGTAAAATAGAAGTACAGTCAGAAGTGAAAAATAAAACTTGAACTTTAGCTCATTTTCTTAATTTCTAGTTGTGTAAAATCACCTACTAAAATGAGTTTATAAATGGTGATAAAAACAACAGGTTTTCTTTTTATGTAAAAAGATGACATTTTAAACAAAGTGCCAGTTGCAAGGAAATGTATAGATACAAAGTACTTTGTAGAGTAAGTGTATAGAGAAGATGTGTTTTGTTAATATTTAGATACTAGATTTCAAATTAAAGACAATTAGTCAATTAGTAAAGATTGATAGAAATATTACTAATGTTTAAAGAGTAACAGTATTAGAAAAAACACAATTATAATAGAAATCCTTAGTAATAATTGAAAATTAAAATAAATGAAGAAAGTTTAAAAAATAGGTACAGATAATTTAATCACCATAATAAGAAATGTAATACATCCTTTCACTAATAGAAAATATACAGAAAAAAATCAATAAATCTGGTGAGAATCTTAACAGTATTAATTGTATTTTTAGACTAGCTGATATTTTTAGAGCATTCGTTTCAACATTCACAGAACAAACACTCTTCCAAACACACCGAGAGAACAGATAGTACAGACCATGAAACAATTTTTGATGAATGCTAAGAGTTAAAATTACCTACAAAATATTTTCTTAACAAAAAGAACTTCACAGTGAATGCAATAACAAAGTACGGGAAACCACAAACACTTGCTACTAAACAGTGCTCTGAGATGTCCTTTTTTCTTTTATTTTATAATTTTAATTTTTTCACAATTTATTCATTATATATCCCAACTGAAGCCCACTCCCTCAACTCTCCTCAGTCCCATCCTCCCTCCCGCATTCCCCCTATCATCTTCCCCTAGTCCACAGATGGGGCTATTGCCAAGGGCTCATAGCTTGCTAAGTCTCAGGACTACATGGATCCTCTTCCTATCTGGCCTGGGAAGGCCTTATCACTAGGAGCAAGTGATCAATGAGCAGGCAACTGAGTTCATGATAGAGGCAGCCCCTGCTCCCCTCACTCAGAGATCCACATGGAGACTGAGCTGCCAGTTGGCCACATCTGAGCAGGACCTCAGAGAATCTCAGAGTTGTTTTGATTTGGATTTCTCTGATAACTAAAGATGTTCTTCTGAAGGTATCTTTATCCCTTATTTCAAGTTGTACTATAGAACAACAGTAATAAAAACTTCATGGTACTGGCATAGAAACAGACTGGTGGATAAATAGAATCAAATAGAAGACCCAGAAATAAACCCAGACACCTATGGACACCTGATTTTTGACAAAGATGCCAAAACCATGCAATAGAGAAAAGACAGCATCTTCAACAAATGGTGCTGTTCTAAGTGAATGTCCACATGTAGAAAAATGCAAATAGATCCATATCGATAACCCTTCACAAACCTAAAGTCCAAGTAGATCAAAGACCTCAACATAAAAGCAGACACACTAAATCTGTAGGAAGTAAAATTGGGGAAGAGACTCAAATTCATTGACATAGGAGACAATTTCCTGAACAGAACACCAACGGCTTAGGCTCTAAGATCTACAATTAATAAATGGGACCTCGTGAAACTGAAAAGCTTATGTAGAACAAAGAACACTGTCAACAGAACAAAATGACTTCCTAGTGTTGGGAAAGGATCTTCGCCAACCTTATATCTGTCAGAAGGCTAATATCCAGAATATATAAAGAACTGAAGAAATGAGACACCAACAAACAAAATAATCCAATTTAAAAATGTGGTACAAAACTAAGCAGAGAATTCTCAACAGAGGAATATCAAATGGCAGAGAAACACTTAAAGAAATGCTCAACGTCATTAGCCATTAGGGAAATGCAAATCAAAACGACCCTGAGATTTCACCTTACACCCATCAGAAAGGCCAAGATCAAAAACTCAAGTGACAAAACATGCTGGAGAGGTTGTGGAGAAAGGGGAACCCCCTCCACTGCTGGTGAGAATGTAAACTTGTACAACCACTCTGGAAAGCAATCTGGTGCTTTCTCAGACAACTAGGAATAGCGCTTCCTCAAGACCCAGCCATACCACTCCTAGGCATATATCCAAAAGAGGCCCAAGTACACAATAAGGACATTTGCTCAACCATGTTTGTAGCAGCTTTATTTGTAATAGCCAGAAGCTGGAAACAGCCCAGATGCCTCTCAACTGAAGAATTGATGGTACATCTACATAATGGAGTATTACTCTGCAATGAAAAATAAAGAAATCATGAAATTTGTAGGTAAATGGTTGGACCTGGAAAGGATCATCCTGAGTGAGCTGTCCCAGAAGCACAAAGACACACAAGGTATATACTCGCTCCTATAGACATAACATAGGATAAACCTGCTAAAAACTGTACATCTAAACAAACTAAGCAAGAGAGAGGACCCTGACTAAAATGTTCAATCCCCATCCTGAAAGGCAAAGAGGATGGACATCAGAAGAAGAATAAAACAGGAAACAACCTAGGAACCTGCCACAGAGGGCCTCCGAAAGCCTCTGCCCTGCAGACTATCAAAGCAGACGCTGAGACTTATGGCCAACTGTTGGGCAGAGTGCATTGAATCTTATATAAGAAGTGGGAAATACTAAGAGCTGGAGAGGACGGAAACCACACAAGGAAAGCAACAGAAAATTTGATTGAGACTCATTTCCCAGAGACTCATACTCCAACCAAGTACCATGCATGGAGATAACCTAGAACACCTGCACAGATGTAGCCCATCGCTGTTTAGTGTTCAAGTGGGTCCCATAGTAATGGGAAGAGGGACTGCCTCTGACATGAACTGATTGGCCTGCTTTTTGATCACCTCCTTCTGAGGGGGGGCAGCCTTACCAGGCCACAGAAGATGACAATGCAGCCACTCCCGATGTGATCTGATAGACTAAGATCAGAAGGAAGGAGACGAGGACCTTCCTTATCAGCAGACTTGGGGAGGGGCACGTGTGAAGAAGGGGTAAGGAGGGTGGGATGGGGGGGAGGGAGGGGCTTATGAGGGAATACAAAATGAATAAAGTGTAATTAATAGTAAAATAATAAAAAAATAATAAATAAAAAAAGAAATGCTCTGGGGTGTTTCACCTGGTAAGTAGGGCTATTGTGTTGGAAATGTTCCTCAATCAGGCATTACAAATCTACTATCAGGTTTATTTTAAATTTTATGCTGCTTTCAGTTTGTGTGATAGCAATTTAATAAAGCTTGGTTTTATGAGCAAATATATCAGACTCTATATGATCTAGACTTTCAGCTTAGAGTGATGAAACAGTTGATCTAAAACTCTGAACTTCAGATATGAGTAATCCAAGACTTCATTATACTGGGATTGCTGAAAGTGGCAAGACCTTTCAGTTTGGGACTGTAACTCAGGGCTTTGGGTTTACACATAATGAGTTTAGGATCTTTAAAAGAATTGACCAGTGATTAAAAAAAAAATAATGTTTGAAATTGTTTCCCAAAATGTTGTAAGTAAGCCATGAACAGAGAGTGTAAATGGATTAGCTCATGTAATGATAGAAGGTAGAA
Source organism: Psammomys obesus (assembly GCF_907164565.1). Classification (NCBI taxonomy): domain Eukaryota; kingdom Metazoa; phylum Chordata; class Mammalia; order Rodentia; family Muridae; genus Psammomys; species Psammomys obesus. The sequence continues at coordinate 8,281,281 of NW_026592732.1, forward strand.
AGTGATCTGGAATCTCCTCACAATATGTTTATTGTGCTTTATTCAACACACTGATTTACAGAGGCTTTCTATATGTTATCATATCAAAGTCATTTCTTCTTTAAAATCATATGCCTATTCCTTTTGTTGGAGCAATGGCCTCAGAGAGCTGACAGCATTGTTAGGGCCAGGATCCCTGAGCCATCTTCCCTGTTCAACATATAAGAAGATTCTAACATTTCTCTGTCTAACATCTATCTATGTATGTATATATGTATGTATGTATTTATCTACTTATCATGTAATACATTGTTATTTATCATCTATTATTTATCATCTGTCATCTATTTTTCTATTGTTTGTCTACGTATCACTGACCTATCCATTCATTCTCTACCTTATTTCCTATTTACTATCTATCTATGTCACCCATGTATATCTCATTTCTCGTCTATCTATCATCTATCTCACCTATCATCTGTCTATCATTTATCGATCTGTCATCTATCTATCATCTATCTCTATACATCACCTATCTGTATCACCTAGCACCTATTATTTATCACCTATCTATCTTTCTATCTCACCTATCATCTATCTGTCTACCTACCTACCTGCCTACATATCATTTATTTATTCTGGGAATATTGTTGCATAGGAGAACCCAGGCTGATTAAAAGTATTTCATATATCCATCTGCAAAAGTACTGTAGTATGTTTATGTCCTTGAACATGTTTATGCACTGAGCCAATGTTTTAATCTACAACTTCTAAATGCAGAGACTATGGTGTTTAGAATAAGAATTGCTCCCATAGGCTTATATGTTTCAGTGCGTAGTCACTGGGGAACTGGTGGTATTTAGAAGGATTAGGAAGTGTGGCCTTGTTGCAATGGGTGTGGTTTTCTTAGAAATACTGTGTGGCTGTGGGTAGAATTTGAGGTTTCAAAAGCCCCAACCAGGACATAGCCACTCCCTCTTCCTGCTGCTTGCAGATCTGGATGTAGCACTCTCACCTCCTTCTCCAGCACTATGCCTGTCTGCCTGCCACCATGAACCGCACCATGATGACAATGGACTAAACCTATGAAACTGTAAGACACATCCAATTAAATGCTGCATGTTATGAATTTCCTCAGTTGTGATGTATCTTCACAGCAATAAAACACTGTCAGAGAGAGAGAGACCATGTGTTATGAAGAAAGACTGTAGCCATTGTCTCACCCTGTGAAGATTCCTTCCATGGAACAGCAACTAATTTAAATGGAGAAAATCATCAATGATTCTTTGTAAACAACATTGTTAACAGGAAGAAACAACATACTTACCATAGGTACAAAGATACTAGCTTAATACATTGCTATTTTAATCTGGAATCCCTAGAGATTATCTCCTCCTTGATTTTGTCTTGCTTTTAATAGGATTCATTTCATTTTTGGTGACACAATGCTGTTTCAGCAAGGGGCAATCACTTATCAGACAAATTAAATTTCTACTCATTTTCTGTATAATGACTCAAAAGCATAAGTATGTGTGCTTTGGGATTCTGGGGGATTTTATTACAAATCAGTGGGAAAAAACACCTTTTATCTGTCTATGCAATACATTCTGTTGAATACTAAAATATTTAAATGGTCGTAGGGTTCAGAAAATTTCAGCTCTAAAACACTTAAGGGTATATTAGGAATAAACAAATGTCTCTCATTTCAATTATCAGTTACATATTGAATTTTCCTTTCCATCAAGAGAAAAGCAAATTCCTTAAATTATTTCAACTTTGATTTCCTCTGCCTCTGCAGATTATTACTGCAGCAAGTTGAACATTGTGTCACATACTGCTTGGCAATTTCCTTATTTGCATAACACAATATATAAAACAGTTGCCTCGATTATAATACATAAAGAAAACAAGCAAAGGATTGTTTCATGATAGTTTTGTTAGAGGTAACCCTTGACTAAAATCCACAAATTCTCACCCACAATATTGTAGGACTATTTTACATCAAGAAAGAAATACATTATCACAGATATTTCAGATGGAGTGGTCCTGCTTTTGGGATATATGATATTAGAATTCTAAAACAAAACTTCTTGCTATCATTTCAGGAGCAGAGTTGAGTGTGAAATAGCTGTGGTATGCTCTAGTGTTTTGGACTTTTGTTCAATGCATTTCACTGGGAACATAAAAGAGCTACAGTGGAAGAGACAGTGTATTAAGGCAGAAATATGCAAAATCTTAGAGGTATACCAGAACAGGCCAGTGGCCTGGCTTAAAGACAGCAAAGAAAGTGAGAGGCAGGAGCTTTGCAACTTTACACGTTTTTTACATAGTGTTTTCTTCTCCCGTGTTCCTATATGGCAATATTTTACTGTCATGCTCTCTATCTTGAATGTAGCCCAGGAGACTTTTTCAGGTACCCGGTTCCCTGTCCTTCTTCCTCAGTGTGATTTGGGGAGTTCTATAGATCCCCTAGTTCTCTCTTTATCTAAAGTGACTCATATGTAAAAATTTCCTCCCAGCCTGTTTAAAGTTATTTTTCCTCCAGGGAAATTTGAGCTTTTGCCAATATCAGTGATTTGTTAGTTGTCTTATTTTGTGTTATTTCTCTTTCTATCCATCCTGGTTTCATAATGGCATAGCCACATTCTAACTATCATATGGTTGGGCTTAACTCAAATGTCATCCAACTAACGTAGTGATAGGGACATATAGGCAGAACTCTTTTAGGGCCAGGGCAAATATCTTTCCTGTTAGGTTTGGAAGTTGTGTTCTGCACTCACAATTGTCCTTTTCCTTGTGCATTGGGAGCACGTGTTACAATAATAGTCTTACTTGTATTATATAAATATGAATATAATAATATCCATTGATAAACAGAGCTTAAGTGCAAAACTAAGCATTAAATGGATGTGAACTAAGACAAGAGAAAGTGGGGGTCAGTCTTGATTGCAAACCACAATCTGATCTTTCAATATCATGTTGATAGATTTTTTTTCATGAATGGATGTGTCTGCCTGAGCTATTTTTCTAAATGGTGATTCAGATACTCTAAATGTATGCATTTGCATATGCTAAGTTGTCATTCTCCTGGCTGGAGTCTTCTGCTCTGCCCTGGTGGAATCAAGGGGGCATAAGAAAAGGCTTCTTCATGGCAGGTTTTGGAATAATGTCTGCGCTTGACAGTAGCAGACCAGAAGGACTACTGGAGTGTGCAGCTCTCTAGTGGTAAAGCTCTCATGCAGACCTGTGTCCTGCAACACTTAGGTCCCCCCGTGGTGTGTCATAGGCCCAGTAGATCAAGGAAGTCAGGATTATTTATGCCTTGGAAGCAGCTGGTATTTTAGTTTTTGAGCTAAAGTAGCTATTAATAGGATATCCCAATGTTTGACATCAACCATTGCTATAGCTCCTATTCTGTGGTATCTGAGTCTCTTAGCTCTAAAGTCTTGACAGCTCTCTGGAAGCGTTTAAGCAACGGGTTTTGTAGTTTTTCTTCCCTGGTTCTCATAGCTTCCAGTGACTGTTCAGCCTTCACTCTGTGTTCTTTCTCCTTCCAGCATTCCTCTAGCCCCTGCTCTGCTCATCTTTTCAATCTGTGAATCTACTTAACCTTGAGCTGTGGAACAGTCAGTTGCTCTCCCACTTTTGTAGTTTAGTCTTGCTGATAACTCAGCTGTCACTAATATTTCTTATCGGCCTAGCCTGCCATGCTACATGTATAAGAAGAAACCACTTATACAGGCTTTTGACTGCGTTACTAAATGGATTATAGAGAAATTTTAATCCAGCAACATGGCTGTTCTGGCAAAGGATCACTTGCAAAGACCTAGGTCTTCATGGTTGGGCTGAAATACAGACCTTTACTACCTCAGGCTGGAAAACACATCCTTAATCCCTCTGGCTGGAATTTAATACACACTTTTAATTCAAAACAATGACAGTTAATTGAGGGGCAGACAAAGACAGATCAGAGAAATATTTGATGGAATGAGTCAGAAATAGGATATACCCAACTCCTAGGAAGCAGAAGCTAATTAAGAGTAGCATGAAGGAGAGACAGTTAATGGAGACAATACAGAGGGGAGGAGAGTACAGTACAGTTTGTTCACTCAGTACAGTACAGCACCACAGCATACTACAGTTCAGTTCAGTTGAGTTCGATGCTGGCAGTAGTTCACTTAGTGGAGTTCAGATGCAGCTTTTCCAAGCAGAGCAATTCAGTGTCAAGTGGAGAGAAACCAACTTGAAACAGTCAGCTTAGGGAAGAGTTTGAGCCAAAAGAGCTAAATTGAACCAGACAGCCAGAGTTTAGAAAGAACTAGAAAGGGTGCGTTTATTCATCAGTAAGTCGTAGAGACTGAGAATATTCTTGGCCTAGGTTAGCAGATGGAGTCGGGAAGCTGAAGCTTGCAGAAGGTTAGAGTGCATGGAGGCTAGAAGCTTTCAGTCTAGGCCTCGGGATAATGAGACAGGAACATTCTGGGCTCAGCCCAAGCTATACATTCATAGTTCTCATCTCATCCCCTCTTCTGAGGAAATAAAAACTATATTTACAAATGGGTCGCACTGAAGGGTGCCTTGTAGCAATGCAAGAGCCTGTTTACACAGCCAGAGCAGACTCTGCCCTACAGAAAGTACACACATCACATGTGAATGAAGGCGTGGGCTTCATCAATCACAGTCATAGCTCTTAAGCACTGGTAACTGCAGTCCTTCTTCTAGGCCACTCACTGGCCTACATAGAATACTGACAGGATCATCTGCCATTCCTGGAGGCTGGTGATAGTGAAAACCTGGCACAACAATCTAAATCAGCCCTGGATGTGTCTGAAGCTACATGAACTAGGATGATCAGCTGAAACCTTACAGTTTTCTTTCAATGGTTTACCCGAGAGTTAAAAGTGCTCCTGCTGGCTAAGGAAAGTCCAGCTGGCCTTTGATTTACTGTCCTTTTTCCCCCAAAGAGGAGAAGAGGAAAGGAAGTACGTAACAGCTGCCAACTTAAGAATCAAATCATCTATCTCCAGATGTCTGTCTGTTACAGAAGCAGGATCATCCGGAGCAGGTATTGCAAGACCTTAAGGGCTTAACAGCAGTAGTGATTTTTTCTTTTTTTGACAGATTTAAACTGCCTTTAACATTTTCGCATTCACCCAGAGGAAAAGGGTACCAATCCTTAAGTAGTCATTCTCAGGTGCATCCTAGAAAACAAGCGAGGTTTACACAGCCTCGGTCTGGAGTATCTTCACTTCAAGAAGACTTACTTTCTCAACATGTTAGGAAACCATATTATCTTTGCAGAGGCAAAGAGAGCAAACATTTGTTTCAGCAATAGTTCTGCTATTTGGCTAGGGGTTCTCTATGACAGTCCTGTTAACAGGCCAAAGGCTCTCTACAATAGTCCTGCTAACCAGCCAAGGGTTCTCTATGACAGTCCCATAAACTGGCTAAATGCTCTCCATGACATTCATTCCTGCTACCTGGCCAAGGGTTCTCTATGATAATCCTAATAACCAGCCAGGGATGACAATCCGAATAATTGGACCGAAGTTCTCTGTGACAATCTTACTAACCAGTCAGAGATTCTGTGTGATAGTCCTACTAACTGGCCAGAGTTTTTCTCCATTTATAGGACATGGATTCTATTAACACTTCAACCACTTTTCCTAATGTTAAGGAAACTTCTCAAATATAAGACTTGTTCAGGACCTCCCCTATCAGTGGACTTAGAGAGGGGTAGAGAGAAGATGAAGGAGGAGGGTTGGATTGGGAGGGAATAAGGGAGAGGGCTATATCTGGGATACAAAGTAAATAAACTATAATTAACATAAAAAATAAAAATTCAATTAAAAAAGACTTGTCCAGCACATATACTGAAAAAATGGGCATTAGCCATCTATGCTGTTTGTTCAGTGTATCTAGAATTTTTTATTAATTAGTTCAATTTACATTTTGATTACAGGCCCCTCCCTCCTCTCCTTTCAGTTCAGCTCTGTTCTACCTTCGCTCCCACATCTTCTCTCCCCTATTCCTAAGAATATGGCTGTCTCATCCCTAGACACCCCAACTCATCTATTCACATGAGGATTGAGTTTGTCTTCCTCCCCTGTGGCCTAGCAGGGAATTTGCATCAGGAAGATGTGGTCAAAAAGAAGACAATGTAATCCATGTCAGAGATATCCCCCACTCCCCTAATTAGTGGGCCCACTTGAAGACTAAGATTCCCATCAAACTAATTTTCTTGGGATCTGTGCATTGTAGTATGTTTATTCTGTACTAGGCAACTAAAATCCACTTATAAGTGAATATATATATAATGTGTGTCTGTGTCTGGCTTACCTCACTCAGGATGATCTTTTCTAGTCCTATCCATTTTCCTACAAATTTCATGATTTCCTTGTTTTTGATGGCTGAATAGTATTCCATTATGTAAATGTTCCACATTTTCTTTACCTTTTCTCTGGTTGAAAGACATTAGGTTGTTTCCAGATTCTTGCCATTACAAATAAAGCTGTTATGAGTGTGGTTGGGCAAATGACCATTTTACATGGTAGAGCATCTTTCAGGTGTATGCCCAGGAGTGGTCTTGAGGTATGGTTATTGACAATTTTCTGAGACAGCATCAGATTGATTTCCAAAGTGGTTTGCACTCCTACCAGTAATGGAGGAGGGTTCCCCTTCCCCTCATCCTCTTAAGCATGTGTTGTCACTTGAGTTTTTATCTTAACCATTCTGACTGGTGAATGATAGAATCTGAGTTGTTCTCATTTGCATTTCCTTGATGGCTAAGGATGTTGAACATTTCTTTAATTGCTTCTCCACCATTTGGGAATCCTATGTTGAGAATTCCTTGTTTAGTTCTGTATCCCTTTTTTTTAATTCGATTATTTGGGTAATTGGTGTTTTATTTCTTGAGTTCTTTATATATTGTGGATATTAGCCCTTTGTTGGATGGAGGATTGGTGAAGATCTTTTTCCAATCTATAACTGTCATTTTGTTTTATTAATAGTGTCCTTGGCTTTACAGAAGCTTTTCTGTTTCAAGTGGTCCCATTTCTTAATTGTACATCTTAGAGCCTGAGCTGTGGGTATTCTGTTCAGAGAGCTATCTCTTGTGCCAATGAATTCAAAGATCTTACCTGTTTTCTTTTCTAGCTGATTTAGTGTATCTTTTGAGGTCTTTGATCTACTTGGACTTTAGTTTTGTGCAGGGTGATAAAATGGATTTATTTGCATTTTTCTACAAGTAGACATCCAATTAGACCAGCACCATTTTTTGAAGATGCTGTCCATTGTATGAAGATGCTTTTCCATTGTATGGTTTTGGCTTCTTTGTCGAAACTCTGGTGTGCACTGGTGTGTGGGTTTATGTCTTGGTCTTTGATTCAGTTCCATTTGCCACACTAACTCCAGAGTCGTCTGTGAAAACATAAAAAATGTGCTATGTAAGCATAAAATTATGTTGCCAGACAGAAGATACGTTTCCTACGGGAATCAGCTTCCTGGAAGTCCCTGGCAAAAACCCTAACATGACCATCTAAGCCAAAAGACGTATTCTGAGAGTCCCACACTTCCATGGTTGCAAGATTGGATTGATGAGCTTTTTTGCTGTTTCTCTATGATTCTTGGAACAGTACAATTAACTATTCAAGGAAACATTTCTAATAGATTACTAAAAGCTTTAGCATATAATAGTAGAAGGAAAATAAAATTTTAGGAGAGGTAATAAATCAGATTCAGCATCAGGAATTGCTTGTGGAAAAACCAAACATTGTAGGTAGTAAAGGGAAAAGAGTTTTAGGGCTTTCTAAAGAAAATGTTTAATCAGGATATGTTAGGATAAATGCTCTGGATATTACCATTGCAGTAAAGCTACTACAAAACCATTACCTAACACAGGTATTTATGATGAGGCAGAAAGAAGATAGACAAACATTGGAGATCAGAAAGTTTTATATTATACTATGAGTTTTACGGACAGGCTAACTCAAGCATCTTAGCTCTAAGGAAAGATTGTAAATCCTTAGGAAGAAAAACAAGAGAAATTCCCCTCAATGCTTAACTCTAGGGGGGTTGTAAATCTTTAGCCGACTTGGTTCAGAGGGCAATGACAGCCCTGACCTTCCACTCACTAATTAGTAGCAGTAAACTGCTTAAACACCACTAGTTCTATGTTTGCTCTGCTTAAGAGGCTGTTAGGTCAAGATTTTTGTAGACACTGCTTCTACCAGGTTACTCTTTCAGTTAAAATGTAGACTTTGTATTGTTGGTAAAAAGTCTGAATACTCCGGGAAATATGTCAACTTCAGGTGCTTCTTTATGTAATCACTATATAAGTGTTGGCTTGACTTCAGTAAAGCATAGTAGATCCAAACCAACTACCTGGTGTGGTCTCTGTCATTTCGCCTACCTGTGTCTTCCTGATATCTGAACCAGTGATTTTCCTGCGGACGCGGGGCACCCGACTGGGCCGGTCCATGGCATCCATTGATCAACCAGCCTATTTTTAATGATAGTACCATTCAGTATTTATTATTATTGCTCTGTAGAATAGCTTGAGGTCAGGTATGGAGATATTGCCAGACATTCTATTATTGGTTTTTTTTGTTTTTTTTTTTTTTGCATTTTTTTTAAATTTTTATTTTTTTTTTAATTACATTTTGTTAACTCTGTGTCCCAGCTGTATCCCGCTCCCTCATTCCCTCCCCAACCCCACACTCCCTCCCTGGTCTCCTCCCTGCCCCTTTCCAAGTCCACTGAAGGGGAGGACCTCCTCCCCTTTCATTTGACCCTGTTTTATCAGGTATCTTCAAGGCTGGCTACAAAGTCCTCCTCTGTGGCCTAACAGGACTGCTCCTCCCCTGGGAGGGGGAGGTCAAACAGCCTGCCCTTGAGATCCTGTTAGAAATAGTCCTTGTTCCCCTTACTTTGGAAAACTACTTGGTTACTGAGCTACCACGGGCCACATCCGAGCAGAAGTTCTAGGTTATATCCATAGATTGTCCTTGGTTGAGTGTCAGTCTCAGAAAAGACCCTGTGCCCGGATATATTTGGTACTTGTAGAGCTCCTATCCTTTCCATATCATACTAACTCCCCTTCTTTCATATGATTCCCTGCACTCTGACAAGGTTTGGTTATGAGTCTTAGTGTCTGCTTTGAAACACTGCTAGGTAGAGTTTTTCAGATGCCTTTTGCGGTAGACTCCTGTCATACATTCAATGCACATCCCATTTGTCTTTCTAAATGAGGATTGATCATCTTCACCCATGTCCACTTTCTTGATTATCTTCTTTAGGTGTGTAGATTTCATTATGTTTATCATATCTTGTAGGTCTATATAAGCGAGTATATACCAAGTTTGTCTTTCTCCTTCTGGGATATTTCACTCAGAATGATCTTTTCTAGATCCCACCATTTGCCTGCAAATTTCATGATTTCCTCCTTTTTGATTGCTGAGTAGTATTCCATTGTGTAAAAATACCACAATTTCTGTATCCATTCCTCTGTTGATGGACATCTGGGTTGTTTCCAAGTTCTGGCTATTACAAATAAAGATGCTACAAACATGGTTGAACAAATGTCCTTGTTGTGTACTTGAGCAAATTTTGGGTATATCAATGCAATTCCCATCAAAGTACCAACTCAGTTCTTTACAGACCTTGAAAAAAAATATTCTCAGCTTCATATGGAGAAACAAAAAACCCAGAATCTTCAAAACAATCCTGTACAACAACAGATCATCTGGAGGTATTTCCATCCCCAATCTCAAACTGTACTACAGGGCAACAGTAATAAAAACTGCATGGTATTGGCATAGAAACAGAAAGGCGGATAAATCGAACCGCATAGAAGACCCAGAAATAAACCCACATACCTATGAATACTCGGTATTTGACAAAGAAGCCAAATCCATTCAATGGAAAAAAGACAGTATATTCAACAAATGGTGCTGGTCCAACTGGATGTCTACATGCAGAAAAATGAAAATAGATCCATATTTATCACCGTGCACAAAACTAAAGTCCAAGTGGATCAAGGACTTCAACATAAAACCAGATACTCTAAATCAGTTGGAAAAGAAAGTGGGGAACAGCCTAGAACTGATTGGCACAGGAGACAACTTCCTGAACAGAACACAGGCTCTAAGAGCAACAATCAATAAATGGGACCTCATGAAACTGAAAAGCCTCTGTAATGCAAAAGACACAGTCATCAAAACAAAACGACTGCCTACAGATTAGGAAAGAATCTTCACCAACCCTTTATCTGACAGAGGGCTAATATCAAGTATATATAAAGAACTAAAGAAGCAGAAAAGCAGCAAACCAAGTAATCCCATTAAAAAAAATGGGGAATGGAGCTAAACAGAGAATTCTCGAAAGAGGAACATCAAATGGCAGAGAAACACTTAAAGAAATGCTCAACCTCATTAGCCATTAGGGAAATGCAAATCAAAACAACCCTGAGATTTCACCTTACACCCATCAGAATGGCCAAGATCAAAAACTCAAGTGACAACACATGCTGGAGAGGTTGTGGTGAAAGGGGAACCCTCCTCCATTGCTGGTAGGAATGTAAACTGGTATAACAACTTTGGAAGTCAATTTGGCGCTTTCTCAGACAATTAGGAGTAGTGCTACCTCAAGACCCAGCTATACATTCTATTATTGTACAGGATATTTTCACTATTCTGGGTTTTTCATTTTTCCATATGAAGTTTAGAATTGTTCTCTCACGGTATCTGAAAATTTGTGTTGGTATTTTGATAGGGATTGCATTCAATCTGTGGATTGCCTTTGGTATGATGGACATTTTTTAGTATAATAATCCTAACAATCCCTGAGCATGGGAGATCTTTCCATCAATTGAAGAACTGGTAGTTTCTTCAATTTCTTTCTTCAGAGACTTGAAGTTCTTGTTTAATAGGACTTTGACTTCCTGGTAACAGAGTTACCCTTAGATACTTCATAATATTTGTGTTTATTGTGAAGGGTGTGGTTTCCCTAATTGCTGTGTTCTCAGCTTGTTTGTCATTGGTATACAGGTGGGCTACTGATTTTTTTTTTTAACTATATTGTATCTGTTGGAATTTGCTGAAAGAGTTTATAGTTGCAGAGGTTCTCTGGTGGAAATTTTGTGGTGGGCTTATGTATACTATCATATCATCTATGAATAGTGATACTTTAACTTCTCCTTTTCTGATTTGTATCCCTTTGTTCTCCTTCGGTGGCTTATTGCTCTAGCTAGGACTTACAGTACTATATTGAAGAGACATGGAGAGAGTGGGCCACCTTGTCTTGTCCCTGATTTTATTGGGATTGCTTTGAGTTTCTTTCTATTTAGTTTGATGTGGTGGTTTTGTTTGTTTGTTTGTTTTTGTTTTGTTTTGTTTTGTTTTCTAGGTGCCCTTGTATTTGGGCCATAAGTGTCCTCTTGGTGGATTTTTTTTTTCCTTTGGTGAAAATAAAGTTTTCTTACTCATCTAATTTGATTAATTTTGATTGAAAGTCTATTTTATTAGACATTAGGGTGGGTACTCCAGCTTTCTTCTGGTTCTGTTTAGTTGAAAAAACTTTTCTGGCCCTTTACTCTGAAGTAGTGTCTACCTTTGTTGCTGTGGTGTGTTTCTTGAATGCAGCAGAATGTTGAATCCTGTTTCTGCTACCATTAGCCTGTGTCTTTTTACTGGACAGTTGAATCCATTGATATTGATATATATTCATCACCAATGACTGTTAGTTCCCTTTATTGTGAGGTTAATGGTGATAGTGTGTTTTTGTTTGTTGTGAAGTTATCTATATCCTGTGTTTTCTTGGGTGTAGTTGACCTTCTAGTGTCCAACCTTCTTGTGTTGGAGTTTTCCTTTTAGTATCTTCTGTAGAACTGGGTTGGTGCATAGATATTGTTAAAATTTAGTTTTGCCATTGAATATCTTGTTTTTCTCTTCTATGGTCATTGAAAGTTTTGCTGGGTATAGTAGTCTATCTTTATATGTTACTTGGTTTTTCCCTTTCCACTTTTAACAATTTTTTTTTCTTTGTTCTGAAGATTTAGTGTTTCGATTACTACGTGGCAAGTCGTTGTTTTGGATCCAGTCACCTGTTTACTCCCCATTTCACAGTCTCTGATCTTCTGCCCCTTAGATAGGGTACACACCGGTTGCTGCCAACTTCGAACATTACTGTCTCCAGAAATTTAATGTACTGATCTTTAATAAGTTCTCTCAGCTTTACTCCTCTAGACAATTCAACATTGACTATGTCAGATAAGTATTCAGAAATCGTGAAGGACCTAGAGATGGGTTTATGAGGACTTTATATCTCTTTGTGTATTTTTGTTGTTTTGGGTTTTTTTCTCTTTCTTTCTTTCTTTCTTTCTTTCTTTCTTTCTTTCTTTCTTTCTTTCTTTCTTTCTTTCTTTCTTTCCTTCTTTTTCAGACAGGGTCTTCCTGTATAGTCCAGGCCAGCCTTGAACTTGCAAGTGTACAAGTCCTTCTCAGCCTCCCATTAGCTGTTATTACAAGCAAGTTATACCTAAGCAGGTTTGCTTTTGTTTATAAAATTTAAAATAATTATTGCAAAAGATAATGACACAGCTTCATCTAGTATCAACAATGAAAATATCTGTAAGTATATAAATGCTTTAACAGACAATCCTTGTGAAAGATAACATAGACTCCTGAGTGTAAATTGACAAGTTACTTCAAACATGGGAAAACATCACCGAACCTTCTATGTAGACCATTTCAGACACTTGATCCCTTGGTGAAACACTACAAATCAAAGCTAATCATGTTGATCATCTAACATGCTAATAACTTAATATTCGATAGAACACAACTCACACCAGGCTTCTTGGCATAGATCTTTTTCCATGACTTTGACCAGCTCAATTAGGTAACTTGAAAATGTTGAAATAGCATTCGTCTGCATCTTGTTCTCCTTAATTCAAATGTGTCCTTTTGAAAGGATGACATAGAAACACAAGCTTAAATGATGAGAGGAAGCTGTTAATAACTTGCATATGAATATAATATATGAAAACTATCATTAGCCTATTATAATATAAACAAAAATATCCATAAAACTCAGTAAAGTAAAAAAAAAATTATTTAATTATTTGGTTTGTGAGTCTGTGGCAGGTCCTTTGGATAATAATTTCTCCAGAGTTTCAGCTATGCATCTTTTGCTGCTGTCCACCTCAGCAGAGAATAGGAAATTTCAAACAGTCTAAGGTAGATTAAACTAAGTTTCTATAAAAGTTCTGATTTTTTAACAGGCTAGCTCATGATTGAGTTCAGAGAGAAAGAGAAAAATTCTCGTATCCTTTTGTGACCTAGATTCTGAACTGAGTGTCCAATAGCATTTTTTATAGTTTTTGACCTAAGGTCATTTTTGATCATAAATTTTTACCAAAGTTAAACAATGAGATAAAAGAGAACAAAACCCCTTATGTTTGATAAAATAGGCTGTGATGTCAGATTGAAAAGTATTATTTTTTGTGATTTCTATCTTATTTATTACATTTGGTTCATTACTTGAAAAATTTTATGTAATGTGTTTTGATCATACAAACACCCTCCTGACTTCTTCTAGATTCATCTCTACATTGTGTCCTTCTTATTTATTTATGTGTTTGCTTATTAGTTTTGTAAAACCACCAAGTCTTATTTGTGCTATCTATATACACTTGGATATGTGGCCTTCCTCTGGAGCATGGTCAAATTATCAGTGAATACACTCTTATTTGTTTTTTGTTTGTTTGTTTGTTTGTTTTTCCTGTTGCTACATTTAGGTTTCATTTCATTTTATTTTATAATTTATTTATTTTGTATCCTGATTGCAGCCTCCTCACTCAGCTCTTCCCAGTCTCACCCTCCCTTCCTCTTACCTGCTATTTTCTTCCCCTAGTCAACTGAATGGGCGAGTTCTCCTCCACTGTCATTTGTCCCTAGCTTATCAAGTCTCATCAGGACTGACTGTATCCTCTGAGGCCTGGCAAGGACACACAGCCAGGGAATGAATACACTCTTAAAAGAAAGTATCTTTCTCAATCATTCCTCATTCTTGGGTGGAGCATATGTGGATATGGATGTTCATGTTGTTTTAACTTTTAAGTGATGTTCATATCATGCACTCCAATCCTACGGAATGATAAATAAATAAATAAATAAATAAATTTTGTGATGAAAACTGTAGTATGTATACACTCTTTGTCTACACATCTTTACTTACTGTAATGAGTCATTGGTCTGTTTCATTTTATGGCCCCTGGCTTTAGCTAGAGCATCTATACTAGATCCTCACAGGGACTTCTCTTGAATATCTTGTCATTACCTGATGTCATGGAAATCCTGAAGCTTTGGATCTTCAGGATTAAACCTTTTACATCCTTCAGCAGATCATAGATGGGTTAGATTTTGGGGTGGCCCAATTTAAAGCCATAGATTTGGGTCTGGTCTGTAGCTGAGTTGAACAGCCTTGCACAAACAAATCAAACTTTTTTGTACTCTCCTTGCTAGCTGTTCAGTTTTGCTCTGAGAATCCATCTCTCTTTTATTGTGTGCACTTTGTCCAATAGTGTTTTATTTTTTTTTAAATCACTGTCTACTGCAAATAGAAGCTTCTCTGATGAGGGTTGAGAATACTAATTCATGGGTATAACTATAATTCAGTAGGAGTGGCTTTAATGTTTATTTAACCAAAAATTAGCAGTGCATTTCCCTCTAGGACTATAATCTATTTTATTACAGGTTCTCATAAAAAGATGCACATAACAAAAAGAAGAAAAATTATAAGTGTTTTTGAAGTAACTTCTGTAATGTCTTGAACATTGCAGGTGATTGGCATGTACAATAATCAGCAATGAGCTATTGATTGCTACAGCACAATAGTCAGCAAAGATGGATGCCCTAAATCACAGGGAAATGTAAAGGTTTATATTCCCTGGTAACCAGTTTGGGTTATTTCAAGTGTTATAGAAAACCACAAAAGGCTAAATGTTCATGTTAACCTAATTATTTTAGAGTTTTTAAATACTATTTTGAACATTTTATTCTTGTTTTTATGTGATGGTTCTGTGGTTTTGACTCCAAAGGAAAAGCAAGGAATGGAATTAATCTGTAGTTATATGAACTAGAGTTTCGAATGGTTGACAGCAATAGAGATAGATGCTGGTAGAAGAGCTGTAACGGGACACTATTCACCAGTAGATCTGGATGTGAGGTGGACAAGGGAAAAATGAGTCTAGGCCACTAGTGTGTAGTAATCACCTCATGGTTGCTTTTTGGGACTACTTTGTTATTGGGATTCCAGGGAGATATGTTGCCTGTTACATTTGCTTGTTCATTTTTGTTTTATGTTCTTGTTGCCATTATTTTTCCAGTTTCTCTGGATTGGTAATTTTTGTAGCAATTCTTGTCCAGTAACACTTCCAGTGTTTCATTTCCCCATGGTATAATATCTAAATTACTCTCTCTTCTAAACCTGTCTCTTTGCTGAGATTACAGTGCCCATTTTTATCTTTATATTTATGTTAACCCTGACATCTTTCAGTTTCTGAAAAATAAAATTCAGTGTCAATTTTATGCCCCCATCTGTTTGTCTTAAATGCTCATAAAATTTACCATAAATTGGGAAGACTTACCAGTGGCCACTTTTCAAGTCACAGCTTAAGCATCACCTCTTTATCATCTCTCCTTCTGTCATGACTGAACAGGCTTCTATGCTTGCTGAAGATTTTCATCTACCCCAGCTTTCAGTCATGGCTGTTGTCAGAAGCCTTGACATTCTCTTCTGGAGCAGGTTTCCTTCTCAGGTGACAAGAACCACTGAGTCTACCACCACTGCATTCTACTAAATGAATATGTAGCAGTATAAACTCACCTGTGATCAACATAATACAGCTTATGGAGAACTTTTAGTTTATTTGTTCCTATATGAAGTTTACATTTGAGAATTCACAAACACAGATTATAAGGTCTTCTCTGATTTTCCTATTTGAAAGCCTGATTATTATTGATCATAACACATTCTTTTGTGAAGAATTTAATCAGTGATTTTTTTTTTCATGAGTTGAGGCAAAGCACAAATATTTAACTTCCATTATGTCAGTTTTCCTGGTATGAGGACCAAAAATTTTCAAATGAAGGATATGGTTCTAATCAAATATTAACAGGGAGATAAATAATAGTAATACTATATCAAAGCAACAAAGAGCCACAGAGTAGGATGTAGTGAGCTACAGCAGATGATATAGAAAAAGAAAAATATGTTAGAAGAATCATTATTTTTAAAGACATCAAAGAGAGGTGGAAATAACGATGAAATTGCAGATTGAATGACAAGAAGAGAGAGTTACTTTAGCTTTTCTTCCCTGCATAATGTTTGCTCCAAAGCCCTTTTCCATGGTTCCTGCCAACTGAGGAAAAGGTTGAGATAGAAGCAAAGTGTGCGAAGTGATTGTTATGACCAGTATTCCAGCTGAACGTCTGTTGTATTTGGATGTTCCACAGGAGTCAATTGTCTGTAGAAGTCTATAGGGAATGTGATAGAACTGTAAGCTTCAGGTGTGTTTGTGTATGTTTTAAAATTCAGTGGTATTTAAAATATATAGTATTGAACCATAAATACTCACAAAGAAAGGAAAATCTGCATGCAGAAAGTAAAAGGAATCAATATCCTTCAGTGAGTATTTGAAAATGATCTTTTGTGTCCTGAGGGAAACCAATTTCAGGCCTCAACTCTCATATCTAGCTGGTTTAGCAAAAGAAAACATTTTAAGGTTATGTAGAAACTCAGAAAAAGTCCATCAAAATCATTTTGGAAAATAAGTAAGATATATGGTAGAAAATGCAAGACAAAGAAAATTCATTGCAGAAAAATTGGATAGAACAACAGTATGAAACTGAGTGGAGGCAGAGTTTCTACGTAGCGTGAAATGCATAGGTAATCAATGCCATGAGAAGAGTCAGGTAGACAATAACACCCAGACACATACACCACATTCACATCCCATATTTATATATACATATACATAGCACACATACACACACCCACGTGTACTGACATGTATACATTATATTCATATATACATGTGCACACACAGTACATACACATGAACCTCATCAACAGCCATGCACAGAGGAATACACATCCACACACGCTACATACATACTGCACGCACATGTACATACAGACACATACTACATACACATATCATGAACTTGTGAGCCCCGTCTGATGCATATGCACATAAACCATACAAACCATACATTCACATACACACTTACACTTTTACATTATAATGCACACAGCATGAACAAGTGAGCTTCACAGATGCAAATAAATACATACACAAACTTACAAACCCACACACAAACTCATACACACAACATGCACATGTGAACTCTACCCACAGCTGCATGCACCCATACCTTGTTGAGAAATATTAAAGGTTTTTATTGATATTATAAATGCATATATGTGTTCATAAACATTCCATGTATAAACCAATATTCTCATTTTAGAAGTGGTAAAATTTGACCTCTGTAAAGATTCCTTAATATTCACCTAGCTCCAAGATGCAAAAAGCCATGAATTATCTAGAGAAACGCCGAAAATGAGAATGAATAGTGCTGGTAGTGTAGATGCTCAGTACAACACTGTATGCATACACAAATACTAATATGTTAATATTCACATGAATATTCAATATTCTATAAAACTAATGAGGTACTGTCATTTACAGCAGTATGGACCAACTTTGAGGCCACTAGGTCACATGAAATAAGCCTGGTACAAAAAGGCAAGCTGCAAGATCTCACACGTGGAGCTTTAACTAGTCCAAAGAATGTGCACAAACCTCAGGAGCAACGTCACCAGTGTATTAGTTATTGTAACCCAGTGCCTGACAGATCACCTGAATGGAAAAGAGTTCCTTCTGGCTCACAGTGGGAAGACGCTGTCCCTCACGCTATGATGTCAGGAGAGCAAGAGCTTGAGGAGGCTGGCCATACCAAATCCACTCTTAGGAAGCAGTGTGATGAACACTAGTCTTAATTTCTGCTTTTATGTATCCTGGGGACACTGTACATGGAGTATTGTCACCTAGAAGTAAGCATAGGTCCTTCTGTCTCATGTAATCTAATCAGATCCTGTCGAGTAAAAAATATTAACCATCATATCAGGGGCAGAGTTTGGAGTAACTGAGTTGAGGTCCTCAGATATTACAAAATAAATATTAGTTACAATGAAATTAATTCTGAACTAGAGATGGAATGTGTGATATGATCTGGAGACAAATGATAACATAGCACACACTTGAAACTTTCAAAATCTGTAACTCTTCTTGAAAATAAGAACTTGGAGTTAACTACCTTGTGTATGTAAGTACTCTGCAATATAATTACTTCAGAGCAGCAAATTGTAAATCTCAGACGTAAAGTATTATATGATATTTACCAGCTATCAAGGGTACTATAGCAAAGCTTACTTGCTTCTATGATAATTAATTAATGAATATGCAATACTCCATTCATAATAGTAAATAACCTCTAAACAATGTCATTACTATGAGGATCTCTGTAGCGGAACTAGACAGTTCCATTGGAGGATATAACAGAATTGTTAAGAGTTAAGTTAGTTTTCCTATGTATTCTCTAGAATGTATAAATCTTATACATTGTCAAGGATTAAAATTGACCAAGTTAATCAACAAATGTGATCAAATTTTAATCAAGATGTGGGCAGAATATTGCATGACTTTTAGTTTGTAAAGCTAATACTAACATTTGAGATTGTTTTCTATATACTTAATTAGTTATAAGTGTATATTCTTAATATATTATTATTTTAGTATATCAATATAGTCTTAATATTTTCATATATGAAGTGTAAAGATAACTAAAATTGAAGGCAAAGTTATGGTGCTCTTTTTATTTTATGCTACTGAAACATGTATTAATATATAGCAAGGAAACAATGTTCATTGCCACAGAGTTAGATAATGAATTGAACATCAAAGAGTGTGCAGTGTATAAAATAGGAGCATAAACATGTAGGTATTGAATTGTAAAGAAAGATGGATTCTGTATGATTTTTCTCCTATGAATAATCTAGATCAAAAAGTATATATACTTATATGACATAAATCATTAAGACAGAGGATGGAGACCAGCAAGAAGGGAAGGTAGAAGGAAGCTGGGAAAATGAAGGCCAAATATATGTGAAATAAAATAATAAACATATATAAAGTGTCACAATGAAACATTATTTTATATGCTACAAAAGTAACAAAACATATTTATGTATGTAGCATAAAGATAGATTGTTTCATACACTGTGATATTTTAAGAGAAACAAAATTATTTCCACATCTATTTCTATGTTCTCAAACATTAAAAGGTGAAACATATTTAAAGAAATGGCAAAATTATCAGTAATCAGGATGATAGGTTATGCTGTGGTTGATGTAAATGTAATACTTCATCAGATGCTAACCAAGTTCTTATTGCCTTTCTACAAACTGTGAATCGTTGAAGGCACTGGAAAATAAAACAGGCTGTATTGTAAAACTTGTGAAATATCTTAAATTCAAGATGAAGTAAGTACTTTATTAAATGTTCCAGATTGCAATTTCTTCACCAATTGATGACATCTTTTTCTATTTATTTCACTTGATGAAGATGAAACTGTGTGTCACACATAAAATTAGCATGCAGAATTTCAACTCTTCATAATCTCTTCATGGTGTTAGAATGAATCATGTTACTATCTGTTTATAACTTGCCAAAAAGTATCATTTCTTCAACTCTTTCTCTGAATATTATGGAAAATATTCAGAGGAGTATTTTATATATATTTTGAATAACCTGGGGTCATTATATTTTCATATTATGTTACTTTGAAATATAACAAATGATGAAAATCAATATATTCTGCCCTTTTCACATGCATTTAAATGCTAACAAGCATTATATTTTTGATAAAAATGAGTTTCTAATATTTCTGTATTTATTATTAAAAATTGTTAAATGGAAAGCAATTTATTTATTTATTTATTAAATTTTATTTTTCTTTTTAATTACATTTTGTTAACTCTGTGTCCCAGCTGTATCCCGCTCCCTCATTCCCTCCCCAACCCCACACTCCCTCCCTGGTCTCCTCCCTGCCCCTTTCCAAGTCCACTGATAGGGGAGGATCTCCTCCTCTTTCATTTGACCCTGTTTTATCAGGTATCTTCAGGGCTGGCTGCAAAGTCCTCCTCTGTGGCCTAACAGACTGCTCCTCCCCTGGGGGGGAGGTCAAACAGCCTGCCCTTGAGATCCTGTTAGAAATAGTCCGTGTTCCCCTTACTTTGGAAAACTACTTGGTTACTGAGCTACCACGGGCCACATCCGAGCAGAAGTTCTAGGTTATATCCATAGATGGTCCTTGGTTGAGTGTCAGTCTCAGAAAAGACCCTGTGCCTGGATTTCCTCATTTAGAAAGACAAATGGGATGTGCATTGAACATATGACAGGAGTCTACCACAAAAGGCATTTGAAAGACTCTACCTAGCAGTGTTTCAAAGCAGACATTAAGACTCATAACCAAACCCTCGGCAGAGTGCAGGGAATCATATGAAAGAAGGAAAGTTAGTATGATATGGAAAGGATAGGAGCTCTACAAGGAAAGCAATTTATAGAACAAAATTTGACAATAGGAAACTTATTAGTAATCACTTCTAGTTGTTGAAAAATATAAAATTTCAAGTCTGACAATATAATTTACAGAAGGAATTAGAGGCCTTGGATGATTATATTAAATAGGTGTGAATTATTAGTTCAAGGATTAGGATTACAAAGATAAGTATTTGAATACTTTTTTTATTAAAAAAAACTTTTCTAAATCCATTCATTCTTATATCTAAAATTTATCTCCATAAATAAATGAGGCATTATTTGGTGAAAGAAAAGTAATGCACTCAGTGTTTAACAATGAAAGAAGGGGCCTTCATTTATTAAGGTAATGAATGTTTACTTCAGTATTTCCAATTAACCTATCTCCAAAGCCCCCATAGTTTTCAGGTATCACCTTGCATATGTCTTTTCCCATCATAACTTGAACCACACTTTTGGTAGATTGTCTTTCACTTTGAGAGTGACTAGTTGGAAAGGCATATCTCATTGAGAGAGTGAATTACAATGTGCTGCCAGATATAACAGACATCCATCAAATCATCTGGAAAAAATAATAATGAGCATAATCTTGCATCTATGAAACAAAACTTATAGTCTCATCAATACAAGGACTTCACATTTCCTTGTTCATTCATTACATATTAATAATAATCTCCCATAGATATAAAAGCAGTATAGATCTTATCTTAAACTGAAGCTGTAATATGTGATATGTTTTTCTTTTTATTGAAAATAGATCATTTTCTCATACAATACATTTCTATCACTGGTTTTCCTCACTCTACTTCTCCTAGTCAGCTTCCACTCACTGTGTGGAGAGGAAAGACTAGGTCAGGAAAGAGCAGGTCTCCAAGAGACAGCAGAAGACAGGACAAAAAAAATACAATAAGATGAAGAAAAACTCTTCATATAGAGAATATGATAACTCAATAGGAGGGAAAAATATCTCTAGAGCAGATAAAAAAGTCAAAGATACAACTGATTCCATTGTTAGAAGCCTCAGAAGAACACCGTGCTAATGGCCATAATGTATATGCAGAGGGTCTGTGTAGATCCACCCAGGTTCCATGCTTGCCATTTCAGTGTCTGTGAGCCCATGTGAGCCCTTCTTATTCAGTAGGCCATCTTTTCCTGTTGTCCTCTATTACCTCTGACTCCTAAAGTCTTTCCTCCCACTATTCTGTCATGATCCTTGAACTCCAAGAAGAGGCACTTGAAGACCTCCAATTTATGCTCTCTCTTTCTCTCTCTCTGTTTGGTAGCTGTAGGTCTCCACATCTGCTTCTATCTGCTGTTTGCGAAAGCCTCTCTGATAATAACTGGACAAGGCACTGATATATGAGTATAACAAAATATAGTTAGGAATCATTTCATTATTTTCTGGTTTGTTGTTGTTCTATCCTTGGTTTCTGGTCTGGGTTATCAATCTCCTGTTCTTGCCCATTCAGGCAAGGAAGTGCACATTGGTAAAAACAGAAAGCATCTTCTACAAATCCTGCTGATCAAACTGGGTGTCTGCATGTAGACAAATGCAAATAGACCCATGTTTATCACCCTGCACAAAATTCAATTCAAAGTGTATCAAAGATAAAACCAAGTACACTGAACCTTATAGAAAAGAAAGTGGAGAACATCTTTGATACATTGGCACAGGAGACAACTTTCTGAAGTGTACCTCAATAGTGTAGGCACTAAGATAAAAAAAAATTGTTAAATGGGACCTCATGAAACTGAAAAGTTTCTGTAAGGCAAAGAATAAAGAAGCACCCTAGGAAATGAAGAAAGATTTCTATCAATTCCACATTCAATAAAGGTTTCATATTCAAAGTATGCTATTAAATCCAAATAATCCAAATAAAAATGTAGTATAGATCTAAACAGAGAACTCTCAGTAAAATAATCTCAGATGGCTGGTAGATATTTTAAAAAAATGTTCAACATTCTTAGCTCTCAGGGAAATACAAATAAAAACTACTTTGTGATTTTGTGTTACACCTGTTGGAATGGCTAAGATCCAGTGAAAGCTCATGCTGGCAAGGATGTGGAGCTCACCTGGCAAGGATGCTGATGAGAGCTCAAATTTGTACAGCCACTATAGAATCCAATATAGTGGTTCCTCAGAAAACTGGGAATCTATCTTAAGGCACAGCTATACCACTCTTAGGAATATATCTAAAGGATTCTCCATCCTACCACAAGGAAGTTCACTGCAGCTTTCTTCATAATATCCAGAAACTGGAAGCAACCTAGATGTCCCTTAACCTAAGAGTGCATAAAGAAATTGTGGTACATTTACACAATAGAGTATTAATCAGTTGCTTAAAAAATGACATCATGAAATTTGCAGGCAATTGGATGAAACTAGGAAAGATCATCCTGAGTGTGGTGATGCAGACCCACAAAAACAAGCATGGTTTGTACTCATGTACAAGTGGATTTTAGACATAAAGGGCAGGATAACCATGCTACAATCTACAGACCCAAAGAAGCCATGTAACAAAAATGGTCCAAAGGAGGACACTTGAATTTCACTAAGAAGGGGAAATAAAATAGATGTCTGGGATGGATGGATGGATGGTTGGATGGATGGATGGATGGAGCAAACTGGATGGGAGAGGGGGTGGGAAGAGGAAAGATGAAGTATGGGGAGGAGGGCAGTAGAGAAAAAACTCGAGTCAGTGGCAGGGGGCGCGTATCTCTAGGACAAGCTAGAAATCTAAGACAATGGAAATGCTCAGGAATCTATGAAGGTGGCCCCTATCTTAGCAATAGAGGATATGGAACATGAAATGAGCACTTCCTGTAACCAGGCAACTCTTCCAGTAGAGGAATGGGAATGCCAACCCAGCCACAAAACTTTCGAACCACAATTTTTTTTTCCTACCTAAAAGAGGGTCTCATCTGCAGGATAGCAGAATGTCATGGGTAAATTTGGGGTGGAAGTTTTTATGGCTGACTTGCTGTTACCCTCCTTCCATTAGGAATCCTGCATGGTTAGAGGGCATCCTCTCAGTCTCCATGTCCCCAGCTACTAACGGTCTCAACATAGTTGTCCTCTGAGAGGCTCCACCTATCAACAGGTTGAAATTGATGGTGAGACTTATAGCCAATCACTGGGCAGAGCACAGGGAGCCTTATGGAAGAGTAGAGGGAAGTATAGAAAGACCCTGAGGTACTGGAGCTCCAAAAGAAGACCAAAAGTGCCAACTAATCTTGGCCTAGGGGCCCCTTGTGAATACTGAAGCACCAACCAAGGACCATATATTCATTGGATCGAGGACCCCTACACATGTGTTCCCAATGGGGACCTTGATCTCCAGTTGGGTTCCCTAGTAAGAGGAGCTGCGGGTGTCTCTGACAAGGATTCTTTTGCATGTTTTTTGATCACTTCCTCCTGGGTTTGGGGGGATTGCTTTGCCAAGCCAAAGAGGAAGAAGATACACCCAGTCCTGATGCTACTTGATATTCTGGGAGTAGTAGGGAGGCTCCCTTTTTCTGAGGGGCAGGGAAGGTTGGATAAGAAGATGGAAGGAGGGTAGGACCAGGAG
This sequence comes from Psammomys obesus, assembly GCF_907164565.1. Classification (NCBI taxonomy): domain Eukaryota; kingdom Metazoa; phylum Chordata; class Mammalia; order Rodentia; family Muridae; genus Psammomys; species Psammomys obesus. Next base: position 8,305,489 of record NW_026592732.1, read on the forward strand.
GAGAAGAAGGAGGGAGGTATGATTGTGATGTAAGTTGAAAAAATTAATTAATAAAAATTACTAAGACAAAAAAAAGAGGATCAGGGATAAAGAGGGAGCAGAAATTAAGGGAATGGCCAACCAATGACTGGCCCAATTTGAGTCCATCCCTGACACGATTAATAATATTATTCTATCCTTGCAAACTAGAGGCCATCATAACTGAGTAGCTTCACCCAGCAGCTGATAAAAACAGATGCAGAGACCCACAGCCAAATATTAGATGTAGCTGGGGAATCATATGGAAGAGGAGGAGAAAGGATTGAAAGAGACAGGGATATCAAAGACACCAAAAGAAATGCTACAGAATCAACTAACCTACACCACATAAAAAGCTACCAATTAAACTAACCTGGGCCATAGGGATTCACAGAGATTGAACTACCAACCACAGAGCATCCATGGGACTAAAGTAGACACCCCCTACACAGATGTACAGCTTGATCCTCTTGTGGGACCCCTAACAGCAGGAGCAGAAGCTGTCTCTGATTCTGTTGCCTGCCTTGGATAGTTTACCCCTAAAAGGATGGTCTTGTCTAGCCTTAATAGAAGATACATCCAATTCTACTACAACTTGATATGCCAAGGTGGGTTTATATCCATGGGAGGTACCCATTCCCTGAGGAGAAAGAGAGGAGGGCATAGGTGTAAATGAGATGAAAGGGTGAGGTTGTGAGGAGAGGAGGGAGGGAAAGTTATGGTAGGGATGTTAAGTAAATAAATTAATTAATTAGTGAATAAAGAAAAGATTGAAAATAATTAGCAGGCATTGTTAGCACACACCTTTAATCACTGGATGCAGGAAACACAGACAGCTGGATCTCTGAGTTAGAGGCCAGCCCGGGCTGCAGAGCAAGTTCCAGTACCAGCAGTGAGGGCTTCACAGGGAAACGCTGTCAACAGGAAATAATATTACTGTGTCTTAGAACAAAATCAATAACCTTCAGAGAAAGAGACAATAGCCTAAAATTTTTTTTGCGTATGGTGGCTTGCAAACATAATCCTGGTTATTGAGACTTGTGGGCAGGTGCTTCACCATGCTGAGGACAGTCTGGCCTATATAGTGTTTCTTGTAAAATAAATAAGTAAATAAATAAACAAACAAATGGAAGAAAAACAAAAATGTCAGTGATGTATTTTTTTGTGATCAGAACATTATCATAACTATTAGTCATATTAAGAAACAAAAAATATAATCAAGAGAAATGTTAAATATTAATATAATGAAAGAAAATCTCGAACAGCATTTTAAAACATAGATTAGAGTCATAATAAACAAGTACTATTTATCACTCAGTCTATATTGATGTATAATATATACTCTCTAGAATAAAAAAGGTAGTTGAAAATTTAGTAAAGAAATACTAACTACAGATGGAAACATATGCATCTTTGGAATTATAAATCAAAATCATGTGATATAAAATGATAAGTTATTTTATTTTTCATATTGCTTTTTTCTATTTTTCTCTTATTTAAAATAGATTTTTCATATGAAATATTTCTATTATGGCTCCCCTTCCCCAACACCTCTCATATCCTCTACATTCTAGTCCTTTTGTGTGAGATGGTACTCTGACAAGCTATAACCTGCAGAAAGAGAAACCTGTACATCAAGCCACCATGCAACCATATACTTCCTCTCTGTCCTGCCTGCAGGATGTACAGGGGCAGTGGTGGCACAGAACATATGAGAGTGGCCTAGCCCTGATCTGAAATATATGATCTGATGACAAACTAGAAAACTAGTCATTTATAGCACAATATCAATCCTGAACAGCTTTTAAAAAATAATAGTAAGTAGAGACTGCTTAGATGACTCAATAGTTCTGAGTCCCTAGAGCCAAGCCTAATGACAACCTGAATTTTATCCTCAGTACCTGCATGTAGTGGGAAAAAAACAGCTTCCATGAGTTATTCTCTGACCTCCACCTACAAATTGTGACACAGGCACACGCAAGCATACACACAAACATACTAAATAAATATAATAAAATTTAAAAATAACATTGATACAAAGCAATATTTAACTATCACATGAATATGTGTATATGAGCTCATTCTGTAGAGAAAAAATGAAAATCTAAAATTTTGATTTATGTGAGTGAATTTTAAACATTAGCATATTATCTTTGAAATGACTACGGCAGTCAAGTAATGTTACTAAGGGTACTCTACAGGAACAGAACTAATAGGATGAATATGTCTCTCTGTGTGTGTGTGTTTTAGAAGAATTTATGAAATCAGCTTATATTGAAATAGTAAAGACTCTTGTTCACAACTAAGAAGCTGTAAACCGTGCAAATTCTCAGCCTTTTTCCTGTGGGCTTCTTCCAGAAAGTGGCACTCAAATTTGGGGTTGGTCTTTTCCTGTCAATTAAGACAACCAAAATAATTCTCAGGTGTGGCTCCTATTTAGGTGATTCTAATTCTAAATTGTAGTAAGTCAACATTCAAAGCAAACATCACAAATAGTGAAATTCCACATGACTAAAAGCCTGGCTCATTAAATAGTTTTTCTATACCTATTATTTTCTGAAAACAGTCTTTGCAAATCACAACAGTACTCATTTAAATCAGGATACTGAAAATTTGCATAAAGCCTAGTGAGGTGGCTCAGCAGGAAAAGACATTTGCCGCTAACCCTGGATGTCTAGCCCTATTTTTATCCCAGAACTGACATGGGTGGGAGAGGACAGCAAACTCCCACAAGTTTCTTCTGTTACCTGCAGGCCAGAGTTCTGGCATGCACTCCTCCACACCATACACAGAATAAAGATGTAAATATAAAAAACAAAAAATAATAATAATTTAATTACTGGAAATTTTTTTAATATGTAATATTTATTAACTTCAAAGATTTATTACGGTTTATACATATATATGTGCATATAAACATATATATATATATATATATATATATATATATATATATATATATATACGTGTGTGTGTATTCTTCTAAAAGCAAAGTCCATATTCATTGGCCATTTGTCATTTTGAGGGAATGTAAGTATGTGTATCTGTGGAGATGTGTTCTTATGAATGCATGTGATACCTTCCTCAATTGCACTCACCTTGGCTGGCTGATCTCTTTCTAACTTGGGGTGTTTCTGTTGTTGTTCATTGCAACAGCATGTCTCACTGAAGTGGCCAGCTAGATCCAGAATTCCACTTGACTCCATAGCTAGAGTCTCCAGGGTTGCCTCTGTGCCCAGATATTTTACATGGCTTCTGGTGCTAAACTCAGGTCCTGTTAAAGACTGTTTTGTAGCTTTCAGGTTTTGCTCATTGCCGTCTACAGGGTGTTCCTCGGGTCTGAACGGCTCACAGGGCTTCTTAGAAATGTTAGGTCTGACGCTGCACCTGCTACATCAGAAAACAATCATGTGCTCAACTGTTTTTGCCAACAACTGCTTCATAAAACAACAACAACAACAACAAAACTTTGTGACAACCAGACCTGAATTACACCTGACCCCAAGAAGTCATCAGTTCCAGGAACAGACCATAAAGCCCCCTACTCACGGGGCAGCTAATCAGAAGAAAGAGCAGTGAGGAGAAAACCACAGAAATGTGGAGAGATCTTAGAACTTATCCCAAGACTGGCCATCTGTGCTTAATGCCCTTATATTTGTTTAGGCATCCCATCTTATGGTGAAACATTCATGACCCAAGAATGTGGCCTGCACCAGCAAGTCCCAATCAAAGTCAAGTAGCTTCCCCTTCCCCGGGGCCAATCCAAATTGAAATGAAGTAGCCACAGTAGTAATTCCCCTTTCTGTCATTAAAAAGGGCTTTCCAGCTCCCCTCAGGATCAGCGCCTTTTGAAGGTGCTGACCCCAGCATACTGGAATTTTCTGCAGAATAAACACTCTTTGCTTTTACATACTACTTGAGTTTGGGTCTTTCCCTCAGAAATTTCCAAACACTAATAGCTTATTTCATTATTCTCCTTTACTTGTTAAACTACTTGGGGCCAGGAAATCCGTGTCAAATGTGTGTGCTCCTTATTTACTGAAAGGGAGATTGTGTGAAAGTTTCATTTTAAGACTCTAAAAAGATTATGTAATTTTCTAATTTTTATTTATGTATCTAAACTACTCAGACTCACAACCATGATGAAAAACACGTTAAACTATACAGGCAATATAGTATATACCAGTATTTGTTTAAGGAGTGATTGATATTTTATCATTAGTGTAAAATAGACATATCCCAAGAGGCAGTGGGTTATTTTATGGATTTATTAAGCAGAGGGAAATATAAAACAGCTAATAATATATAAATCAGCTCTTATATCTGAGAAAGTTGCTTTTAAACTTTCAAACAATGCATTTATAATATGTGTACATACATCATTTTTTTCTGAAGCCAGGGGATACAATGGAACAATAGACTGAATCAGAATGCAAAAGTTTTACTACAGATCATATAGCTATAAATAAGCCACCTTTCTGAGTCTTGGTCATTTTTATCTGTTACACACAGTGTGAATGATGAAAGGCCCCATGTCCTGCAAAGCTTTCATGATTCTCTGTAAGAGAGAAGGCAATACAGTGTCTGAGAAAAATCTGTGCAGACTTTTTTTTTTTTTTTTTTACTTTGGTTCAAAGCAGACTAGTAATTAATTGTGAGATTTACAGCCCTTACCAATTGTGCATTGATGCCCCAATCTGTACAACAGTGCTCTTTGCCCACATCAACTGAATATTTAAACTTAGATGGAATTAGAATGGATGACTAGCAAATGGAAAGATATACACAGACAATATTCTTAATCCCTGCTTTTTTAATTCTACACAAACCAGTGATTATTGTTCTTTTTAAATACTATTTACGGTAATAAGAATCAAGTGACATTATAATAACAAAGATACTCCACATGCTTTTCTTTTTAAAATATCTGGCTCTTTCGTTGTCTTGAAGCAATTTAAATAACAGTGAGATAGAAAGGGAGAGATAGAGAAATATATGCATTAAAATGAAAGCTAGAGAAGGGGAAAAGGAGATAGTAGAGGTTTTCTAGGTTTGTATAACCCTTGTAAAATTTATTCAGTAAAACTCAAGTAAAGGTAAGGCTATTCTCCCGTGACACTACCGGTCTGCCATCAATTTGGGGCATGGACAGAAGTAAACAAATATTGAGTCACCTGATTCAGATGGTCACATCTTTTGTGGCTATTGATGTTTCATTCATGACTATTGAAATTAGAAGTTTAAAAAGAAAAAAACAAAACAAAAAAAAAGAACACATTTTTATTGGTTCTTTAAAATTTTCATGCAATGTTATTTTAACTTGTTCATACACTCTCCCAAATCTGTAACTACCCCCATCATAGTCTCCTTGCTTCTCATCCAACATAGAGCTTTCTTCCTCCTGTTCCTCCTCCTCCCCTTCTTCATCTTTCTATTCTTTTTCTTTCTACCATCAATTCCAGTTTGTATTACTCAGCTAGTCCTGGGAATTGAGCCTGCCCTGGTGCGGGAACATGACACTAGAGGCCAGATCATTTAAGAAAACCGACTTCCTACTCTGAGCAGCTACTAAATGCCAAAAGACCACTAGCTTCCGGTGGGACTTTGTGTCCACTCCCTCCTGCTCTATGATGGGATTTTGTCTCACTTGAGCATGTATGGATCTTACTATTGCCAGAACTGCTGTGAGTTCTTGTGTTCATGTGCCCTAATGTGTCTAGAATCCATTTTCCTGGATAGTGGGATGTTATCTACTTACCTCTGTTTTTCACAATCTTTTTGTCCCTTTCTGCAAAAATTCACATGTTTTGTGAGTGTGTGCATATGTGCATGCTCACATGTGTGTTTGTGCGCGCATGCACACGTGTGTGTGTGTGTGTGTGTGTGTGTGTGTGTAGTAGTAGTAGGAGTAGTAGGAGTCTGTATGTCCCTTTAAGGGCTGATTATCCCATAGTATCTTATTCTCTGTATCTAACCAATTAAAAGTCTCTGTATTAGTTATCACTTACTTCAAAGAGGAGCTTCTTAGATTAGTGTTGATGTGTGTTATGGTCTATGGGTATGACAACAACCATTAGGAATCATTTTAATAATATATTATTTAAGAAAACTGAGTTCTACTCTCAGCCTATGACCAATATAGTCATATTTCTTTCATATATACGGAGAGTTTTAAAGCTTGAAACACTCCAGTTTTAGTATGTTGGAGATAAAACAGAAATCTTTTCTGTTTATAACTCATAGTTCTTTCTAGAGCAAGAGAAACTAATCCAGTCATACTATATTCATTTAAGAAAAAGAAGAAGAAAGAAAAATATAAACAATGGCAACAGTAAAATCCTGGGCAGACTGAGATAGCCCTGAAGACACATAAACTTGAGAGCAAATAATGCCTCGGAGAGTTTCGGCTGCAGACAGGGGTGATCCTACAAAGGCCACTACAGGTCCAAAGACATTGCCAATTCTTTCTGTTCCTAAAGCAAAATAGAAACAGGAAAAAAATACTTCCATTTAAAAATGAGGTAAGGAAGTTTGTTTATTTATTAATTTAATCTATTTACAGCTTGATCCCAGCTCCAGACAGCTCCAGATAGATCCCAGCCCCAGATAGATACCAGATAGAAGATAGATAGATAGATAGATAGATAGATAGATAGATAGATAGATAGATACATACATACATACATACATACATACATAGATACATAGATAGATACATAGTAAATACTGGAGATCAGTTTTACATAGTATGAAATTTATTCCTAGAGCTACAAAGACTTAAATTTTGTGACAGTTACTGTCACTTCCTATAACCAAGAAAATGTCTAGAAACTCGATATTTCTTATATTCAGGAATATGATATATCATATTGAAGATAGTAAAGAGAGTAGTTAATTAGATAATGATGTCTTACACATTTAAATAATTATGATTCTTAGCAGTAATCACTGTGAATCTATACGATGTAGTAATGTTATGTTTTTTATTTTTTAATTTTATTTTTAAATATTAGTTACAGCTTATTAACTTCATATCCCAGCTGTAGCCCATTCGTTCATTCCTTCCCAATCCCACCCTCCCTCCTTCATCTCTTCCCTGCCCCTTTCCAAGTCCACTGATAGGGAAGGTCCTCCTCCCCTTTCATCTGATCCTGGTTTATCAGGTATCTTCAGGACTGGCTGCAATGTCCACCTCTGTGGCCTAGCAAGGCTGCTCCTCCTTTGGACAGAGGTGGAGGTCAAAGAGCCAGCCATTGAGTTCATGTCAGAAATAGTCCCCGTTTCCCTTACTATAGTATCCACTTGGATACTGAGCTGCCATGGGCTACGTCAGCGCAGGGGTTCTAGGTTATATCCGTACATGGTCCTTGGTTCGAAATACAGTCTCATAAAAAACCCCTGTGCCCAGATATATTAAGTCCCTGTGGAGCTCCTGTCCTCTCTAGGTCATACTAACTCTACCTTCTTTCATATGATTGATTCCCTGAACTCTGCCAAAGGTTTGGTTATGAGTCTCTGCATCTGCTTTGATATAATGCCAGGTAGAGTCTTTCAGAGGCCCTTTGTGTAGGCTCCTGTCCTGTTACTTGTTTTCTCGTACTTCGAATGCCCATCCCATTTGTCTTTCTAAGTGAGGATTGATCATCTTACCCAGGTCCTCTTTCTCGTTTATCTTCTTTAGGTGTACAAATTCTAGTATGGTTATGTTATCTTATAGGTCTATTATCCACTTATAAGTGAGTATATACCATGTATGTCTTTCTGCTTCTGGGATACCTCACTCAGGATGATCTTTTCTAGATCTCACCATTTGCCTGCAAATTTCATGATTTCCTTGATTTTAATTGCTGAGTAGTATTCCATTGTGTAGAAGTACTACAATTTCTGTATCCATTCCTTCGTTGATGGACATCTAGGTTGTTTCCACATTCTGGCTATTATGAATAAAGCTACCACAAACATGGTTGAGCAAATGTTATCTTTAAAATTAATTTGATGGAGTTTTTATGAGTACTTGGATATCATGCCATCTTTTCTGTCTTTGGAAGTCATTCAACAATTTTTATTCTTTGTCTTACTCTTCAAATATTTCCTATGCCTTGTGTGAGGAGAGTAAGACATAATTTCTGTATTTTTAACCTCAGTGGTCATCTTTTCTAAGCTAAACAAGTTAGGTAACCCTTTAAATAATTAATTTTCCATTTTCTTGAAGAAATAGCAAATAGTACTGTACCTATTCAAATGAACATTATGCACAATGAGGTAAATGAATATTTCTTTTATGATGTCATTCTCTAGAGAATTAGACATTAGATAGAAAGATACTATAAGTTGCAACAGATATTAGAACTTGGGAAGCATGCTGAGAGCAAGAAGAGTAAGATTGCATTTCAAATATTTAATTTTGTTTTTGTTTTTAAATCCATTAATTTATTTCTATTGAAATGAATTTCTTCTCTCAAACAATACATCCAGGCCACCATGTCCCTTCCCTCCAAAATATTTGTAAACAGAATAACACTAACACTAAGCTATTCAATATGAGTTATGACTCATGTTCAATTAATTCTCATGGAATATACCAGAAAGAATGGCAAACTTGAGCTCATATTTAGGATGAGAATAAGTGTACTCATGGTCGTTATATTACTCAGCCGTGGGCTTCAAATTGTTTCATAAATATATGTTCCTAATGTGCATGGCTGTGTGGCTAGTAGGCACTTTACCACTGATTTGCATCAATAGTCTAAGACACCTTAATTAAACACGTGCAAAACTTTCTCCTTGGGCAAAGTTTCCTAATCCTTCCAGGAGCTCAGTCCTATATCACAAAGAGTAATAGGAGGAAGCCAGAAAAACAAAACAAAACAAAAAAACAACAACAAAAAAACAGAGTCAATAGGAAACTTTCCATATCTCACACAATCTGCCATCTCTCCTTATATTTTCATGTTTGAAGATCATAGGTTCACATGTGGCTTCTTCACACACCCTTCATTTTTGTTGACCTTCCCCAACCCCTCATTTTTCTATCCATAGAATCTACCAGTTGCTTGAATGCTTCTGCCTCCAGAATTCCTCCTCTTTCTTTTCATTTCATTTGCATTACATAGTTCTCCTCCCTAAATGTTACTTTTATTTATTTTATTTTTTTATTATTATTTTTTTCTTTTTAGTTACATTTTGTTAACTTTGTGTCCCAGCTGTATCCCGCTCCCTCATTCCCTTTAGACACATACTCATCAATACTGAGTTTCTAGTTACTTGAATTCCCCGTATGTTTCAGGATAGACATTCAAAAGATTTGAACCTAGAACTTATATATGAAAGAGAACACATAAAAGTTTTTCCAGATCCATTCATGGCCTGAAATTTTCATTATTCCCCCTATCCCCCCACACACACTAGATTTCCCTGATGGAAATAACTTGGAGGCACTAGGTTATTTAACAATAAAAAGAAAAGAGGAAGGGATATGTATTGGGGAGAGCACCAGCAGCAGGGGAGTTGGAGGGAGGGTGAAAAGAAGCAAATACACATCTAATCTATTAATGTGTGAAAGAATTTAAAAATGAGATATAAAAAGTAACAGAATGACAAACCAAACAAGATCTTACTTTTGGAGAATCTACAAAACCCTATGTTTGTAAATATTCTTTCTTTGGATCCGGACAAAATCATACAAATTTTCTACTTTGAATCTTAAGTCTCACTAGCTTTTTGGTAAATCTGCTTCTGTCATCATCCTTGACAGGTAATGAATCCACCAATCTCTAGCATTATTAAATTGTTATTTAAATAAAGTAACAAGAAACATGATCTTGCAAAATATTCTCATTTACAGGATCCACAAATAAATTTCCCTCTCATTCTCAAATCGATATGTTAATTAACTTTAATTTTCATCTGTTAATAATGTGATCTGAGGCAGAGGGCATCCCCGAAATGTATATTCTATATTTATTAGTTTGGTAATTTGATTTTGCTTAGTCTGGCCTAATATCAGAATCACAAATTAATCACATTTCAGTAGGGCAATCAACTCCTAAACAACAAACACCATAAACAAAATACATCTTCTAGATAAATTAATGTGCAACTAATAAAACATTCCACAAACTCCATACCCAGTGCATGGCATCAAGGAACTGCAAGCAGAATGCATCTGTGCAGATATTTTTTTATGCCAATAAGGAAGTGACTGATGAGGTAATGACCTACAAAGTAGTGGCATTACACACGTTCTGACTTAACAAATCCATCAGGGCTACCAAGTCTGTATATATGAGTGCTAACAGCAGTCTGAACTGAAAGAGTTGACGTGGTATCTGAGGAAAGTAGTCATCCCAGGTTCTTTGGCAGGGTAGCCATCCAAGGTGTTTTAGCAGAGTAATCATCCAAACAGGCTATGTGAGGCGCTTTAGCAGAGTAATTATATAAGGTACTTTAGCCCAGTAATTTTCCAAACTAGCAGAAGAACAGCATGCTAGAAATGTGATAATCATCTCATATCTTCAAATAAAAATGAAGCTCTTTCTTCTAAGCCTACCCTTGCTTTAGCTATAGGGTATTTTTATTTAATTTTCAATAAAAAGATTGGTTCTAAAAAGCACAGTGTAGTAGTTTAAATTTTAATTTACATTCCATTTTACTTTTAGGAATATTAGGATTAATGTCCACTTTATTAGACACATACTGTGATTTCCTGAATTGAAATAATAATGTACTACTTTGTCTTCCTGTTTCTATGTGTCCCATCAAAAATAGGTGTCTTGTGCCTACTCTTAGCTCTTATTATGTGTATTGGGAAAGGGGCCCAGGGATCAATTTCTACAGGTAAATGTGCCTCTTTTTAACATTCCCAGGGGTTCATAACACTATAGAAAATTAGGACTGATTGTTTTCTACAAAGGTCCATGATTATATGCAAAGATAGAGAGACTACACCCCCTTCCTTGAAGGCTTGTCTTTAGACTTCCTAAAACCAAGTCCTTCCTCACCTTCTGTTCTAGGTGGGTCTGAGCTATCACCTCTTAGATGTTGCCTTCACTATAGGACAGCCCCGTAGGATGGGACACTATAGGATGGGACGCATTTCCTTACTTGTAATTAGAAATATTCCTGAAAACCCATCACTATTCCCAAATTCTAGTAGAAGTAGCTGGTTCCAGTCCTGATGAGACCTGGTAGGTTAGAGTCAAATAGAAGGGGAGGAGGATTTCCTTTATCAGTGGACTAGGGGAGGGGCATGGGAGGAGATAAGGGAGGAAGGGTGGGATTGGGAAGAAATGAGGGAGGGGGCTATAGCTGGGATCCAAAGTGAATAAACTGTAATAAATGATAAAAAAAAATTAGCTCATTCCTTAGATACCACTAAGTTACAATTCAACTTCTTTACATACTCAAACCTGATTTTTTAATCTTTTTATAAAGTTTATTATAAAAATAACTTGCAATAAATAAGAACATCACATACCAAAATTAACCAGAACCAAAGCCTAGGCAACTCAGTGAATATGTACAAAGTTAGAATAGGTATTCTGAACTAAAACTGGAGATTCCATTAAATTGCGCACTTCCAGTGCAAACAAGTAACGATTGAATGATACTTGTCAAGGGATCTTGTGTCACACAGAACTAAACCTGTGTCTGATGTGTTGGACTTGGTCCCAAAGAACTGGTATGATGTGAGATTGTAAAGAGAAGAAAGGCGCTGCTGGCAGCTGCTGCTCAGTGCTTCTCAAAGCCTCAGTTATCTGCTGCCCCTAGTGAGCTCTAGCCAAGGCTGTTACTAGTTAGCCTGATAATCAATGACATCCTTGACCTCAGTATAATGTCATTCTCATTTCTAATTATCATTTAGAGATCTCACATCAGAACAATATGGAGGGGTATAATGCAATAGGATATTATGAGACAGACATTTTGTTGCAGAATGCTGTAATTGTGCTATGTCCCTAGTTTGTTATTAATCTCTTACTGTGCCTCATGAATGGATTATTAAGTTTATAAATTTAACTTTATTATAGGAATGTTTATTTTAAAATATGTACAAATGCTTCCATTATCTTGGTTTCGCACATGTACACATTCTGTATTACAATGGATAAAGAAAGAATTCTATACTGTACTATTTAGAAAATATTTATATTAGTTATGAAGTGATATTGAAAGCTCTATACATTAAGCATGCCATGAGCACATATTAAAGACCAATTACATATTCAAAGTAGACTCAAAGTTATCTGGCCCAGCTTCTTAAAAACAAATTTTAAACATTTAATTATTTTATTTTACTTTATTTTATGTATATAGAAGACTGTCTGCATATACTGTCTAGTACCTGCAGACATCCAAAGAGTTCCTAGGTCTGGATTTACAGATGGCTGAGCAGAATCACATGGCTGGTGGGAACCAAATCCTAGTCCTCAACCAAAACACCCAGTATTCTAAGGGCTGAGCCATCTCCCCACACCAAATTTCTATTCATAACTATTCAACATTCAACTTCAAATTAATGTGAGCCCTAAAATGATCAAAAAAGAGACTGACCCTTCCAAATATGGTTCACATAAACAACTGAAATAAATGACACCCTGGCTATTATGGAGCTCTTCAAATAGGCAGTTTCTCTAAATAGTTAAAATATGTTCTAGTAGCCAGGAAAGAAAGCGCATTTGAGAAGTTTGCAATTAAAGTGCTGACACAGTTTCCAAAAAACTAAATGCCTGTTTCTAATTACTTTTCCTTTAGAGTTGGAAGCTGGAATTGAAGAAGATAGAGCCCACAGTTCTCCCCAGCAGGCCATTAGCCCCAGAGGTCTGCAAAGGAGATTCAGCCACTCCACAAGGGTAATGGATCAGCTAGTGCATTGTTGACCTATTTACCAAGAAACCCAAAACAGGTAATTTATAGGTAGCTGAAAAATCTTGTAAAACTAAGAAGTACATCTTAAAATTATAATAAATAGGAAACATTATGAAAAATCTATAGACTTGTTTTCTGTTTTCTTCTGCACTTTCTTTTATCATGTATGTATATATGTATGTGTATATATTCAGATATGTTTGTATATACATACATATGTGTGTATACTTATACATGTACATATATATGTACATGTATGGAAATGTACATGGAAACTGTGTCAGCACCTTTAATTGCAAACTTCTCAAATGGGCTTTCCTCCCTGGCTACTAGAACATAATTTAATTATTTAGAGAAACTGCCTATTTGAAGATATCCGTAGTAGCCAGGGTGACATTTATTTCGGTTGTTTATGTGAACCATATTTGGAAGGGTCACTCTCTGTTTCGATCATACATGTATATATAAATGTACATGTATATATGTTATATGTGTATAAACATACATGTGTGTGTGTGTGTGTGTGTAGCTATTTTAGGATCCACAACAGACACACTGTTTATTTGTTTCAATTCACATATATTGTGAGAAAGATTATCTTATAAACTTAATTATTGATTTAAAAGACACGGTAAGTGTTTAACAGCAACTAATAAAAATTCTGCAATAAGACACGTTGCTCTCAGAGTGCCTGTGTGAAGAGATAAAGTGATGGCAGTGACATTGATATGAGGTAAATCATATGATTCTTCAGAATGGCGATCATAGTATGAACGCTGAGGCATATTAGAGCCCATTGCACGTGGTTACTAAAATTGTCCCTGGAATCCTCTCATCAGGATCACAACCTATTCATCTTCAAAACCCACATTGTGAGGTGAACTTCCAGGGCCTGAAGAGGTGACTCAGCAGCAAAAAGTGCATCCTGCTCTTGCAAAGGAGGAAGGTCCAGTTGCCAACGGCCACACCTGGCAGCTCAAGACAATCTGTAAGCCCAGTTTCAGGGGATCCTATATTCTCAGTCTCTGAGAACACATATATATTTTTTAAAAAGTGTAAAAATAATGAGTTCCTTAAATTCATGTCCAAGATACATACTACAAACATACACATAAGATACATATATATGTATATATGGAGAGAGAAAGGTACATTATAAATAGATGATGATAATGAAGAAGATAGATAGATATACAGACAGACAGTTAAAAAGATAGATAGATAGATAGATAGATAGATAGATAGATAGATAGATAGATAGATAGATAGAGTGCCAATCCATTTTATCTAGAAAATTTCAATTGAAACAGAGACCCACCTCATGGGAGAAAGCCAACACCTGTCAGTATTAATGATACTTTGCTATGCTTGTAAACAGGAGACTAGTATAACTGTCCTATGAGTCTCCAGCCAGCAGCATATCAAAACATGGTGAGACTCACTGCAAAACATTAACCGGAAATATGGAAATCTTGCAGAGAAGTTGGGAGAAGGACAGAAAAACCTGAGGAGACAAGAAGGGCCAACAGAGTCAACTAACCTAGGTCCATGGGGGCTCACGGAGGCTGAAGCACCAACCTAAGTACCTTCATGGACTGGGCCTAGGCCCCCGACACATATGTAACTGATGGGCAGCTTGGTCTCCATGTGGGTCTCTCAGCAACTAGAGTTGAAGCTGTCACTGACATGGATGCAGTGGCTTGCTGTTTTATCACTTTCCTCTAGTTGGGCAGCCTTGTCTGGGCTCATTGGAAGAGGATTGGCTTAGTCCTCATGTGACATGAAGTGGAGGTGCAGGATGCCACGTGGGCTGGTGACCACCTTCTCTGAGAAGAAGGAGAAGGGGCAAGGGGGGAAGTGGGTGGAAGGAGGGGAAGACTGTGATAAGTATGTAAAGTGAATAAAAAATAAGTTAAAGAAAAAAAGAAACATAGACTTAGCATTTTTACAAGCTAATTAAAGCTAAGGAAGCTTATATTCCTCTTGAAAGATGTACTATATTTAGTATTTTTAACTTTGGTAATGTAAGTCATTCTTAATTTTATTATTTACATTGACTTACGCTACAAAGAAATGTAGGAACATAATAGTACAGAATGTGAAAATGACTAAGACTCTTACAAATAATGTGTATGGCATTGTATGATGCCTGCCTGTCAGCCATATGGTGAAAAGTGTTAGTGTTTTGCAGTTAAACAGGTAACTATGAGAAGTGTATAGAGAAAAGACTGCTAAACAGTTTGATTTTTGGGTATTGTAGTCTAGGACTAAGGAGAACACCTCAGAGCACCTGCCCTCCAGACAGATGGATGCACAGGAAAACTGGAAAAGAACTAAAGAAACTTGTAATGAAGCAGAGGCTAGCAACTCCTCCCAGAAAGTGGCAAGATGGGTCAATGGAAGAAGAAACAAGACTAGCCATGCTGAGTCTCTGTGCCCTGAGACGACTATTGAGGGAGGCAGGAAAACCACATTTTACTAGGAAGACGTGAGCCTTGGACAAAAATATGCTTCAGCTCCTCAGGCCACCATCTACAAAGAACCACATTTTGTAATTCTGCTATTGGTTCCTACTTTCAGCCAGTTGATGGATGTTCTGTGCAAATGGCAATCAAACAGGAAATAACCAGCCACATTTATTGCCATGAGTTTTCATTTCAGCTTTTGTTACCATTGGTCCAAAAAGAAACAGCTAATTCTTTTTTACAGATACCGCTTTTCCCTGTCAGTTTAAAGACCTTCTCATTGCTTCACGTCTACACTACCATTTCCAAGGCATGAGACGTCCTTTCGGTTGACATTTAACTTAGCGGTGGCAGAAAATTTGAAGCTCTTTGCTAAAATCTTATAGTTGGAAATTTTTAGCTCAGCAGGGAGCCCAGGTCCTTTTCATGCTTGGTTCTTGGTTGATACAACAGTTTTTGCAGCATCCCCTGGTGTCAGTTTCTTTAGCTTTGCTGGTCTCCTTGTGGAGCTCCTGTCCCCTCAGGGTCCTTTTACCATCCAACTCTTCATACGACTCCCTGTGCTCTGCCCAAAGTTTGACTGTGAGTGTCAGCATCTGCTTCAAAACTCTGTTGGCTGCTCAAATGTATCCCATAGGCAGCTCAGTATCCATGTAGGTTTCCAAGTAAGTGGACCAGGGGCTGCCTCTGTCATGAACTCAGTTGCCTACTCTTTGGTCACATCCCCCTGGCGATTTGGCCTTACCAGGCCACAGAGGAAGAGGATCCAGGCAGTCCTGATGAGATTTGATAAGCTTGAGTCAGAGGCAAGGGAGGAGAACTCTCCCTTTCAGTGGACTAGGAGAAGGGGATGGGGGGAAGAAAAAAGGAAGGTAGGACTGGGAGGAGTTGAGAGAGATGGCTACAATGGAGATATAAAATTAATACATTGTAATAAATAAAAAATGAAAAAGAAAAATTTAAGCTTACATTTTGATAATATGGCTCTTCTCTATTGTCCCCAGTCCCCACATCTTCCCTATTCTCATTACTATGAAACCCACTTGGACACTTAGCTGCGATGGGCCACATCTGTGCAGGGGTTCTAGGTTATTTTCATGTATGGTCCTTGGTTATAGTATCAGTCTAAGAAAAGACCCCTGGATCCAGATTTTTTTTTTTTGGTTCTGTTGATTTCCCTTGTAGAGCTCCTCTCCAGGTCTTTCTGTCTCCCCTTTCTTTCATAAGATTTCCTGTACTCTGCCAGAATTTGGCTATTAGTTTCAGCATCTGCTTTGATACCTTGTTGAGTAGAGTCTTTCAGAGGCCCTGTGTGGTAGGCTCCTGTCCTGATCCCTTTTTTCTCCCTCTTCAGATGTCCATCTCCTTTGCCTTTCTGATCATCTTACCCAGGGTCCTCCTTGTTGATTAGCTTCTTTAGGTGTACAGATTTTAGTATGTTTATCCTACTATATGTCTAATGTCCACTTACAAGTTAGTATATACAATGTGTATCTTTCTATTTCTGGGATACCTCACTCTGATTTAATACTTAAGGTTAAGTCATCAGTGAAACTGCTGTCAGAGCATTTCAGTACGATTACTTTTATAGTATTGGGTTACATGTGAGGTTGTATTTCAAGGAGGTTTGGAAGGTTTTTTTTTTAATTTTTTATTAATTACACTTTATTCATTTTGTATTCCCCCATAAGTCCCTCCCTCCACCCCTCCCGATCCCACTCTCCCTCCCCTTTCTGCATGCATGCCACTCCCCAAGTCCACTGAGAGGGGAGGTTCTCCTCTTCTTTCTGATCTTAGTCTATCAGTTCTCATCAAAAGTGGCTGCATTGTCCTCTACTGTGGCCTGGTAAGGCTGCTCCCCCCTCAGGGGGAAGTGATCAAAGAGCAGGCCAATCAGATTATGTCAGAGGCAGTCCCTCTTCCCATTACTATGTAACCCACTTGGACACTGAACTGCCATGGGCTACATCTGTGCAGGGGTTCTAGGTTATCTCCACGAATAGTCCTTGGTTGGAGTATGAGTCTCTGGGAATTTCACTGTGTTCAAATTTTCTTGTTCTGTTGATCTCCTTGTGGAGTTCCTGTCCTCTCCAGCTCTTCTTATTTCCCATTTCTCACATAAAATTCCATTCACTCTGCCCATCTGTTGGCCATCTGGGCTGCTCATTGCAATACGAGGACTCACAGAATTACTTGAGAAATATCATGTTTTTATACCCAAGATTGTTCTCTACATAAGAGCTACTCTTTCTCATCTACTTCCTAGGAAAGTTACTTGCTTTCATATCTCATTTTTGTTTGTTTTTCTATTTGTTTCTTTGTTCCTGATTTTGAAATTTACCTATAATTTCATCATTTGGTGTTATAAGTTTTTATCTCCTAGTTTAATTCAGTTTTCAAGGTGTTAACATGTTTTATTTCAATACAGTTCATTATCTATTTAACAGTTTTGAGTCATTCTTTTTCCCATAGCTTCCTCACTTATGTCAAATTTCAAATGTTTGGGGATTCCATGAGATTCTCTTGAACATTTCTAAATAACTTCTATTGTAGTTAGACAGCACAGTTTTTGTGACTAAACCCTTTTGAGTTTGTTGATACCTTTTTTATAGTCTAAAGAATTTTTGGAAATTGTCACAAATATTAAAAGAAATATGTAATTCTCATTGTCTGTTATGCATTTTATGACTGTCACTATGATCAGGTTGTGAGTTCTGTGAAAATGTCTTAAGTGACTCTTTAAATTTGCTCTGTTTGTTCTATCACTGATTGAATGAATATTGAGATATTGACTCCAAATACTGTATTAGTCTTTCTGCCCTTTGCATACCTGATCTTTGCACTGCAGATATGAAGTTTAGTTACTATGTGAGGTTTTGCTTAGAAGTTACTGTATTCGTCAGTGAATTAATATCTGTAAACTCTTTTTGTAATTTTATCTTCCTTAATGTTCTCTAAAATTCACTATATTTTCTGAGTCATTTTACCTCACAGTCTTTCTCCTCACTTGGCCAGCTTCAGCACAGTTGGTTTTGAACTTTCAGATTTTACTTATCTCTAGTTCTTATCCAGAAATGTGTTGGGGATTTTTGGTAAAGAAAATGGTTTGATATTTCTTTATAAACTAAATAATCTGACTCTCTATCTTTTGTCATATCATTTATTTTTAATGTTATTATTAACATGACTATGATTTAATATATCATCATGCAATTTAACTCTTCCTTGTCCCAACTGACCTTGTATTTCATGTTTTATGACCTTCTTTTATTAGTAAAATAATTCTTCATTATTTTATTTTTTCTAACTTCTTACAGTACTTTCTCTGTTGACAATCAGTTTTTCAGCTGTTGCAGGGTTATACTACATCTTTCCAATACAATTTGTCAAGAATTAGCGTCCTCTATGACTAGCATCTAGTGTCTTAAAAACTAATATTTTTCTAATTTTTGCTAATTTTTAAATAGGATGGTAAGTAGTCTCCCTCTTATACTATATTTTTTAAAAAAATCAAATATGCATCACTTTCCTTAAATTGTATTGAGAAATATGCCTCTTTACTTATGTCAGGAATCCATAGAACATAAATCAATTCAATTTCCTTTTCTTCCTCCATTCCTTCCTTTCTTCCTTCCGTCCTTCCTTCCTTCCTTTCTTTCTTTCTTTTTATAATTTGTTCATTATATATTCCAATTGAAGCCCCCTAGCTCAACTCCTTCCAGTCCCACCCTACCTCACTTTTCCCCTTATCCCTTTCCCCTAGTCCACTGAAAGGGGGAGTTATCCTCCTCTGCCATCTGCCCATAGCTTAAGTCTCACAGGACCACATGGATTCTCTTCCTTTGTGGCCTGGCAAGGCCACATGACCAGGAACTAGTGATCAAAGAACAGGCAAGACAATTTTAAGTTTAGTATTTTAGCAAAGTTCAGATTTAAGTCAAATCCTAAAAATCACAACTATATCTAGTATCTTCCTATTCAGATTTTCAGGAAATATTCAGGTTTAATAAGGTCAAAATAACAGGACCTCCAACCTTCTACCCTGCCGTCATCGAAACTTCATTTGGGCCTAATGCTCTTTATTCTATGAAAGTTTATCTCCATGCCATATTGTAAAATCTACTTAGCTAAAATTGTTTTTTAACTCACTGATTATCAAATTTAAGTTTCTTTTCAACATGGTCATTTAACATAACCCACATTTGTGTCTAAGCATATGCGACTAGAAACACGTGCATATATTGTAAATTTAACAAGTTTTAGTAGTCTTGGTAAGAGAGAGTTCTCAAATATTAAATCCACTGAAAAGGCATTAGGAAAGCTTCACATATTTTCCAATGATAAATTCTCCTTTTCTCTTGAGATGATAGAAAACAACACTTTTGTTAGGATAAGTTAGTTTATTTGTGTACAACACTGATAATAATTTGTCAAGGAACTTTACATGTATTTGGATAACTTACATAGTCCTTGCCTGGTTTTAGTGTCAACTTCATGTTGAATCATGAAAAGCTGAAGGATTTAAAAAAAATAAAAAAACTGTGGTATGTCTCTACTTTGTCTTAAAATCTGCCAAAAATTGAATTAATAAATATCCATTTATTCTCAAAAACGGGCATATATGCATGTATCCATTGACAGTTTCATTTTATTCTACAACAATAATTTCAGGTTTTTTTTTTTTCCATGACTGTTACCATACTCAAGAACTTTCTCTCTTATATAATTGTTTAAATCTCAAAATAGTACATCTAACTTCTGAACAGAGTACCATAAACACTCTTTTCCCCCTTTTGTTCTGATGCATCACATTTAATTTGATAACAAATTCAACAAATCTCTAAATTACCTTTTCACCACCTACTTGGAGTTTCTGTAACATTCCTGTCATTGTTGTCAATTTTTAAAACTCGTTTTCTAATACTCATCCCATCTTTTGCAAATCTCCATTGCCCACTTTCCATAGCACAGATGTATACCTTTTATTATAGTAACAGATATATTTTACAACACTAGATATGCACCAACACATATAAACATTTAATATTTGGGTACATTCCAGTGAACACACATTTCATACCTTTAGAGTAAATCCCGTGGGGATGTGCCAACATGTCTCAATAAAAGTTAAATCATTCATGAAAAGAGCTCTTTCAAATTGTAGGTTTAATAAGTTGTTAATGTAATTAAATTGTGTGGATCCTTCAAATTGTCTTATTTGATCCTTCAAATTGACTTTGTGTTACCCCTTCTGCTGTATCCATCCCAGCTAATCTGTTAAATATACAATTTGTTAATTTTGTCATTTTCCCCAAACTATGTATTCCGTTAAATTCTTGCTCTTTCCTGGAAACAAGTGAAGTTGGTGTTCTATTCTACCCTACTGCTATTTTACATGCTATTTTTACTAAGGGTTTCAAGGGAACTTTATCCAGGACCTCAAATATACTAACTAGTTCTAGTTTATAAAATTTACAGTGGTCCTCTTAGCATAACAGCAAAACTATCTTCAAGGTTGAACCCTAATATTAAAATAAGACCTCATGGAACACTTACTTTTTACATAACAATCTACCTGCTGTACCAAAATTAATTCCTAGAATGTAAAGTGCCCTTGATTTTCAAAGCAATTAATTGAGTCACTGATGTAAGAGAGGTATAGCAAAACTCAATGTAATGGCAATAGAAAATAATTAGAGAGAATAAATTTTTAGAAAAGACTCCCTAGTCAACATGAACACTTTTTTTTTTTTTTCAGGTTTGCATTGGCTGTTGAAAGACAGCATCAAACTGAGGACGTGAAAAAAAAAAAAACTGGGGAAAGAATTTATGAAGATTTAAATTTGGTTCAAAATAGCTCTTCTGTAGAGGAAAATGCTTTGTTGAAATATGGAAGTCCTGAAAGGAAGTTATAGAGCAAATTTCTTTTTTTTTAATTTTTTATTAATTACACTTTATTCATTTTGTATCCCCCCATAAGCCCCTCCCTCCTCCCCTCCCGATCCTACCCTCCCTCCCCTTTCTGCATGCATGCCACTCCCCAAGTCCACTGAGAGGGAAGGTTCTCCTCTCCTTTATGATCTTAGTCTATCAGTTCTCATCAAAAGTGGCTGCATTGTCCTCTACTGTGGCCTGGTAAGGCTGCTCCCCCTTCAGGGGGAAGTGATCAACGAGCAGGCCAATCAGATTATGTCAGAGGCAGTCCCTCTTCCCATTACTATGTAACCCACTTGGACACTGAACTGCCATGGGCTACACCTGTGCAGGGGTTCCAGGTCATCTCCACGAATAGTCCTTGGTTGGAGTATGAGTCTCTGGGAAGTTCCCTGTGTTCAAATTATCTTGTTCTGTTGCTCTCCTTGTGGAGTTCCCGTCCAGTCCAGCTCTTACTATTTCCCACTTCTTACATAGAATTCCATTCACTCTGCCCATCAGTTGGCCATCAGGCTCAGCATCTGCTTTGACAGTCTATACTGCAGAAGCTTTCAGAGGCCCTCTGTAGCAGGTTCCGAGGTTGTTTCCTATTTTCTTTTTCTTCTGATGTCCATCTTCTTTGCCTTTCTGGATGGGGATTGAACATTTTAGTTAGGGTCCTCTCTTTTGCTTAGTTTGTTTACATGTACAGATTTTAGTGGGTTTATTCTATATTGTATGTTTATATGAGTGAGTATATACCATGCGTGTCTTTTTGCTTCTGGGACAACTCACTCAGGATGTTCCTTTACAGGTCCCACCATTTACCTGCAAATTTCATGATTTCCTTATTTTTCATTGCTGAGTAATACTCCATTGTATAGATGCACCACAGTTTCTGCATTTATTCTTCAGTTGAGGGGCATCTGGGTTGTTTCCAGCTTCTGGCTATTATAAATAAAGCTGCTACAAACATGGTTGAGCAAATGTCCTATTTGTGTACTTGCGCCTCTTTTGGGTATATGCCTAGGAGTGGTATGGCTCGATCTTAAAGAAGCGCTATTCGTAGTTGTCTGAGAAAGCGCCAGATTGATTTCCAGAGTGGTTGTACCAGTTTACATTCCCACCAGAGAATTGCTAAAAAAAATCCTCTACAATAAAAGATCTTCTGGAGGTATCTCCATCCCTGATCTCAAGCTGTACTATAGGGCAACAGTTATAAAAACTGCATGGTACTGGCATAGAAACAGAATGGTGGATTAATGGAATCGAACAGAAGACCCAGAAATAAACCCACACACTTACAGACACCTGATTTTTGACAAAGATGCCAAAACCATACAATGGAAAAAAGATAGCATCTTCAACAAATGGTGCTGGTCCAACTGGATGTCTACATGTAGAAAAATGAAAATAGATCCATACTTATCACCCTGCACAAAACTGAAGTCCATGTGGATCAAAGACCTCAACATAAAACCAGACACATTAAATCGGCTAGAAAAAAAAGAGGGGAATACCCTAGAACTCATTGGTACAGGAGAAAACTTCCTGAAGAGAACACCAACAGCACAGGCTCTAAGAGCAACAATCAATAAATGGGACCTCATGAAATTGAAAAGCTTCTGTAAAGCAAAGGACACCATCATCAAAACAAAGCGACTGCCTACAGATTGGGAAAGAATCATCACCAACCCTTTATCTGACAGAGGACTCATATCCAATATATATAAAGAACTAAACAAGCTGAAAAGCAATAAACCAAGTAATCCACTTAAAAAATGGGGAACAGAGCTAAAGAGAGAATTCTCTGTAGAGGAATATTGAATGGCAGAGAAGCACTTAAAGAAATGCTCAACCTCATTAGCCATTAGGGAAATGCAAATCAAAACAACCCTGAGATTTCACCTTACACCCATCAGAATGGCCAAGATGAAAAACTCAAGGGACAACACATGCTAGAGCAAATTTCAAAAGCAAAAGTTCTATATACTTTACAGATTATAAAAATAAGTGTACAAGGCTACTGAAGCATCTGAAGAAAAGATATTGTACATCTACACTGAAGTAATGCTGTGAAATACTCAGCAGTGACTGTAGAACCTTCATTTGTGTATGTACAAAAGAGACATGTACAATTACTCTTTACTTCTTCTAAGAAGTAATCTGAAGCATGTATAAGGTTTTTGTTCTTATCTGGAGTTAAGTGTTTTCGTGTTACGCTTCCAGTAAGACACCTCACTTCTGGCAGAAGGAGACTTATTAGGAAAACCAGCAAGTAAGCATTCTAGATTAAATATAAGAAAGATCTCTATGGGCTATAGGAGGGATTTTCCTTTCTTTTTAAGTGGCAGACCACTTGTTAGTAGGACAAATATTCTTAATTTTCAAACTATTTGAAAGCTAATAAATTCCAAATAGCATTGTACAGATAATCCAAAAGGAGGAAATTCTCTAGTGATTTAACTTTCTCTAAGATAAGCAATATGTAGAAAAACAATAATGTTAATTAACTCAAATAATCATTGCCTAGATGGAAGGGTCCAAGATGGGAGGTTATATTTAGAGTTTGTCAGAGTAAAAGCTCTAGCAATGGACAAGACACACAGCTCTCACGATTTCTAGGAGAATCTTAGCAAGGTGACTCAATAGAGTTTAACATCTGTCCTGTAGGCTGAACTTTATATAATGTTACAAAATCATGATTTCTCAAGAATGACTTCCATGAGTTCTTCTAATGTGAATTTAGAAAATTAGGCATTTCCTCTATATAATAAGTTAAAGTAACTTTAGAAAAGTTGTGAGAATTTTTTGTAAATAGTAGAAACTTGTGGCTTTGATAGAGGGCTAGAAATTTATTTACATAGAATATTAGAAGTTCAGGCTGTGATGATGATAGAGCAATTATATGTATTTTAGTTACCAGGGAGGAATTTTAATATTTTCATCTAAAATAGAAATAAGAATTATAACTGTCTCATAGAAATGTAAATAAAATATATAAATATACGAATATTTAGAAGCAAGAAAAAACAACATATAACTACTGGTAAACGGAGAATATCATGCACAGGCTTTAGAGTGCATGTTCAAGACTGTGATAGTATACTTAACTTGTTTAATTTACTCAGCTATCTTTGGACTTCTGGAATTCCTTTTAATTTATTAAACTGCATTTATGACTAATATCATCTGTAGCATCCTGGCTCTCTGGCTGTCATTCCCATTAAATGAAATTGTGGTCTGTTTGTCATTTAATTTTTCTCTATATATGTTAATGCTATTAAATACTTGGAGTAGAAAAGATGGCTATATCATGTAAATTAAAGAATAAATAAGAAAGCAGAATTTTTTTCTCACCTTTATATTCCCTATAACCTGTATATATATATATATATATATATATATATATATATATATATATATA
>NW_026592732.1:8330188-8379337 GCF_907164565.1 Psammomys obesus
ATATATATATATATATATATATATATATATATATATATATATATATAAAATATATATTTTATATATATATATATATTTTTTTTTTCTGGAAGCTTCTATATCTAGCATTTCCAAATACCAAGACTGAAACTAACAAAGTATTGCAAATCAGTTATGATTTGAGAGGACAGTAGAAGGCAGTGTTCCAGATGTGTTGCATAGATAATGCTACCTCCAGATCCAGCTATACTACTCCTAGACATATACCAAAAATACATTCAAGTATACAACAAGGACATTTCCTCAACCATGTTCATAGCAGCTTTATTCGCAATAGCTAGAATCTAGATACAATCTAGATGTCTCTCAACCGAGGAATAGATACAGAAATTGTGGTACATTTACACAATGGGATGCTGCTCAGCAATTAAAAACAAGGAAATCATGAAATTTGCAGGCAAATGGTGAGAACTAGAAACGATCAACCCAAGTGAGGTATTCCAGAAGCAGAAAGACACACATGGTATATACTCACTTATAAGTGAATATTTGGCATATAAGATAAACATACTAAAATCTGTACACCTAAAGAAGCTAAGCAAGAAGGAGGACTCTGGGTTAGATGCTCAGTTCTCCTTCAGAAAGGCAAAAGGGATAGACCACAGAAGTTGGAGAAAACAGGAAACAGGACAGGTGCCTACCGCAGAGGGCCTATGAAAGACTCTACCCTGTAGGGTATCAAAGCAGATGCTAAGATGCATAGCCAAACTTTGAGCAGAGTGCAGGGAATCTTAATGAAAGACCTGGAGGGGACAGAAGCTCCACAAGGAGAGCAACGGATTAAAAATATCTGGGTCCAGAGGTCTTTTCTGAGACTGATACTCCAATCCAGGACCATGCATGGAGATAACCTAGATACCCTGCACAGATGTGGTCCATGGCAATTCAGTCTCCAAGTGGGTTTTCTAGTAAGGGGAACAGGGACTGTCTCTGACATGAACTCAGTGGCTTTCTATTTGATCACCTCCTCCTGAAGCGGGAGCAGCTTTACCAGGCTACAGAGGAGGACATTGCAGCCAGTCCTGATGAGATCTGATAAGCTAGGGTCAGGTGGAAGGGGAGGAAGACCTCCCCTGTCAGTGGACTTGGAGAGGTATATGGGAAGAGATGAGGGAGGGAGAGTGGGATTGGGAGTGAATGAAGGAGGGGGCTACAGCTGGTATACCAAGTGAATAAACTGTAATTAATATAAATATAAGAGTAATTAAACGGAACAAAACAAAAACAAGAAAGAACCTACAAATGTTTCTTGTGGTACAAGCTAAGCAGAACTGACAAGGAGTTCTCTTTGCTTCAGATGAGGGACAGAAGAAATGAAATTGTCAAAAAAAAAAAAAAGCAAGGTTGGCGTGGACTCAGTGGTTACAAGTGTGCTGCTCTTGTAGAGGACCTAGGTTTAGTTCTCAGGACACACATCAAGCTGATAACAATACCTGTGTAAGGAGCCCCAGTGGTATCAACACCCTTTCCTGGCCTCCTGAGTCATGTGCTCACAGGGAACACACACCAACAATTAGGTACACAGATGTGCACCAAAATTAAAATAAATTTAACAGAAAAGACAATGTTTAGACTCTATTGAGAAGTGTACAGTAATCCTGGGAAAATTACCTTCTATCATGCTCATACAGATTAAAGCTTTGATCTCATTGTTCGGAGATGAAGGCAGATATTTATTGAAATTGCTGTATATGCATAGTTGTTTTGGAATAGAAACACAAATGTAAAAAAAAAAGATGCTTGCTTTTTGCATAGTAAGGGCTGACAACACTTACAAGGAAAGTAATAAAAGAAGAGTGTGTGGGGTTAAAAATTTAATAACCAGAACATTATACAGTAGCAAGAGCTAAAGGGAGAAGTTAAGGAGACAAAAAGAGCAGTGATGAGGAGAGGTGGATGAAGATAGGCTGCTGACTAAAGACTGGTCCTGTGGAGGATGAAGTAAGTCACAAAACGAAGAATACGGACTGAAAATTTCAAATGTGATGATTTTAATGCTTTCCCCTGGGGTGGAAATATTTAGTGACAGAATGCATGTCTCTCAGTCTCACCAGTACTTTTGTTTATTGAACTCTCAGGATCAGGAAGTAGGTAAAGAAAAGAAAAAGAAATGGAAAATTAAACAAAAACATTAGTATCCTTTGTCAAATGAGTAGAATGATTTTGTTTGAGTTTGTCCTGGCATTTGCATTAGGATTGTCTCATTCATTCTCACACCCTTAATCTTAAAATCAATGTGATTTGCAGGGCCCCTGCAGTCTTGATTTCCCCTGACTTGTGCTTTAAGCTTCATGATGGTAGGGATTTAGTTTTCAAACGAGCCTCAATTCCCTTGAACAAGACAATGGATCAACAAAGTATTATAAATAATGGCAGTATAATGTGTTTGAACTTTTGCAAAGGAAAATAGGGTTGTGAAACTTTATTACAAAGAAGGAAAGCACCATGGGGCAAACACTGAGGACTTCCATTCAATCAGAAGTAATGACTGCAGGGAAATATCAGCTTCCTATGAAAATACTACAAGAATTATGAAAATAACTTGATAGATATCAAAATTCAAATAAATTTCTATTCTGTGATTGATGGTCTTGGGAATTCAGGGGTAAACTGTACGTGTATAGTATGTTTCATGTCAAAAATACATAATAAAGATGTGTGTTTTATGATTTATAACTTGCTGCATAGCTGCTTAAGATGTATTATAAAGGTCATGTTGATTGATCTCCCAAGAAATCATACTGCAGTTTCTTCTGCAGCCATTTCATGGTTCTCTTGCAAACAGCAGTGACAAAAAGAGGTGGGGAGATAGAAGGATTAATTTGTTACATGAAGGTAAAGAGAGCACTCAAGGTGAAATCACAACCAAGCACCATCGTGACCTGAAATGTGGAACAGGCCACTGTATGTGGACCAGTCGCTGGAGGCAAGCTTCCCCATGGAGGGGTAAGTCTGTGTGGGGCAGTATGTTAGTCACTACTCTCATAGCTTTTGACCAAGCACCTTTATAAGAAGCAACTTTAGGGAGGGAAGGTTGATATTGTCTCAAATGCAGGGAATACAGTCCAAAATGGCAGGGGCCACCTTATTTGTGGTGTCAGGTGCCAACTCTTGTTTGCATCAGCAGATCAGA
This sequence comes from Psammomys obesus, assembly GCF_907164565.1. NCBI lineage: Eukaryota > Metazoa > Chordata > Mammalia > Rodentia > Muridae > Psammomys > Psammomys obesus. The sequence continues at coordinate 8,333,361 of NW_026592732.1, forward strand.
AACGAGAGAAAGGAGAAAGCATTGCTACCCAGTGAACCATCTCAGGAAACAATTTCATAGATGTAGCCTGATACAGATAGAATAATGCCTTGGGCATTGCTACATACAACCAAGCTGACAATCACAATTAGCCCTCATTTAAAGCTGACTTCTAGATGCTGCTCAGTAGAATATGGTGTAAAGAAAAGTTGTTTGCACTGGGTCCCGTGAGGCTATTGCTTGATGTTTATAAAACCGTGGTTCTTAAGTCTGTTTTTAAAGAAAATTACCCTGTTTTGCTTCAGTTTCTGGGATGGTAGAGTAGTATGCAATTCTGTGTCCCCTCCCCTCATTCTATCAGTAGGTGGGAACTTTTTTTTTTCTGTCAATTTGAAGCAGCAGGTAACTGTTTTATGGAGTAGAGTGCTGTGGGAGTGTGATGCTATTTCAATCTCAGGCCCACCTTATAAAGTAGCCATTTTTTTTTTTAATTTTAAAACCATGAACTATATTGGAAAGAACTAATGTGTTGAGGCTTCCCTGATCTACTGTAATATGAAGATGAGAAGTACAATTGATGCTAGCATTCCAACTGCCTTAGCACCACCAAAGATCTAGGCATGTGCCTGTGTATCTCAGATGGAAAGTGGTTTTATGGCCCACTCTGTGCTGGGCAATCATATTGTAATTATAACTAAATTGCCCCCCAAAGTCTCTCCTGAGTAAGCAGTATTGGTTACTTCAGTTTTTGAAGCTTTGAGTTTTGGGAAGAGTTTCAGTATATGGTAGCAATTAGATTTATCATTCAGGTAACTTTCCAATAATGAGATGATTAAAAGTAATTCATCATTTAATATAAAGATTAAATAACTGTAAAATGTCATAATCTTAAACTGACACTGTTGTACAAGAGGAACAGAATGAATGAAATTTATCTGTATAAATCCAAAGGGGATTTAGGAGAATCAGATGATTTTTCCATCTACGAGAGTGGATGTGTCAGGTAGCCATTTGTCTGTGTTGGAACCTGAAAGATTAGGTTCTCATACAGCACAGGAAGACCTCATTTGTAGGATAGAGAGCTTACCATAGAAAATGGGGGTTAGCAGGCAAAGAGCAAAAACTTCCTTTTTCTAGGTCTGATGTTACCATCAGAAAGTGTGTTCTACATTTAGAGTGAGTCTTCCAACCCCACAAAATTCCTCAACTCCAAAAATTCCCTCAAAGGTATGTCCAAAGGTATGTCGAGCTGCTTGAATTTCAGATTACTGAAGTTGAGAACCAAGATTAACCACAACTATTACCAAAACATTTAGGTAACGGCTGAACTTTTAGCTTGCGGTTAGCAATACCCTGAAAGCCAGAGTTAAGAGCCAACAGTTATTACCATAGTCTCAATGCAAAGAAATGATGTATTTGTCTTTGTTATTCTTTCTGGATTTCTTATTTCATCCATTAACATGGAAACATGTTTAAAATTGTAAATAATTGCTCACCTCAGGATAATCTATACATAATGTCCTGTGTAGTTATAATTAAACACTTGTCAATTAGTGGGAAAAAAAAAAAAGAAAGATGCTACTCATACCAGATTATCAAACTCACGAGAAAACCTGGGAGGACACGTTTATAGAAAATTCTTGATGTGTAGAATAAGCAATGAACATGAAGGAAAACATTCTGATCCACTTTGTTTTTTAAAAAAAATTCAAGGTAGAAATAAGTAAGTAAGTAAATAAATAAATAAATAGACAGCTATATATCCATTTTATATATATATACACACACATGAGCATACATAGAACACGGATAATTTATTGATCAACTATTATTTTACACTGGATTCTGGGAAAGGAAAAGATCACCTGTCATGGAGAAAGCACATATGGTGTAATAAAAATGAATAAAAGTAAAGAGAACTACAGAGGGCATAGGCCTGAATTGCAAATCACCCTCAAAATCTTGTGCTTGTTATAAGGTTTTTAAGGACTAAACTAAGGTCTTAAGATCAACTTAATATCTTAAAAAATACTTCATCAAAAACAAAAAACAAAAAAGTACTTCTTAACAGAAACATATAATACGGTGATTGTAATCGTCATCATGAAAGAACAATTTTAGAATGACCAATTTAGTTTTTTTAGGTTTCCTATATAGGCTGAAACATTTGGAAACAAAAAAAATGAAGAAAAGCTAAATTTCATTTAGAAAATTTTATCTGGCACAGGGTCTTTTCTGAGACTGACATTCAACCAAGGACCATGTATGGATATAACCTAGAACCTCTGCTCAGATGTAGCCTGTGGTAGCTCAGTAACCAATTGGTTTCCCATAGTGAGGGAAACAAGGACTATTTCTAACAGGAACTCAATGACTGGCTCTTTGACCTCCCCACCCCCACGGGAAGAGCAGTCCTGTTAGGCCACAGAGGAGGGCTTTGCAGTCAGTCCTGAAGATACCTGATAAAACAGGATCGGATGAATGGGGAGGAGGTCCCCCCCATCAGTGGACTTGGAAAGGGGCATGGTGGAGATGAGGGAAGGAGGGAGGGACTGGGAGGGAATGAGGGAGTGGGACACGGATGGGATACAGAGTTAATAAAATGTGATAAGAAATAAAATAAAATTAAAAAAAGAATGTCCAAATGGAATCTAATACTGAAACTGTCTTATTGGTTGTTTGGCTGTAGTGATGAGGAAGATGGGTAAATCACTAATGCTTCTAAATTTTATGTTGTGTAAGGAAACAAAGTAGTTGAAGAATGTGGAAGTTATAACACAAATACCTATTGGGAATTTGAAGAACAAGAAAGTTCCTTTCTAAAAGTAGGCTTAAATAGTACCCAAAGTTTTTAGCTAATGGTATTTTATGTGTACGTTTTACTTTTAAAAAGTATTTACCTACTTTTGATGAATTTAGTATAAACAAATGTGATTGAGAGGATAAAGTGTGTACTGTGTTCTGATTCTATACACTTGGTTAAATGCTATCAAACTCTTAAAAATAATTACTTCCACACTGGGATCTAGTAATGAAAGAGAAGAAAGACAGAGAATATTGAAAGAACACCATAATCAGTTTTTCATGTTATTTTCAGCTTCTTACTACTTCTGTTTCATGTCTAGATCAGCAGTGAGTTTTGCACAGCCATGTCTTGGAGCTTCACACTGAATTTAATTTATTTTCAAGTTTCGATCTGCATAATATTGTCATAAACCTTATGTGCAGAGCAGTGATATTTCAAGTAGAGTTTTATACAACAAAGTTGCTCTTGTCTTGGTTTCAATTTATGGTAACTCCATGTCCTAATTCTTACACTGCTGCAGAAGATATATCACTGAATCATGATTACTCTCTGCTGGCTCTCTGCCAGTGTGTTGAGGTTGACAAATAACTACAGTGTCACAGAGACAGTAAGAAAGTAAGTCCACTCTTATGAAAAGTATCTTATAATCCTTTTATTAGAGATGAGTATTTGTCAAGATAGATTGATATTGAGTAATCACTATTGTGTTGATTAAATTATGGGTCACTTATCCTGCTAATCACTTAAATGTATATCAAAAATTTTGTGAAAGATTATTAAATTTATTTAATCAAATTTATCAATTTTCATTTAAATTTAATGTTAAGTGAACATTTGATCACATATAAATATGAATAATAGGTTATTTCACTTACACTCAACACAGAGATTTAGTAATCACACTTTCAGCAACTTATTTTCCTTTTTATCCACAGCCCTTTTGAGTTTCTGAACATTTTGAATTAAATTGAAGGTTGTTGTATATAAATGCTTTCCTTTGCATCTCAAATAGTTTCTTCTTACATGATTCTTTAGCATCTTCAACATACCTGCAATTTTCATATTATCTCACTCCTGAGTAATGTTCCTCCATTAAATGAGTAAACAGTATTCAAGTATCTTTTGAGATCTCACCCATCTGTATTTGTTTGTTGATTGTTGTATTTAGTGATCATTTGTTAATGAAATGAATCATTTTTCAATTAAAATTATTCTGTTTCCTGATGGATAAAATAAAAATAATTTAGCAGATCTACAACTCATCCATTCTTCAATCCACTTACAAATTTTTTTGTTCTTTCTGAATGAGGAGGCTAGAGAGCAAGTGAGGCAAAGAGGGAGAAATGAAGGGAAGAAATTCTGACAAGCTACGGAGAGAGAAAATATGTATTCTCACTTGGACGTATACCACCATATATTGACCTCATTGTAAATAAGAAAACATAAAAATATAATTGTAATTGTAATCTGAAATGAAGTCATAAAGTTTGTGTTTGGGTAAGCATATCTATCCCCAGAATGTTCCTTAACTGTATAAATCAAGGAGTGTTTGCACTTTGCAAATGTGACATTTTATTGTTTTTTTTTTAACATAGAAAAGATGTTGATAATTGAGGGTGGTGCTGTCATTAAACAATATGTAAGAAATGTAAGACAGCAAAATACTATCTTAAAAGTGTGCTAGTGTGGAAAAGGTTTGTTCATGTCATCGATTACAGACTCTAGTATAAGAAATATCCAGGAATGCGACAGGTGTTTAGTAATAAATTGGAGATGCTCAATAAATACTTTTTGATGAGTATTAAGAATATAAAGTGAGTGAAGAAAAATATTTGGAGAAAATTATAGGTGTGAGAGTTTAGAATGACTTTTTGTTTAAGGACTCATTTGGTTTGAGGCATGTAAGAAGAAACTCTAAAGATTATGTGGGATTGAACAGGTGTGGAACCTGTGAATTGGGCAAAGGGAATTGAAGTTTCCTGAGCTGACACATGGACCTAGAATCTGAAAGAACACAGGAATCTCAAGTGTAGCACAATATGAAAAAAAAATTAAACAGTTTGCTTATAACATGCCCTAGTAAATTGACCAAAAGTGCCACGGTGAGGGACTTTTTTAAATTACATTTTTATTTTTATATTAATTACAGTTTATTCACTTTGTATCCCAGCTGTAGCCCCCTCTCTCATTCCGTTAAGATCCACCCTCCCTCCCTCATCTCCTCCCATGCCCCTCTCTAAATCCACTGATAGAGGAGGTCCTCCTCTCCTTCCATCTGACTCTATTTATCAGGTCTCATCAGGACTGGCTGCAATGTCCACCTCTGTGGCCTTGCAGGGCTGCTCCCCCCTCATGGGGAGATGATCAAAGAGCCACCCACTGATTTCATGTCAGAGGACTTTTAAGGATACACAGACCTGAAAGAAGTTTTTGCCTTTGTGTCATACCTTGTGAGAGAAGCTTAGTCTTAGTGAGATCTGGCCTCTGGAAATCACACTCCTCAGCACTAAGGTTCAACAAGGGTCTTCTGAGTAAAGGCAAAATGCGATTTAAGAGAGGCATGAGATTAAAAAAAGAAGAAAAAGAAAACCTGAGGTATAATTCAACCTCTGCAAAAAGAATCCTGCAGCTCACTCCCCACTGACACGCACCTGGCATGCTATTCCAGTGAAAACTGATCCTGTGGACCTGTCACTGTGTGTGGTGGGGCGTGGGGCATGCGGGGGAGTGAGGGGAAGAGGTTTGCACTCCTGTACCCTGTCATCAGCTGCAAATGCTTACTTCTGTCCCAAAGTTCCTGTGTTATGTCCTGTGTTCTGAGGGCTCTATATCAGTAGGTGGATTCCTTGTGACCTGTCTTCATGCTCATAACTTATCTGTTCTTGTGAAGTGAGGCTCTTGCATAACACAGAGGAATGATGGGAATCAGAAAACCTGAGAGTGCACTGGGATTCAGGCCTGAAGCAGGGAGCAGAACTCAAATCTGAAGACCTCAAAAATGAACCAGATGGGAGGGGGTTGGTTGAGATCAAATTTCAAGTTCTCTTACATATTTGAGACCCTACTTTCATGAATAATACATTTTCATGTTTCCTGCACATGCAAGTACAGTCTGGGTCAGAACACTCTATCTGAATATTTTTCCTGTTGGAGAAAAGTAGAGAAATCAGGGGAAACAGACCTCTTGAAGGGAGAGACTCAGGCTGACAAAGGTGAAGATAAGATGTGTACAGAGAAAATGAGAATGAACTTCACCCTGGATGGTTTCCTTTAGAATACCAGGTGAAATGATGTCCAATGTACAGTTTCAAACTGAAGGATTTTCACGTCGCTGGAAATAAAGATGAATATGCTTTCAAAACTCCTGGTCAGGACCTTAGAAACAAAGTAGATTTTGTTTAAATCCATCCCTGCCACAGTGAGATTAGGGCAGTTTCCCTATTTCCCTTCCACTTTCCCATACAACTCCCCACAGCTCTAGGCATTCTTATTTTAGGTGCTAAATTTATTTTTTTTCCTCGGGACTTACAATTAGTGTACGTTGCCCTCTTTTGAACATAGGAACAGATATGAGGCATTGTTTTCAAGAACACCTAAATTATCCTTAGTGCTAACAAATAAGTAATTTTTTATTGCTTTTTTTTTTTTTCCTGAGACAGGGTTTCTCTGTGTAGTATTGGCTATCCTGGACTTTCTTTGTATACCAGGGTAGCCCCGACCTCACAGAGATCCGCCTGCCTCTGTTTCCCCGAGTGCTAGGAATTCTTTATTTCCTTAAGGCAGGATCTTATTAAGTAGCACATGCTCCTGTGGGTCTGATTAGATCCTGTTAGATCAGCCTGACCTCAGACTCAGAGATCAGCTTCTCAGTTCTTCCTCAGTGCTAGTACTATAGATCAGCCTTAAAATCAAGCTTCTCTGGATTTTTTCCTTTGACTTGTCCTTACATCATATGATCTATGTTTAACTATGCCACATAGATATTTATTTGAGGATTATCTTTTCCAGCTTGCTGACCTCAGCTTTACACTTGTTAAAAATTACCTTAGCCACACGTGTGGTGACAATTATCTTCAGGAAGGCTGAGGCAGGGGATGGAAAGTTCAAGATCAGCCTAGGCTTAATATTGAGATTATGTTTCTAATAAACCAAACGAAACCAAACCAAAACAACAACAACAAGGACAACAACAAAAAACTGAAAAGACAAGCAAAATATGAAAAACAAAACATTTATTCTGGTTTAACAGTCCATTCTTCCCCAGTGAGAATTCTGTATCATTTCTCTCTGCTCATCTTTTATGCTTTGTGGTTTCCTCACATTTATTCCTTTTTGCTAGTGTTCTCAATGAATTCATTGGATATCTGACATTTGAGAGATGGCTTTTTTTTTCTTTTTACTCATTCCAAGAAATTGGAATTAAGTGCAAACCTGGTATTATTTCATAAAGACTTCCCATTAGTTTCCTCAATTGGCTTCATGTACAGAAATTGTCATATCCTAGTTATGTTTTGGTTCTATCTTTAGTCCACATAGCTAATGATATCTCTGAGATAGTATATGTGAAGAAGAAGTTACTTTAATAGCAAAACGATGGTAATAATTCTCACCATGATCCAACTAAAATGAAAAAACCGTGAGGTTGGTAGAGTGATTTACCTCAGTTAAAGATTTTAAAATTTGCTTTGCTTTTGAAGCTAAAGATTCTGTCCTGACCCATCAGGTTCCTTAGAATACCAGGACCACTTAATGTTTATGTGTGTGTGTGTATTCTCTCACAGAAATAAAGCCAGTACCATATTACTGTTTCTTCCAGTGTTATGCTACTTTGAGTTTTCCAGAACTGTGTTACATGGTCCAGCATATCTACTTGTTTCCTTGTTTTACCTAAGGGATTTGTCATCTGGACCTGCATGTGCTCATGTTTTCTGAGGACTTTCCTATCTGATCTTCCTTCAATAACTATTTGGCAAATTTCTCATTATTTTCTAGTTGTTTACTTTGTATTGTTGTTATCACAAAATTAGGTAGGCATAAGGTAATCACTTCCAATGATATCATCATTAAAGTTACTTTTTATAGGAAATATTATAAACATTTCCTGGTTATTTATAAATAAAGAATTTTTTTCTGAATTATGACTTGATAATGTTGAAGAGAATTGATTTTAACTTCTGCTAAATGTCAGATTCAATTCTTATCTTTCGCAGTCCTCTTTGAAATTTCTTTTAAATTTCAATGCAATATGGGATTACATTGTCTAATTTCATTCACATGGCCAATATCATTTAAACATGAATATAGGAAATATAGGAAAGTGGATATTAGATATATAATATAGGACAAACATAATAAAATCTGTACACCTAAAGAAACTAATCAAGAAGGAGGACACTGGCTAAAATGTTCAATCACCATTAAGAAAGGCAAAAAGGTTCGACATCAGAAGAAGGGGAAAGCAGGAAACAGGACAGGAACCTGCCACAGAGGGCCTCTGAAAGGCTCTACCCTGCAGGGTATCAAAGCAGATGCTGAGACTTATGCCAAACTTTGGACAGAGTGCAGGGAATCTTAAGAAAGAAGTGGGAAACAGTAAGACTTGGAGAGGACAGGAGCTCCACAAGGAGAACAACAGAACAAACAAACAACAACAACAACAAAAATTCTGGGCACAGGGGTCTTTTCTGAGACTGATATTCCAAACAAGGACCATTCGTGGAGATAACTTAGAACCCCTGCACAGATGTAGCCCATGCAGCTCAGTGTCCAAGTGGGTTTCATAGTAATAGGGACAGGGATTGTCTCTGACATGAACTGATTGGCCCTGCTCTTTGATCACCTCTCCCTGAGAGGGGAGCAGTCTTACCAGGCCACAGAGGAATAAAATGCAGCCACTCCTGATGATACCTGATAGACTAGGATCAGAAGGAAAGAGAGGAAGACCTCCAGTATCAGAGGACTTGGGGAGGGGCATGCATGGAGTAGGGGAGGGAGGGAGAGTAGGGTTGAGAGGGGACGAGAGAGGAAGACACAGGGGGGATAAAAAGTGAATAAAGTGTAATTAGAAAATTATAATAAAAATCTCTCATATCAACTATGATATTCCTTCACAGGTTAATATTGAAAAGTGTTTCCTATTTAAAAAAGAATTGTGTTTCTAAAAACGAGCCCATGGAAATACTTGCTTATACGTAATCAGTCAGAAATATATTTACTGAGTTTACATTTGAGTTGTTAACTGGGCGCCAATGAAACAGTGTTCACTAGGACAGAGTATAAAGTTTTTTCTCCTGTACTTTTCATTCTTTTGGGAAGGATTATCCACAATAAGCTATTAATGGTGGCATATACAATTTCTCTTAGAGTTTTAATTCATTACTCTGTCATTACTACACAGGTTTACTCTTTTAGAATAATGCTGAAAAAGTGAGTGTTGTGTGTGACAACTGTCTGATAAATATAAGGACATGGAATCCCTCCCTGAAAATAGTTTATTCCTGTTGATGAAAGTGAGGGGGATCTAAGTTATTAAAAGTTATCTGGAGATAGAAATACCTGGAGGGGACAGGAGCTCGACAAGGAGAACAACCGAACCAAAAAATCTGGACACAGGGGTGTTTTCTGACTGATACTGAAACCAAGGAACATTCATACAGGTAACACAGAACTCCTGCACAGAACTAGCCCATGGCAGCTCAGTGTCCAAGTGGGTACACTAGTAATGGGAACAGGGTCTGTCTCTGACATGAACTGATTGGTCTGCTCTTTGATCACATCCTCCTCAAGATGTTGGGGGGGGGGGAGGTGCAGCCTTTCCAGGCCTCAGACAAAGACAATGCAGCCACTCCTGATGAAACCTGATAGACTAGGATCAGATGGAAGGGGAGGAAGACCTCCCCTATCAGTGGACTGGGGGAGAAGCATGGGTTGGGGAGAGGAAGAGAAGGTGGGGTTGGGAGGGGAAGAGAGAGGGAGCTACAGGTGGGATAAAAAGTGAGTAAACTGTAATTAATAAAAATAAATTATAAAAAATAAAATAAAACTTGAATAAAAAGAAATAAAGATAATCAAAGGACAAAAAAAAAGAGTTCTCTAGACTATGAAGGAGCACTGTGTATACATAGACTTTAAAGACATTGAGAAAAGGGGGGTTGTATCAGAATAGTTTTACCAACTGACTTGTATATTTGATTATTTTAATCATTTGGGATAGCCTCCATTAAATTATCTGCCATCCAAACTCTGATTATACCCAGTGACACACACACACAAAAGACATGAAAATAGAAGCGTACTTGAGGAGAAGAGTTCCAGCAGGCGAGAGAGGGAATGAGAGAGGCCATAAAAGGTGAAAATGACTGATATAATTATTATATAGTTTCAACTGTCAAAAACTACAAGAATAATAAAGAAGATGAACATGAGGGTCACTTATTACCAAGATGAACACAGGGAAAATGTATAACAAGAAACCCAAGCAAGGAAATTCTGAAATATTGTACAGTCAAGGAAGCTTGCCAAAACTTAGAAGTAACATAAAAGAGAAGGAGCCAGCCATCAAATGAATCAGAGGAAAATTGGTCAATGATGCAGAGAAGATAATCAGAAATGCCAGGAACCATTAAAGGAAAGAGTCATCAAGCAAGTGAATCTATGTTGTTTTCTACTATAAATACAGAGATTAATTTATGTACTGACATGCATTGTGATTCTGAGAGACTACTTTATCTTTTTGGCTAAACAATGGGTAAAATGTTGTCTGCCTCTGGATTACTACTCATCTGCCCTATAATAACTCAAATATACTCTCCCACATTTTTCTGAATATACAACTGTCATCACACAGATGATATTCATGAAGTGTTAAAATATTTTCAAATTAAAGGGCGTAAAATGAACAGAATGGATACAATTTTAAAAAGGTGCATTTACAAAATTAAGTAGGTTCACTCACAAAGCAAAGTGTATATTGCTTAATGTGAAATCAGTCCTAATTAAGTAATCTTAACAGTCACGTGATTGAAAATTTCAGCTTTTTATTCTTATTTTTGCGATATAATAAGAAGTGTACATATTATATACAAACAGTGTGTGTGTGTGTGATGGAGAGAGAGCGAGAAGAGAGAATTGAAATCTGGCTTTGATTTCTAGTAGCTGAACTAGAAATGGAGGTGAGTCAAAGAGTGTGGAAAGTATTAAGAGAACGAGCTCTGCGTCTACAGGACCCCATACTGGCACTCAAAGTCTCCATGGCCAGTGCACTGCTTTCCTTGTGGCACTCGGTCAGCTGACACAGGGGCGTTCTGAGTTCCATGTTAGCCTAGTCTACACAGCTACATGGCTCTACAATGACATGGGCAAACCAACTTCAGTGCTAGGCCAGTTTGTGGGTTTTTTGTTTTGTTTTTTTTAGTGATCACAGTATGTGCTGTGATTCAGGTGATAATGTGTCAGTGTAGGTCAATCCCTCTGTGTAGGAGAGAGAACCACCTGTAGAAGATAGCCTTCACAAGGACCTCATAATGAGTACCCCTCCACCCTTCTTACTATGCTCTCTCTAACTAAACTGTTCTCCATATCTGCCCACAACATTCCTTTCTTTCCTCCTATCTATCTATCTATCTATCTATCTATCTATCTATCTATCTATCTATCTATCTATCTATCTATCTATCTGTCTGTCTAGCTATCTATTTATCTGTCTGTCTGTCTGTTTATTTTGATTGTGAGATGAGAGAATAGTGCTAACATGAATGGTATTTTTTTAAAGTTGGAGTACCAAATGACCGTGGAGTCAAATGAGGCAAGTTTTTTGTTTCTTGCTTTGTTTTGATTTTGGTTTTGTTTACTAGTAAGTCTGTCAGACTGCAGTTGTGGGAGTCATAGACTCCTAGCCTTCATATATTTTACAGTGCAACCATGTTCTGATTGAGCTAATGGAAACTTTAGAGTGATGGCTTGTCAGGTGAGCAGATTCCTGCTATGTGTCAAGTCATTTTCCTTCTCTAGAAATACTAAGGATTAGGAATATAGTTTCATTTGTAAAATCAGTGAGAAGAGGGATGGCGATAATTTTGATTCATATAAGGAAAAAAAGACATAGTAATGCACCACTCAGTAAAATCTCTCTAGAAATACAAATGCTGTGAATATAAAGCAGTCAGATTAAAGTTGAAAGTAAATTAATTTCAGCCACCTCAAAGCCATGAAGTATGTGGGTTTTAAAATGGTTTCTATTTTTCTCAGTTGCTAATGTTTCCCAGGGAATCATGCTTTCATTCAGAGTCTCTTTTACTGTAGTTATTTTTTGGTATGGCAGAGATTATCGAAAATTAGAATGATTATACCATCTCATGGAGTGTCATTTCGGAATAGTTCACTGGTGTTGCTCTGGAGGCAGTAAGACCTGGGAAAATGAGGCTGATAAATGACGTGAAAAAAATTATCTTGGAATACCCAACTTTACTTAGAACCTCAAACAACTTACATTCTGTAGGTTAAGAAGAATCACGTGAGGAAAAATTAAACTGTCCAGTTACAAGGGCAAGCTGCAGTAGGCAAATAATCAAATACCAACAGCAACTAATGATCTGAAGTAAAGGAATGCATGTCCAGGACAAGTTGGAGGAACACATAGCATAATCCAAGAACAATTCCTTTCTTTTTGAAAGAAAAAAAAAATCTAGGGTCAGATAATAGGGGAAGACGACTTCTCCTATCAGTTGACTAGAGGAGAGGGATGGGGGGGGAGAGGGGAGAAGGGTGTGACCAGAAGGAGCTAAGGGAGGTGGCTACAACCAGGATAAATAAATAAATGAATAAGCAAACAATCAAATAAATGAATATATACATAAACAAAAAAATAAATAAAACCTATAGACACAAGGCTCCTGCCTTGGATTCTTGCAGTTTTTTCACAAGCACTCAGAAATCTCTTCACACAAGTGCATTTTTGTATGGTGTTCTGACAGTTGACTTAAGACATTCAGCTATAGTGAATAAACTAGATAAACTAGAGTCAGATGGAAGGGGGAGGAGGACCTCCTCTATCACTGGACTTAGAGAGGGACAAGGAAGAGACAAAGGAGGGAGGGTGGGATTGGAAGGGAATTAGAGAGGGGGCTACAGCTGAGATACAAAATGAATAAACTGTAATTAATATAAAAATAAAAATTTGAAAAAAAAGAGTCTTCATTTGGATGCAAAGTTCTATTGTACATAGAATTGCAGGAAAAGCATATAGATGTGTGTGTGTGTGTGTGTGTGTGTGTGTGTGTGTGTGTGTGCAGGGATATATATATATATATATATATATATATATATATATATATATATATATATAGATGTATATATATATACACAAGAACACAAGAACATCCATGGATATATCCATGGATGTTCTTGTGTTCAGGTGTATCTGGGATTAGAAGTACATGAACATGTGTGTGAAGAAGAGAGATCAATGAGATAGCTTTTAGCAGATGTCATCTTGTCATCTTGTTTTTTTTTGTTTGTTTGTTTGTTTTGTTTTTGTTTTTGTTTTTTTTAACACAGGTCTGTCATTGACTTGAGTCATTAATTATTCTAGGCTGACAATAAGGAAGTCCCAGAATCTTCCTAATTGTATGTCTCCAGTGTAGAAAATAGAGGGATTATTCACAAATCATGCAAGGATTCCTGCCTTGAAGCTGTTGGTCTACATTGCTTTAGTCCCATTTCTCTTCTCTTCAATCAAATACATCAACATAACTCATAAATCTCCGGTATTACTGTGGTGTTATGCTATAGACATCAAATAACAATTTATTTCCATTTCTATTAAACTTTGGAGAATGATATTAGCAAGATTTTCTAGTTTTTTCCTCATGCCTCTCAGCCTGAGTTTCTCTTCAGTTACATCTTTTTAAAACTATTTTCATTAATTGCAGCTTATTCATTTTGTATCCCCCCTGCATCTCCCTCCCACCTCCCCTCCCAAACCCACCCACCCTCTCTCTTCTCCACCAATCAAACTCCCCCAGTCCGCTGATAGGGGAGGTCCTCCTCCCCTTCCCTCTGATCCTAGTCTATCAGATCTCATCAAGAGTGGACACATTGTCTTCCTCTGTGGACTGGTAAGGCTTCTCTCCCCTCAGGGGGAGGTAATTAAAGAACAGGCCAGTCAGGTCCTGTCAGCGACAGTCCCTGTCCCCATTACTATGGAATCCACTTGGACACTGAACTTCCATGGGCTACCTCCGTGCAGAGGTTCCAGGCCATCTCCATGCATGATCCTTGGATTGATTATCAGTCTCAGAAAAAAAACACTGTGCCCAGATTTTTTGGATCTGTTGCTCTCCTTGTGGAGCTCCTGTTATCTCCAGGTCTTACTATCTCCCCATTCTTTCATAAGATTCCCTGCACTCTGCCCAAAGGTTGGCCATAAGTCTCAGCATCTGCCTTGATACCCTGCAGAGTAGAGCCTTTCAGAGGCCCTCTGTGGTAGGGTCCTGTCCTGTTCCCTGTTTTCTCCATCCTCAGATGTACATCCTCTTTGCCTTTCTGAACAGTGATTTAGCATTTTAGCCAGAGTCCTCCTTCTTGATTAGCTTTGTTAAATGTACAGATTTTAGTATGCTTATTCTATATTATAAGTTTAATATCCACTTAAGAGTGAGCATATACCCTATATGTCTTTCTGCTCCTGAGATACCTCACTTAGGATAATCTTTTTCCAGTTCTCACCATTTACCTGCAAAATTCAGGATTTCCTTTTTTTCTCTCTGAGTAATATTCCATTGTGTAGATGTACCACAATTTCTGCATCCATTCAACAATGGAGGGGCATCTGGGGTGTTTCCAGCTTCTGGCTATTAGAAATAAGGCTGCTATGAACATAGTTTAGCAAATGTCTGTGTGTATACTTGGGCGTCTTTTGGATATATGCCTAGGAGTACTATAGGTGGATCTTGAGGAAGCATTATTCCTAATTGTCTGATAAAGTGCCAGATTGATTTCCAAAGAGGTTGTACAAGTTTACATTCTCACCAGCAGTGGAGGAGGGTTCCCCTTTCTCCACAACCTCTCCAGCATGTGTTGTCACTTGAGTTTTTGATCTTTGCCATTCTAATGAGTATAAAGTGAAATCTCAGGGTCGTTTTCATTTGCATTTCCCTGATGATTAAGGATGTTGAACATTTCTTTACGTGTTTCTCTGCCTTTTGATATTCCTCTATAAGGAATTCTTTGTTTACCTCTGTACACCATTTTTTCATTGGATTACTTGATTAATTGCTGTTTAACTTCTTGAGTTCTTTATATATACTAGATATTAGCCCTCTGTCAAATATAGTGTTGCTGAAGATCCTTTCCCAATCTTTATGCAGTCATTTTGTTTTGATGACTTTATTCCTTTGCTTTCTAGAAATTTTTCAGTTTCATGAGGTCTCATTTATTGATTGTTGCTCTTAGAGTTTGTGCTGTTGGTGTTCTGTTCAGGAAGATTTCTCCTGTGCCAATGAGTTCAAAGCTTTTTCTCATTTTTTTTCTTCTAACAGGTTTAGTGTGTCTGGTTTTATTTTGAGGTCTTTGATCCACTTGGACTTTAGTTTTGTGCAGGATGATAAGTATGGATCTATTTGCATTTTTCTACATGTAGACATCCAGTTAGACCAGCACCATTTGTTGAAGATGCTATCGTTTTTCCATTTTATTGTTTTGGCATCTTTGTCAAAAATTCAGGTGTCCATAAGTGTGTGGGTTTGTTTCTGGGTCTTCTATCCAATTCCATTGATCCACCATTCTGTTTCTATGCCAGTACCATGCAGTTTTTAGTATTTTTGCTCTATAGTACAGTTTGAGATCAGGGACGGAGCTACCTCTGGAAGATCTTTTGTTGTAGAGGATTTTTTTTAGAAATTCTGGGTTTCCTGTTATTCCATATGAAGTTGAGAATTATTCTTTCAAGGTTTGTAAAGAACTGTATTGGTAATTTGATGGGCATTGCATTCAATCTGTAGATTGCTTTTGCTAAGATGGCTATTTTTACTATGCCAATTCTGTCAAGCCATGAGCATGGGAAATCTTTCCATCTTTTTTTTTATCTTTTATTAGTTTCACTTTGTATCCCCCCATAAACCCCTCCCTCCTTCCCTCCTAATCCTACCTTCCCTCCCACTTCGTCACTCATTCCCCTCCCTAAATCCACTTATAGGAGAGGTCCCCCACTCCTTCCTTCTGATCTTAGTCTATCAAATCTCATCAGGAGTGGTTGCATTGTCATCTTCTGTGGCCTGGTAAGGCTGCTCCCCCCTCAGGGAGAGGTGATTAAAGAACAAGCCAATCAGTTTATGTCAGAGACAGTCCCTGTCACCATTTCTATGAACCCACTAGGACACTGAACTGCCATGGGCTACATCTGTGAAGCGGTTCTAGGTAATCTCCATGCATGGTACTTGGTTGGAGTATGAGTCTCTGGAAAGACCTCTGTGTTCAAATTTTCTGGTTCTGTTGCTCTCCTTGTGGAATTCCTGTCATCTCCAAATCTTATTATTTCCCACTTCTTTCATATGATTGCAGGCACTCTCCCCAACAGTTGGCCATAAGTCTCAGCATCTGCTTTGATAGTCTGCAGGGCAGAGCCTTTCAGAAACCCTCTGTAGCTGGTTCCTAACTTGTTTCCTGTTTTCTTCTTCTTCTGATGACTATCCTCTTTGCTTTTCGGGATGGGAATTGAGCATTTTAGTCAGTGTCCTCCCTCTTTCACCTTACACCCATCAGAATGGCAAAGATAAAAAACTCAAGTAACAACACATGCTGGAGTGGTTGTGGAGAAAGCGGAACCCTCCTCCACTGCTGGTAGGAATGTAAACTTGTACAACCACTCTGGAAATCATCTGGCACATTCTCAGACAGCCAGGAATAACGCTTCCTCAAGATCCAGCTATACCACTCCTAGGCATATATCCAAAACAGGCTCAAGTACACAATAAGGACATTTGCTCAACCATGTTTGTAGCAGCTTTTTTTGTAATAATATTTTTTGTAATAGCCAGAAGCTGGAAACAACCCAGATGTCCCTCAACTGAAGAATGGATACAGAAATTCTGGTAAATCTACACAATGGAATATTACTCAGCAATGAAAAACAAGGAAATAATGAAATTTGCAGGTAAATGGTGGGAACTAGAAAGGATCATTCTGAGTGAGCTATCCAAGAAACATAAAAAAACACAGTATATAATCACTCATATAGACATATAATATAGGATAAACCTACTAAAATCTGTACATCCAACTTCTGATAACTTCTTCTAATTCTTTCTTCAGAGACCTGATTTTTTTTTTTTCATGCAAGCCTTTGATTTGCTTGGTTCGGGTCACACTAAAGTACTTTATGTCCTTTGTGGCCATTTTGAAGAATGTTGTTTCCCTAATTTCTTTCTCAGCCCTTTTGTCTTTTGTATACAGGAGGGCTACTGATTTTTTTTTGAGTTAATTTTTTATCCAGTCCCTTTGGGGAAGATGATTATCATTTGAAGGAGTTCTCTGGTTATATTTTTTGGGTCACTCACATATATTATCATATCAACTGCAAATAGTGATACTTTGACTTCTTCCTTTTTAATTTGTATCTACTTGATCTTCTTTAATTGTCTTATTGCTCTGGCAAGGACTTCAATAACTATGTTGAAGAGGTATGGAGAGAGTGGGCATCCTTGCCTTGTCCCTGATTTTAGTGGGATTGCTCTAAGTTTCTTTCCATTTAGTTGGATCTTGGCTATAGGCTTGCTGTATATTGCCTTTACTATATTTAAGTATGTGCCTTGTATCCCTGATCTCTACAATACTTTAAACATGAATGGGTGTTGAATTTTGTCAAATGCTTTTTCAGCATCTAAGCAGATTATCATTTTTTTTTTCGGTTTGCTTATATGGTGGATCACATTGATGGATTTCCATATATTAAACCACCCCTGCTTTCCTGGGATGAAGCCTATTTGGTCATAGTGGCTGATATATTTTATGTGTTCTTGTATTTTATTGTGTATTTTTGCATCAATGTTCATACGGGAGATTGGCCTGAAATTATCTTTCCTTGTTGGGTATTTGTGAGGTTTAGGTACCAATGTGACTGTGGCTTCATAGAATGAGTTTGGTAGTGTTCCTTCTGTTTCTATTTTGTGGAAGAGTTTGAAGGGATTTGGAGTTAGCTCTTTGATGGTCTGGTAGAATTCTGTGCTGAAACCATCTAGCCTTAGGCTTTTTTTTTTTTTAATGGGAGACTTTTGATGACTGCTTCTATCTACTTAAGTGTTGTAGGAGTATTTAATTGATTTACCTGGTCTTGATTCAGCTTTGGTAAGTGGAATTGATCAAGAAAACTGTCCATTTCATGTAGATTTTCAAGTTTTGTGGCCCATAGACTTTTGAAGTCCTAACGATTGTTTGAATTTCCTTGATATCTGTTGTTTTGTCCCCCTTTTCATTTCTGATTTTGTTAATTTTGATAGTGTCTCTTTGCCGTTTAGTTATTTTGGCTAAGGTTTTGTCTATCTTGTTGCTTTTCTCAAAGAACCAGCTCTTGGTTTCATTAATTTCTTGAATTTTTAATTTGTTTTTAATTTATTGATTTCAACCCTGTTTTTGATTATTTCCAACTCTCTACTCCTCTTTGGTGTGTCTGTTTCTTTTTTCTCTAGAGCTATTAGGCGAGTCGTTAAGTTTTTTGAATGAGATGTTTCGAATTTCTTCTTGAAGGCACTTAGTGCTGTGAACTTTCCTCTTAGCACTGCTTTTTTTGTTTGTTTGTTTTTCATATTTTCCCATAAATTTGGGTATGTTGTGCTTTCATTTTCATTGAATTCTCGGGTGACTTTAATTTCTTTATTTCTTCCCTGATATAGTTGTCATTAAGTAGCACGTTGTTCAGTTTCCATGTGTGTATAGGCTTTTTGCTTTTTCTGTTGTTGTTGAGGTGCAGCTTTAGTCCATGGTGATCAGATAGGATACAAGGGATTATTTCAATGTTCTTGTATCTGTTGAGGCTTGCTTTGTGACCAACGATATAGTCTATATTGGAGAATGTTCCATGAGGTGCTGAGAAGAAGGTAAATTCTTTTGTGTTTTTGTGAAAGGTTCTGTAGAAGTCTGTTAGGTCCATTTTATTAATGACCTCTGTTAGAGTAATTGTTTCTTTGTTTAATTTCTGCTTTGTTGACCTGTCCTTTGTTGAGAGTGGAGTGTTGATGTCTCCCACTATTAATGTTTGGGGATCTATGTGTAGTTTAAGTTTTATTAATGTTTCCTTTCCAAATGTATGCGCCCTTGTATTTGGGTCATAGAAGTTCAG
This sequence comes from Psammomys obesus, assembly GCF_907164565.1. Classification (NCBI taxonomy): domain Eukaryota; kingdom Metazoa; phylum Chordata; class Mammalia; order Rodentia; family Muridae; genus Psammomys; species Psammomys obesus. Next base: position 8,352,476 of record NW_026592732.1, read on the forward strand.
GATTGTGATGTCTTCCGGTTGGAATTTTCCCTTAATGAGTATGAAGTGTTCTTCCCCATCTCTTTTGATTAATTTTAGTTGAAAGTCTATTTTATCAGATATTAGAGTGGCTACTCCTGCTTGCTTCCTGGGTCCATTTGCTGGGAAAGCCATCTTCCAATGCTTTACCCTCAGGTAATGTCTATCTTTGTGACTTAGGTGTGTTTCTTGTATGCAACAGATTGTTAGATCTTGTTTATGCATCCATTCTGTTAGTCCGTGTCTTTTTTATTGGAGAATTGAGTCCACTGATGTTGAGGGAGATTAATAACCAGTGGCTGTTAGATCTTTTGATATTGATGTTGGCTGTGGTAATGTGTGTGCTTGGCTTCTTTTTGTTTTGCTGTGGTGAGGTTATTTATTTCCTGTGTTTTTTATTGACAGTAGTTAGTTTTTGGGGGGTTGTATTTTTTCCTTCTAGTATCTTTTGTAATCCTGGATTTGTGTGTAGGTATTGTTGAAATTTGTTTTTGTCGTTGAAAATCTTATTTTCTCTGTCTATGAGGACTAAGAGTTTTGCTGGGTATAGTATCTGTGTTCTCTTAGTGTCTGCATGACATCTGTCCATGCCCTTTTGACTTTCCTAGTCTCTGTTGAGGAACTAGGTATGATTCTGATGGGTTTGCCATTGTATGTTACTTGGCCTTTTCCCTTGCAGGTTTTAGTATTTTTGCTTTGTTCTGTATACTTACTGTTTGATTATTATGTGGCAGAGGATTTTCATTTGAGGTCTAATTTATAAGGTGTTCTGTAGGCCTCTTGTATGCTTATAGGCATCTCCTTTAAGTTGGGGAAATTTTCTTCTATGATTTTGTTGAAAATATTTTCTGGGCCTTGGACACAAGAATCTTCTTTTTCCTCTATTCCTATTATTCTTAGGTTTTGTTTTTTCATGTCTTGGATTTCTTGGACGGTTTGTGTTATGAATTTTTTAGATTTAACATTTTCTTTGACGGATACATTGATTTCTTCCGTTGTATCTTTCAAACCTGAGAGTCTTTCTTCCATCTCTTGTAATCTGTTGGTTATACTTACCTGTGCAGTTTCTGTTTGCTTTCCTAAGTTCTCCCTCTCCATGATTTCCTGTTTGTGTTTTCTTTAATTTTTCCAGTTCTACCTTCAGATTTTGAGCCGTTTTATTGATTTCCTTCACCTATCTGACTGTATTTTCATTTTTTCTTCAATTCTTTCACCTGTTTCTTTGAACAAACCTCTGTTTCTTTTATTTATTTCAGTGACTTAATCATTTCCTCTCTGAAAGCCACCAACTGTTTGGCCACATCTTCCTGTATTTCTTTATGGATGGCCATAATCTGTTTGATTTTATCTTCCTCTAAATCTTTCCACATTTTATTTGTTTCCTCCATTAATCTCTTCATAAGCATAAATGTAAGATCATCTTCTTGAATTTCACTGATGTTAGGGTGTCCAGAGCTACTTGCCCCTGGATGCCTGGGTTCTGGGGATGCCATATTGCTTTGTTTTTTGTTGGTTGTGCTTTTATGCTGGCCTCTATAAATCTTTATGTCTCTGGTGTTGTCTGTTAATTTCTAGCACCTGCTGGATCCTGGGGTGGGAGAATCCCCTTGGCAATGTTCTGAAGGAGATCTCCTCAGCTTTTTGAGTGTGGTCAGCTGAATGGTGATGCTTCTTAGGAATTGTCACAGTTCAACTCAGGCATATGGACCTGTTGGTTACTGTGGTGTTCAGGAAAGCTCTCCTGGAGATGGCTGTCCTGCTCCTGGGTTTTTTGCTCTGAATTTATTGAGCTGCTGCTGCTGCTACTACTGCTAAGCTGTATTTGCTGGGCACAGCCTTTGTAAAGAACCATGGAGTCCCGTGGGTTTGTCCATTTAGCTAGAGATAACTGGTCGCACCTTGGAGCACTATCTGAGGGCTGTTCCAATGGCTCTCAGGCTTTTGGAGGTCTAGGTTGGAGTTATGTGCCCCTGTACCCTAGCCATAATCAGTGGCAGGTGAGCACAGCACTTCTTTTTGCAGTAGAAGTCCAGAGCTTAGGGCCTGTGAGAACCCAGAAAAGTTTCTGGAGCTGGGTGTCCTGAGGGTTGGAACCGATGTTTTCCCTGAGTCTGTGGTGTTTGGGGTTCTACAGGTCCATCTGGGATGGCGAGTAGAGCAAGTAGGCATAGGCTCATGGCTCTGCCTTGCTGGTGACTGGGTGCCTGAGAACTCTGGTGCTTGCAACAACCTAGGGACTTTTCCCGAGAACTTTTTTTTAGATGGGGGAGGCAGGGGATGGTGGCTGAGTACTCCAAGGTCAGACCTGCTCTTCCCCTCACTATGGGCTTCCACCTGACAGAAAAACTCAGTCTCTAGTGCCCTGGGGCCCTCAGTTCTGTCTGGGATGGTGAGTCAGGTGTACAGGCAGGACTCTGTGCTGACTGCTAAACACCCCACTTTGGGCTGGCGCCTGGGCACGCGCCAGACTCAGGTCTTTTTTCAGGGATTGTCTGGGTGACCTAAGGTCCCAATCACTTCCTGCACCGTGGGGTTTTCTCTAGACAGGAAATCCCAGTGTCTGGTGTTGTGAGGCCACAGTTCAGTCTGGGACAGTGATCAGAGCATGCAGGTGTTGTTCTGGGCTGGCACCTGAGAGCCTGGCTGGACCTGGAAACTGTTCCTTGGTTTAGCTGGGTGATCTGAAGCTGATTGAATCCCACGTGTGGTTTCCTCTCACCTGGGAAACACAATCACTGGTGTTTTAGTGCCTAGAGGTCTGTCTGCTGGTCACTATGCAGATCCTGCTGTTCTGCTGGTCAGAAAGAATGTCTTCCCAGCTCCGCCATCTTGGATCCAGAGCCTTCACTTCCATGTCAAAGTATAGCAGTGTGCTCATGCTCCTCTGACTCCATTTTGAAATCTCAACTCTTTAAAACCCCTAGTATAAAGTATTTTCTATCTAAAGTATAAAACTTTTATATTAGAAGCCCACTTACGAGAACATGAGGTCTCTACTTAGCAGTGAATGTGAGCTGCACACAGATGGCAATGCATGTTTTATGACATGGATTATAACAACTGATAAACTCAGAAAAATCTTTCCAGTCAGTACCACGTCTTTGCCCCTTAAGTCTTGCCATATTTTTATGACGCTTGAGTCATTTCTTAGTCTTTTAGGAACAAACAATGAAGTTGATCATATGTGGGTAACTCGTGCTGAACGGCTGAGGCAGATGGGAAACTGTACATGCATGTGAAATCCAAGGAGGAGGAAGCCCTCCAGTCAGGAATGAAAAGATGAATGCTGTGTCGCAGGGGAGGAGGTCAGAGACAGCAGGGAACTTCTAATGTCCTGGAAAATGAAAAGAAATATTTGGAGTTTTCTAAATGTCAATTACTGAAACAAGAAAGTAAAAATTTCATTAACTTTCTCTACAAGTCAAAAATTTTTTTTAATATTTAAATTAGTATAAGCTTTGTGCTAGCCACAACACTATTATACACTGAGTCCTGACAGAGAATGATGATCAGTTAATGCACTAGAGTAATTACAATGCAATAAAGTATTTCATAATGCAGCCCCAAAGTATTTCAATAATCACCCTTATTAGCAAATCAAGACAATGATGGAATGTTTTATGGGAAATTAACAGGAGAATTTACTGTGTCAGGCTGGGCTGAACACCTGTCTCTCAGCCAAGTCAAGAGCCAGAGGAGATGTGAAATGTACAGAACATGCTATTTTCTTAACTTTTTATTTAAAGAAGCCTACTCATCTCTGAATGAATGTGTTTTCTGCAGGGCCATGAGTTATGAAACAATAATTTCATCTATAATATGTCATAAGTGCTTTGGGAGCAGGAGTGTCTGTCTACAATGCTCACAATCAATATAGACCAAGGCAAGATGATCACCAAACCTGGCCAGACTAACTAAATATTAAGAAGTTATCTCAAATAGTCCTTCAAGAGTGATGTGGAAATTTGGTTGACTGAATTTAATACTTCTACTTTGCTAATTAATTAATGAGTTGAATTTAAATAATTCCAATATGTGTGGTTTGTATAAGGGTTACTCTAAGAAATTCTAGGGAAAAAAAAGAAAAAAAAAAGACATGCTCAGGAAAAACTTTAAATTCCAAACACTGTGCTTTCTAAACAATATCATGAGAAACAAATTGAACAAAGGCCTTATCCTTTGTTCAGAGCAAAGATATTTGGTCCAGGGTATTGACAGCTGTGAAGATGGTATTTAAACAAGCAGCTGCTAGATAAAGAGAAGTGAATCAGAGAAAGGACCATGTGCTTTTTGCTCTGTGGTTATAGTAAGTAATAATCTGTGTGGCTCCTTTTTGTTACTGTTGGTGTGCTATTCTGGGTTTCAGGGTGCAAAGTCACCTCTGAAATTACTTAAATATGAAGAAATGGGAAAGTGCTGAAAAAATAGCTTCATCAAGCAACTCCAAGGTGTGTGTGTGTGTGTGTGTGTGTGTGTGTGTGTGTGTGTGAACGTTAGAGAATGATGTTCAGCTATCAGTTCTTGCCTTCTTATCTGGTATGACACATAGCCTCTTCCAGATGAATGAGCCAAGACAGCTGCTGAATGAACTCAGGGAGCTGCTTTTCTCTGTCTTTCAAGTCCTGTTGTGCTGTTGCACCTACCCAGATCTCAAGGAAAGAGCTGGGTCACCTGGTCACCTGGAGCACAGTTTTTAGGCTTGTGTGATTAATAAGATTTATAAATGCAGAACATCTCCCTAGCCAATTAGTACCCTTCTGAGATCATAGAGAAGAAACATTTCCAGTGACCATAGTTTTAATATAAAATAATTTGAGGTCCAAAATAGAGGAATAAATTTTAGGAAATGGTGGCTTACACGGAAGCCATTTATTCAAATACACACTAATAATTTTAAGTAATTATTAGCACAGAAAAATAAAACAAAGGGAACTTGTACATATTAACTCAAAAACAATATATTGAAAGTAAATTAATAAATTCATTTACTAAATCTAGTGAATATAAGTTATTTTAAAAATCATCTACAGGTCTACAAGTCTGCAATAAATGACAAAATATTACTTAGAAAATATTATGTGACTTTCAAAAATGTCACTGGTCTAAAAGTAAATTAAATGCTTACATGGAAAATATGTTAAAAACATATTGGTGATAAAAATGAACAGAAATTATTAACACTTTTTCCTCAAGGAAGTGGTATTTGTTCCCAAGCAACACTTTCAGATGCTCTTTTTAGCTGGTAGGACATGACAAATGAGATATCTTTTGCCTCCTGGTTCAAGTGTGAAGGCCACGGCCACTTCTATATCTTATGGAAAGAACAGTGTTGGACTTGTCCTCCCAATGTTCTGGGAGTGTGGCACACACAGCTCCACAAAGAGGCCTAAACCCAACACCCCCACCTAGAACTGTCACCAACCTCTCCTGATGTGATCCATCCAGCCTTTGCTTATATCATCTGTGTCCAGAGGGAGGCAAAGGAACTGTTTTCATGGAAACCTGCTCTAAAAGAAGATTAATGGTGGGAAAAAAGGAAGGAAATGCTTATTTATTGGCTTAAGCCACTAATTCTGGTCCTTAAGAGAAACCGCTTTGAGGAGTCAACACTTTTAACAAATCATTTTTCTACATACTCTTCTATAGACTCAGAGAAATATGAGATCAGAGTTTGAGACAAGGAAAGAAAGGGCACATGCTATAGCACTCCATCCTTTTAATGTTAGAAGCTGCTCAGAACAAACATATGCTTTCAGAGCTGCAGTGCTGGTTCTTGTTAGGGGCTACTTGAGGGAGACCAAAACACAGGTCCTTCATGGGCAGAAAGATTCTGTTTGTTAGTTTGGGTGTTGTTTAAGTGCTGAAATTGCTGTTAAAAGATTAAGCTGTTCATGAAGTTATCTCCTGTGCCAGTGAGTTCCAGGCTCTTCCCCACTTTTTCTTCTAACAGGTTTAGTGTGTCTGGTTTTATATTGAGGTCTTTGATCCACTTGGACTTTAATTTTGTGCATGGTGATAAGTATGGATCTATTTGCATTTTTCTACATGTAGACATCCAGTTAAACCAACACCACTTATTGAAGATGCTATCTTTTTTCCATTGTATGGTTTTGGCATCGTTGTCAAAAATCAGGTGTCCATAAGTGTGTGGGTTTGTTTCTGGATTTTCTATCTGATTTCATTGATCCACCATTCTGTTTCTATGTCAGTACCATGCAGTTTTTAGCATTGTTGCTTGTTGTAAATGATGATTAATATTTGCTATTGATTATCTTTAATAATGCTGCTGTTAAACCTAAGCAGCTGTATAACCAAATCACCACACAGAGACTGGGTTTATAAAGTTAAACTAGAACACAATGCTGGGAAATAACTGCTCCATCCTAAAACTCCAAGCCCTCATAGTTTCCTAACATTTAGATTTCCCACATTATACTTTTTTTTTAGTGATATTTTTGGTCCAGTCCATCTCTCCACATAGTTCCAAGATCTGTCCTCCAGCTCTCTCTCCAAGCTCTCCTTGCCCCTTCTACACCCACTCATTTCCTGCCCTCTAGCTCCTCCCCTCTTTCCTGTCCACTGGTGCCTCCCTGCTCAACATTGTGTCTAGTTGCTTTATTTTGTCCTGTTTACACAAGAGTTGAGACAGGATGCTTAGAATGAGTATTACAATGCAATATCCAGATTGAAACCAGAGAGTTGGGGGGGAGAAATCAGCATTTGAATGAACAAGGGTAAGGTGTATACATTTTAAAAGAACATTATACCAACAGTTACTCTATAGAACATCTAGAGATTAGGGATGGAGATACCTGAAGAAGATCTTTTATTGTAGAGGATTGTTTTGGCAATTCTGGGTTTCTTGTTTTACATATGAGGTTGAGATTTTTCTTTCAAGGTTTGTAAACCAACAGCACAGGCTCTAAGAGCAACAATCAGTAAATGGGACCTCATGAAACTGAAATGCTTCTGTAATGTGAAGGACACTGTCATCAGAAAAAAAAAAAAAAACAACTGCCTACAGATTGGGAAAGAATCTTCACCAATGCTATATCTGACAGAGGGCTAATATTCAGTAAATATGAAAAACTCAAGAAGTTAAACAACAACAAATCAAGTAATCCAATGAAAAAAATGATATACAGAGATAAACAGAGAATTCTCTGTAGAAGAGTATAGAATGGCAGAGAAACACTTAAAGAAATGCTCAATGTCCTTAGTCATCAGGGAAAATACAAATCAACATGACCCTGAGATTTCACCTTACACCCATCAGAATGGCTAAGATCAAAGACTCAAGTGACAACACATGCTGGAGAGGTTGTGGAGAAAGAAACCTCCTCCACTGCTGGTGGGAATGTAAACTTGTACAACCACTTTGGAAATCAATCTGGTACTTTTTCAAATAATTAGGAATAGCGCTTCCTCAAGATCCAGCTGTACCACTCCTAGGCATATATCCAAACGATGCTCAAGTACACAATAAGTACATTTGCTCAACCATGTTTGTAACAGTTTTATTTGTAATAGCTATAAGCTACAAATAACACAGATGTCCCTCAGTTGAGGACTGGATACAGAAATTGTGGTACATCTACACAATGGAATATTACTCAGCAATAAAAAACAAGGAAATCATTAAATTTGCAGGTAAATGGTGGGAACTGGAAAGGATCATCCTGAGTGAGGTGTCCCAGAAGCAGAAAGACAAATAGGGTATATAGTTACTCATAAGTGGATATTAGACCTATCATATAAGGTAAACCTACTAAAATCTGTACACCTAAAGAAACAAATCAGGAATGAGGACTGTGGCTAAAATGCTCAATCACCATTCAGAAAGGCAAAGAGGATGGACATCAGAAGAAGGAAAAAAACAGGGAACAGGACAAGAGCCTGCCACAGACCCTGCAGGGTATCAAAGCCAATGCTGAGACTTATGGTAAACCTTTGGGCAGAGTGCAGGGAATCTTATGAAAGAAGTTAAGACCTGGAAAGGACAGGAGCTCCACAAGGAGAGCAACAGAACTAAAAAAATCTGGGCACAGGGGTCTTTTCTGAGACTGATATTCCAACCAAGGACCATTCATGGAGATAACTTAGAACCCCTGCACAGATGTAGCCCATGGCAGCCAAGTGTCCAAGTGGTTCCATAGTAATGGGAACAGGGACTGTCTCTGACATGAACTGATTGACCTCCTCTTTGATCACCTCCCCCTGAGAGGTGAGCAGCCTTACCAGGCCACAGAGTAAGACAATGCAGCCACTCCTGATGAGACCTGATAAACTAGGATCAGAAGGAAGGGGAGGAAGACCTCCCCTATCAGTGGTTTTGAGGAGGGGCATGGGTGTTGAAGGGGGAGGGAGGGGCTGGGAGGGGAGGAGGAAGGGAGCTACAACTGGGATACAAAATGAATAAAGTGTAATTAATTAAAAAATTTTAAAAAATTAAAACAAAAATAAAGAAAAGATTAAGCTGGATGTTAAAAATTGAATTGTTTATGTGTGTTTATTTAATTATTTACTAAATGTTTATTGAGTTAAAAATAAAAACTCAGAAACTGAAAAGGAAAAACATTGTTTCAAGGCATCCCTGGTTATATTAAGCTTTACTAATAAAAAATAATTCCAGGCAAACTTTACTGTAGAATAAGTAGATACTCAATTTAAAAAATGTGTGTGTATGTGTGTGTGTGTGTGTGTGTGTGTGTGTGTGTATTTCCTGCAAATATACAAGAAGCAAATGTGTGGTAAACAAGAAAATTTCAGACACTACCCAAACCAAGAGGGAACTATGTAGACAAATGAATAAACATAGAGAGGTACCAAGAGGAATTCTGGGCCAGCAGAGGCATAGTAAGTAATCGCTAAAAAGAATACAACGATCCATCAGTCCTACAGGTGCCTACCACCATCCTGATAATCAGAATTCTGGTCCTGGGGCCCACAAGATGGAAGTAGAGAGACAAATTCCACAAGTTATTCTCTGATTCTACACATGGGCTCCTACACAAACACCGAACTTACAGAGTTAAATACACATCATAAAACATGAAAAATTATATGCTTTATTTTTAGACTATTAAAGTGAAATGTTACTATCAGGATAGTAATGGTAGCAAATACACCTCATAATCTAAGCTGGTCACAATAGAAATTATTTCTTTTTTCTTTTTCAATAAATTTGTTTATTTTTTATTCTGCTTACATCCTGATTATAGCTCCATCTCACCTCACCTCCCAGTCCCACCCTCCCTTCCTCCTTCCTCACCCTCCCCTATTTCTCAGCAAAGGGGACCCCTCCTCACCTTCCAGTCCACCTCATTTCATCAAGTTATATCAGGACTGAACATATCCTCTTCCCCAGGAAGTGATCAAAAGCAAGCAGGAAAGTCCTTGTCAGATGTAATCCCTGGTTTTCTTACTTGAGAACCCACATGAAGCCTAAAATGCTCATAGGCTACATTTTGTAGGAAGGTCTATTCTAGTCCATGTATGGTCCTTGGCTGATGCTTCAGCCTCAGCAAGCCCCTCTGTGCCCTAGTAAATTAGCTCTGTTGGCTTCTTGTGAATGTTCTGTCATCACCAGGTCCTTTTATTTCCTCCCCCTTTTCCACAAGACTCCCCAAACATGTCACAATATTTGGCAAGGAGTCTCAGCATCTGTTTTTTAGGCATTCCTGGGTAGAGCCTCTCAGAGGATAACAGATAGGCTCCTGTCAGCAGGCTTTGCTGAATGTCATCCATTGTGCCAGGGGTTGGCACTCTGCCATAGAGTGGGTTCTTGGTTGGACCAGGCATGGGTTGGACATTCTCTCAATCTCTGCTCTGTCTGCTCTATCTTGATCCCTGCACATCTTGTAGACAGGGTAAAATTTGAGTCAAAGTTATTTTGAATGGGTTGGTGTTTCACTCCATCTACTAAAAGACTTGTCTAGTTAGAAGGTGACTTCTTGTGTCTCTAAGGCCTCTGCTACTAGGAGTCTCTGCTTTGTTACCCCTCATATCCTGCCAGGATCATACTCTGACTTAATTCTCAGGCTTTTTAGAAAGATGCCCACACCCTTAGTTTCTCTTTATTATACAGGCCTTCTGTCATCTCTCTCACCATGCTCCCCAAGTCTGATCTCCACCCTCATATTTCTCTAGGTGCACTATCCCACTTTGTTCACTCTTTTCAAATATTACCTCTGTCTATTCTATTTACCCTTCTAAGTGAGATTTCTGTATTTTCCCTTGGAACCTCCTTATTACTTTTCTTCTTTGGGTCTGTGCCTTGTAGTATGTTTATCCTGTATTATATGGCTAAAATCCACTTGTGAGTGATCGTATATCATGTGTGTTTTTCTGGGTCTGGGTTACCTCACCCAGAATGATCTTTTCTAGTTCCATCCATTTGCCTGCAAATTTCATGATTTCTTTGTTTTTAACAGTTGAGCTGTATTTTATTGTGTGAATGTACCACAATTGGCATTCTGGTGGAATTTTGGGGGTCACTTATGTATACTATCATATCATTTGCAAATGGCAAATGACTTCTTCACTTCTTCCTTCATTTCTTGTATCCCCTTGTTAACCTTTAGTTTTCTTATTGCTCTAGGAATAACTTCAAGTACTTCAAGTACTGTATTGGAAAGAAATGGAGAGAGTAAGCAACCTTGTCTCATCCATGATTTTAATTGAATTTCTTTCAGTTTCCCATTATTTAATTTGATGTTAGCTATTGGCTTGCTGTATATAGCCATTATTATGTTTAGGTATGGGACTTGTATCCCTGATCTCTCCAAGACTGTCACCATGATGGAATATTGGATTTTTTTCTGTATATTATGAGATGATCATTTGGTTCTTTTCTTTGACTTTGTTTATATGGTGTATTATATTGATGACTTTTTTTTTTTTTAATGTTGAACCATCCCTGAATTTCTAGGATGAAGCCTACTTGATTATAGGTTATGTAACTGATATGTTCTTGGATTCAGTTTTCGAGTATTTTATTGTTTTTTTTTTTTGCATCAATATTTGTAAGTGAAATTGATCTGAAATATTCTTTGTTGAATCGTTGTGTGGTTTAGGTGTCAGGGTGACTGTGACTTTATAGAATAAGTCTGGCTGTGTTGCTTGTGTTGCTTTAGTTTCTATTTATTGGAATAGTTTGAAAAATATTGGTATTATCCATTCTTTGGATGTCTGGTAGAATTCTGCTTTGAAACCATCAGGCCTGGGCTGCTTTTTTTTTTTTTTTTTTTTTAATGGGAGAATTTTGATGACTGCTTCTATTTCTTTAGGGGTTATAGGACTGTTTAAACTGTTTACCTGATCTTGATTTAACTTTAGTAGGTTAAATCTATCAAGAAAACCACCCATTTCCTTAGATTTTTCCAATTTTGTAGAATGCAAGACTTTGAAATAAGACCTAAAGATTTTTGGGTTTCCTCATTGTCTGTTGTTATATCTCCCATCTCCCGTTTCATTTCTAATTTTGTCAATTTGGATATTGTCCCCTTGCTTTTAGTTAATTTGGCTAAGTGTTTGTCTATCTTGTTGATTTTCTCAAAGAATTAGCTATTGGTTTAATTGATTCTTTGTATTGTTTTCCTTGTTTCCAATTTATTGATTTCAACCCTGAGTTTGATTATTTCCTGTATTCTACTCGTCCATGTTGTGTTTGCTTCTTTCTGTTCTCAGCTTTCAGGTGAGCTGCTAAATTAATAGTATGCGATCTCTCCAATTATTTATGAGGGGACTTAGTACTATGTACTTCCTCTTGGCATGACATTCATTGTGCTGAGTAAGTTTGGTTCTGTTTTGACTGTATTTTCATTGAATACTAGAAAGTATTTTTTAATTATTTATTTATATATATATATTTTTTATTAATTACACTTTATTCATTTTATATCCCCCATAAGCCCCTCCCTCCTCCCCTCCTGATCCCACCCTACCTCCCCTTTCTGCATGCATGCCCATCCCCAAGTCCACTGATAGGGGAGATTCTCCTCTTTTTTCTGATCTTAGTCTATCAGTTCTCATCAAAAGAAAGTCTTTAATGTCTTTATTTCATCCCTGACCCAGTTTTCATTGAGTAGGGAGTTGTTCAGTTTCCATGAGTTTGTAGACTTTCTCTTGTTTCTGTTGTGGACTTCTAGCTTTAATCTATGGCATAACATAACAGGGGTATTTCAATCTTCTTGTCTCTGTTGAGGCTTGCATTGTAACCGAGTATATGGTCAGTTTTAGAGAAAGTTGTTTGAGGTGCTGAGAAGAAGCTATATTTTTTGTGTGTATTTGGGTGAAATGTTCTGTAGATATCTGTTAGGTTCATGTGATTCATGATATCTGTTAGTTTCTTTCTTCCCCTGTTTAGTTTCTGTTTCACTGATCTGTCCATTAGAGAGAGTAGGGTGTCAATGTCTATCACTATTAATGTGTGGGTTTTTGATTTGTGATGTAAGCTTTAGTAATGCTTCTTTTATTAATGTTGGTGCTCTGTTTGGGGGCATAGGTGTTTGGGATTGAGATGTGGTTTTGGTGGATTTTTCTGTTGGTGAGTATGAACTGTTCTTCCCCATCTCTTTTGATCAATTTTTGTTAAAAGTCTATTTTATTAGATACTAGAATGGCTACTCCAGCTTGTTTGTTGGGTCCATTTGCTTGGAGAACTGTCTTCCAGCACTTTACTCTGAGGTAATGTCTATCTTTATTGCTGATGTGTGTTTCTTGTTTGTAGCAGAATGTTGTATCATTCATTCTGTTAACCTGTGTCTTTTTATTGGGGAATTGAGGCCTTTGAAGTTGATAGATATTAATGACCAGTACTTTTTACTTTCTATTATTTTGATGGTAGTGATGGTAGTGTGTATGTTTGTATATGTGTGTATGTTTGTGTGTGTGTGTGTGTGTGTGTGTGTGTGCACTTCCCTTCTTTTGGTTTTGCTGATTTAAGGTTATTTATTGCCTGTGTTTTCCTAGGGGTAATTGGCCTCTTGTGGTTGGAGTTTTCCTTCTAGTATCTTCTGTAGGGCTGGATTTGTTGATAGGAACTGTGTAAATTTGTTTTTGTAGTAGAATATCTTCTTTTCTCCCTCTATGGTAATTAAAGTTTTGCTGGGTATAGTAGTAGTACGGGTTCACACCTGTGACCCCTTAATGTGTGTAAGATATCAGTCCTGGTGCGTCTGGCTTTTAGATTTTCTGGTGAGAAGTCATGTGCAATTATGATAGGTTTGCCTTTATATGTGACTTGGCCTTTTTCCCTTGTAGCTTTTAATATTCTTTCTTTGTTTTGTATATTTAGTGTTTTAATTATTATGTGGTGGGATAATTTTCTTTTCTGGCCCAATCTATTTGGTGTTCTGTATGCTTCTTGTATGTTTAAAGGTATCTTTTTCTTTAGGTTGGGAAAGTTTTTTTCTATGATTTTGTTGAAAATCTTTTCTGGGGCCTTTATCTGGAAGTCTTCTCTTCCTTCTGTTATTCTTATGATTCTTAGGCTTGGTCTTTTTATAGTGTTCCAGATTTCTTGTATGTTTTGTGTTACAAGCTTTTTATATTTAACACTTTCTTTAACTGACATATCAATTTTTTCAATCATATCTTTTAAGCCTGGGATTCTCTCTTTCATCCTTTGTATTCACTTGGGGATTCTTGTATCTGTTGATCTTGTTCGATTCCCTAGGTTCCGGTCTCCAGGACTGTCTCAGATTGTGTTGCCTTTATTGCTACTTGTTCCATTTTTATGTCTTGAACAGTTTGATTAATTTCCTTTTCCTGTTTGATTTTATTTTTCTCTATTTCCTTAAGGGATTTATTCAATTCTTTTTCCTGTTTTTCTTTGAGAGCTTTTTTTTCCCTCCTTAAGACCTCTATCATAACCTCAGATTTGAAATTTTTCTCTTGAGCTTCACACTTTAATAACATTAGAAATTTTGGACTATCCTAACAATTGTGAATCAAATTAGTTAAATGAGTAAGGCAAACACATATTATCATCTATTATTTTAAAAATAAACATAAAAATATTTAAATGAAGTGTTTCCCAAAGAATGATTTCTATTCTCTAAGACAAAGAGCATAGATGCTCCTGTGAGTAAATGTCCATAGCTGAAGTATTGAGGCTCTGCACACAGCATAATTTTTCTGCCATGGATTCTGCCTTCAATTTCGACTTCTTCATTCCTACATTTATGACCAAATGATTTGTCTTTGTTTGTGCATACAATTAAATGTTTAGAAATAAAATTTCTAAAAAAAAAAGGAAAAACTATGCTAATTAAGCATAAGTAGATATGGAAATCAAAACTACTAATTACATATTTATGCAAGGATTATATCCAAGCATGCAGTACTCAACAATACTTAGTACTGAAATGGTACTAAGGGAGTCTCCAGCAACTTCTCATAGATGGCCTCAGATTGCCTCCGTTAGTTCTGAAGCTTCTGAACTTTTGACATTCATAATCCCTTCATGAAGATCATCACACACTTCTATTTCACTTCATTTAACATGGTGACATCCCACTTATTCTCAGCACAATAGCAAACTGTTTGAAATAGTGATGGGGTCTAGGGGTTGATTTTAATATTTTGCAGTGAGTCACTCAAATTTGATCAAATCTTGCAAAGTGTTTAAGTTATGTGCAATGTGTTCTCCATATACTCACCAACTGGAAGTCATATGGACATGGTCGTCTGTTCTTTGTTGGTTCTCTTCCTGTTAATTATCACGTGACCACAGTAACAGTGTGCATGTATGAGATCCACACAACTCCATGTGCTAGCCATATATATTTAGCAACTTGATTGCCTATTTTGCTTCAATTTTTTCATCAATAAAATGAGAAAGCATTATACTAATATAATTGAATAAAAAACATAAATCAGTAGTGTTTGAAAGGAAAAAAAATTAAATTATCTTTCTGAAGGCATCTTTGTCAAACTCGAATCCCCAGGACATCTGCAAAACAATAACTAAAAACTGTAATAATAATTTAAAATTATAATGTGGCAATATTCAGTGTACTGTGCCCAAAATTTTTTCTAAAAACCTAATAATAAAAATAAACTTATTGCTTTCAATTAAAAAATTAACTAGTGTATGAGGGTGATTAAAAATTACAAATAAAAATTGCTAGCATACCAAGGTGCCCCCAAAATATCATTAGTCAAAAATGGTTTAAACAATAAACTTAAATATGGTTGTCATTGTTTAAAACACTTTATAGTGTCCCTTCATTCAAAGCTAACCCTTAAATGTTATGAATTTTCAAGTAAATTACTATGCTTATAACAGGCAGATTCTCATAAGATAGTTACAACTGTTTAGAAGGCTGTGTATTAGAGGCAATGTGCATTTCCTACATCTTCACAAGTCTGAAATGGAGTGTCAATCTCTTGGGAGACATGAGCAGTGCACAAAGCTACAGGGAATCAACAACAACAACAACAAAAACACTAGAAAAAAATTAGGTGAAATCCATAAATACTGGAGTTTAAATATGAGAAATACACAGCGAACCTCAACATAAGACATTAGACAATAATGTCAGGGAAAAGAGAAAGGCACCTTCCACCTCAGATTTTGATAAAATAAAAGGAAAGGTATGGTTGGACTCACAGGTCATCACCCTGGACCTCAGCAAAGATACAGCTCACAATGGGGGATTGGAGTTACTGGAATAAAAGAGCCATCTTCTGGAGAGTTGGCTCAGCAGTTGAGAGCACTTATTGTTCTTTCAGAGGACCTGGGTTCAATGCTCATCCTTCTGTAATTCTGGCCCCAGACATACAATGAATTATTTTGGTATCAAAGACTCTTACACAAATATGGTGTATCTAAACCCATGCAAGCCCTTACAAATATAGATAAAAATGCACATTTTTAATTTAATTTTTATATATGTATTTATTACAATTTATTCACTTTGTACCCTGGCTGTACCTCCCTCCATCTCCTCCTAGTCCCACCTACCCTCTCTCTTCTGTCCCTATGCCCTTCCCCCAGTCCACTGAGAGGTAGGGGAGGTCCTCCTTTCCATCTATTTGGCCCTAGCCTATCAGGTCTCAGCAGGACTTTCTGCATTGTCTTCCTCTGTGGCCTAGCAAGGCTGTCTCCCCAAGGGGAGGTGATCAAAGAGACAGCCACTGAGTTAATGTCAGAGAAAACCCATATTCCCCTTACTAGGGAACCCACTTGGAAACTGAGTAGCCAATGGGCTTCCTTTGAACAGGGTTTCTAGGTCTTCCCCATTAATCCTTGTTTGGAAAATGAAGATACTCCATTCTGTAGAGCAACTTGAAGCTAGAAGAGGGAGTTAACTGAGTTTTTAAAGTTAATTATTCTAACCATAAATAGCATTAAATAGTTTTAGGTTGTCCATGTTATAAAAATGATATCAGATAATAAGGTAAACATATTTGTTATATATTTTGCACAGATTGTGTTTCTGGCTCAAGTCTAATTCTAATTTCCCCTAAAGTATTACAGAAATCCTGGAAAATCCCACAGTTCTCATATTTAAAGAAAGGAGCTTAATATTTGAGGGTTTTTTTTCTGTCTAAATTTGCTTTTATGAAATGTATCCAGGAAGAAAAACTCACTTGAATCATGTCTTTGGTACAAATGTTTGTATTCTATAAAACCATGGTATTTTCTCCAGTGCCCCATGTCAGCTTTCTCTAAGCCATTGGGGAGATAGAGGTAATGTGTAGAGAAAGGGGAAGAGTGAAGTTGTGACAAATTCCAAGAGGCTAGGAACACTGCCTCTGGAAATCATCATAGCAGTGAGCCTTCACCTTGGATATTTCTTACATTCCATTTTTTTTCCATTTCCTACAGTTTAATTACAAATCAACAAAGAAAAGTAATGTAAGCTCATAAAGCTACAAAGAAAATTGGGTCATGCACATCCAAGCTCTCTCCTGATAGTGCACACATCTTTGGAAGAAGTGTGGGTAGCATTTGATGTGATATTCCTGTAGTTTCTCCTTAAATACCAGCAGAAGTTCAAAGGCAGTTTTTGAAAACCTGTATATGTTGAAAGCATTAATCATAACTTCTTATTTTCTTGCATTTTTCTTCTGAAAAATATCACCTCGTTATTTTATATTTAACATGACAAGTGTTTGGAAGGCATGTTTCTTAATCACTTGTTAAAGCACCATAACTGTATATTTTCTCATCACACATGCATTCAAGAAAAGAAATTAAAGAATATATTCATAATACCTGTCAGGTTCCAGTAACGATGCTGAAAATGATTTGGTGTGGTTTATCGCTTCCCAACTTGCATCTGTGTTATAGATTGCTACTTGACATACACCATAAGTAGCCAGCCTAATAGTACATAACCTGTCATTACTCCATTTCTCCTGATTATTGGCTTCCTCTTCCAGTGCCAATCCATAGTCATTTTAATTCTCAGAGATTCCTCATTATTGGGCAAAACTTCATTCCAACAGAGTTTAGTGTAGTTATATTAAAAACTCTGCAAAACTGCTGTAAAATTCCACAGTTACTATGGTTTGAAATCCAGTAGAAACCTGTGTACTATTCAGCAAGTTGGTGTGATAATTCTCTGGGTGTTTGTTGAGGGCTTAGGGAATGTGTATCACATTCCCACAAAACAGACAACTACCAACCTTCACAATCCTATTGTTACTCAGGCTGCATGTGTTGCTGAGTAATATATGTACATGATTTCTCAAACACCAAAGCCAGCACCTTTAAGGTGTTTATCAGATCATTTGTCATTCGATGTAGCCATTAAAAAGAACCTGTTTCTTCTTTATATGTAGTTCCCATAATTATAGAGCCACAATAGATGCAAAAATTACAAATGTGTTACATGAAAAAAAAAAAAAACCAGCATTAGAGATATATAAATGTAGGCTCATAAGTATTTTATCACCTAGGTATGAAATAAATGTCTAAGACCCCAAAAGCGGGCTTAGTACTTTTGTGGATTATTGAAGAAAATAAGAGAGACAAAAAAGAGAAAGGTACATAAGTGTGTCAATGCTCTACAGCTGAGCTACAAAGATTTGTATCTGGTACAAATAATCTGATGAGGGTAAATATGACAATATTGAATATAAATTTCTAATGTTGGGAATTAGAACATTCATTTAGTTTCGGTCACATTTTAGGAAAATCAATTCCTCTTTAGGGCTTATGCCAGTTAAAATATGCAATACTTACATTGAGTTTTATAACAAAATTTTCATATATTTTATTGTTTCACTGAAAATGATTACATTTCCTCTATTTTTGGATGAAGGAGTTTAGTTAGCATTACTTACAGGAGCATGAGCCACTTATGGCTAATTTTTCTTTATTTTGGAGGTGAAGTATAAAGTAAGAGAAATGAAATAACCAGTTTTTACATAACTAGTATAACCAAACAGCTTCGACTATGTTACTGAAAGAGAAAAGCTGGTTTAAATATCCACTTCTAGACTTTGTAACTAACATCTTTGTTCCTCAGGACAATGTGTCTAACCTCAACTCGGGAGCAACATTATATTTTTCCATGTGTATATAGATTTCTCTTTTGTCTGTAATCTTGATGAAGATCCAGGAAGACAAGCAATGGCCAACCATTGCTGTAGAATGAATCCAAAAATTAATATAGAATAAATCAAAGCCAAAGTAGGGTGCCATTTATTTCCATGTGGAGATGAAAGTTCTGGAAAGAACAAGTTAATTTTATACAAATGAGTACAAACTCATAGCATTTTACAGCCACACAAAATGTACTAGATAACATGTGCAAACACATACCCACACCTGCAATCCCCACACACCATACACACACACACACACACCAGTGCATAAAAACACACAGCAATACATACATATATGTGCCACACAGAAATACATTCTCAGAATGGGAAGCCTGAGTGTGGATTGTGAATTTGTGTTATATATACTGGGGGCAGGGGCGGGGGGAGATGGGCCTGATTGACTTATTAGTTTATAGACAAATGAATTAGAGTTTTTATTTCTACTGTTGAAATATGACTGAGATAACGGAGGGGGTGCAGAGACTAGCACCCATAGTTTCTGAGCTGTGGAATAGCTGAAAGCCTGACTGGGTGAGTAGAAGGACTTCTGAAGCCAGGGAAATGAGGGTGAGGCTTTCTAAACGACAGGTAACATCACAGGAGGTGAGAACTTTGGTCTCAGGTCACCCATGGACTTGTTTGGGGAAGGAGAGAAACGATCCTTTGATCTCCCAGCACTCCCCTTTCTTGGCCCTCCCTCCTCCTCCACACAGCCAACCCACCTAGATTCTCAGCTCAGAGCTCACAGCCTGGGGTGTGCAGCAGCTGAGGCGGAGCTCGTAACCCTTTAGCGGTAATTGCCAGCTGTACCGGTCTTGGAGTCCCCGACCTGCAAGGCACCATCCTCCCAGGGTCTCAGATCTGCTAGGCTTCATACTGACTCTGCAGGGTAGGTCAGCCACTGACTGAATGGCCCGCCCAAACCCTTAGTGACAGATAATACACTATATACCAACCAAAGCCCAGCAGACCCAACATACAAGCTAGGCATACCAGGCGCTGGGCCTCCCAGGCTTGGAGAGCACAGTGGACGGTCCCCAGGACTTTCCAGAAGGCATCTGGACTGGCATCCTAGCCTCCAGCTGCAGCTGGACTTCCTAACCTGGTGGCTGCAGCAGCACTGAGATGGCAGGGCACATCAATACTCCTGCATAAGACCAAGCAGGGCCAAACCAGAGAGCAGAGAGCCCGGATACCCCAATCTCTGCTGATGTGACCTGCTTGAGACTGAGTGTGCCTTTGAATGTCTGCAGAGATCCAGATCCAGGGTCCTTCTAAAATAGAGGGCAGGCATAGGACCCCTCTCACCCACATACCCACTGTGGGATACAGAGGGTCACTTGGGACATTGAAACCACTGCTCTGCAGGTCAAACTGAGGAAATAAGGCAGTTAAGGCCAGAAATTGCACAGCCACCATCACCAGTGTCTGCTAAATATACAGTAAATGCACAAATAACCACCTAGAAGCCTGCAAGGCAGAATCCCTCCCGAACACTCAAGGGTTCAACATTCTCTATCATTCTGTCCATCGAGACACACTCCCACACACACTTACACACACACACACACACACACACACACACACACACCTGCTTTTGCCCTTCTGCGCCTTCGTACTTTCCTCCCACGGATACAGATAGTGCACCAACATACACGCTGAGGCCACAGGACCTCTCTCAGCTTCCTGAAGAACTCTACAGATGCCAGAGAGAGACAGTACCAGTCTGAACTGCAGAATCCAAAAACAAACAGGGAAGACTTCAGATAAGCCAATGGCCAGCGGTAGGCAAAAGAACAATTCCAACATAAATCAGGACATCATGACTTCACCAGCAACCCCCCAAATTGATGGATATTCCAATTCATCAGAAGCACAAGAACATGACTTTAAAGCTATGCTTACCCATTTATTTGAGGCTCATAAAGAGGAAACAAACAATTCTCTCAGAGCAATAACCATGCAAATTCAGACAGTTAAAGAGGAAATGAACAAATCTATAAAAGGTTTGGCCAGTCAATTGGAGGCAAAGAAAGAGGAAATGAACAAAATTCTTAAAGAAACACAGGCAAATATGGCCAAACAAATAGAGGCACAAGTAGAGATACAATTAGTGGCATATAGAGAGAAAATTAACAAAATAAATAAATAAATAAATAAATAAATAAATAAATAAATAAATAAATAAAGACCATTACAGAGACAAAATCCACATTCAAACAGATGAAGAAAATTGTGCAAGGCATGAAAACAGAATTAGAATCAATAAAGAAAACACAAACTGAGAAAACCCTTGAACTGGAGAACTTGGAGAAAAGATCTGGAACCACAAAGGTAAGCATCACCAACAGAAATCAAGAGATGGAAGAGAGAATATCTGGAGCTGAAGATACACTCACAGAAATTGATACATCTCTCAAAGAAAAAGTAAAATCAGAAAAGTCCCAAACACAAAATATCCAAGAAATCAAGGATGCCATGAAAAGATGAAATCTAAGAATAATAGGAATTGATGAAAAAGAAGGCTCCAGGCTCCAAGGTCCAGAAAATATTTTCAAGAAAATTATAGAAGAAAAATTTCCCAACTTAAAAAAAGAGATGTCTTTATATATACAAGAGGCCTACAAAACAGCAAATAGACTAGACCGGAAAAGAAACACATCACGTCACATCATAGTCAAAACACTAAATCTACAGAACAAAGAAAAGATATTAAAAGCATCAAGGAAAAAAGGCCAAGTAACATATTAAGATAGACCTATCAGAATCACACCAGACTTCTTCAGAAACTATGAAAGTCAGAAGGGCTTGGGCAGGTGTCATGCAGACTCTAAGAGACCACAGATGCCAATCCAGACTACTATACCCTGCAAAGCTTTCAATCAACATGGATAGAGAAAACAAAACATTCCATGACAAAACTAAATTTATGCAATATATATAAAGCAAACCAGCCCTACAAAAGATAATAGAACGAAAATTGCAATCCAATGAAAACAACTTCAACCAAGAAAACATAGCATATAGATAATATCCCAACAAAAATTAAAATAAAACTTAAAAATTAAAAGAAATCAAGCAATGAAATACAGTAGGACCACTGACTCCAATATAAAAGGAACTAACATTCATTGGTCACTATTATCTATCAACATCAATGGATCAACTCTCCAATAAAAAGACACAGACTAACAGAATGGGTGCAGAAACAAGATCCAACATTCTGCTGCATTCAAGAAATGCACCTCTGCAACAAAGATAAACACTACCTCAGAGTAAAGGGCTGGAAATATGTCTTTCAAGCAAATGGACCCAGAAAACAAGCTGGGGTAGCTATCCTAATATCAAATAAAATAGACTTTCAAAAAATTTAATCAAAAAAGATGCAGAGGGGCACTACATTCTCATTAAAGGAAAAATCCACCAAGAGGACATCACAATTCTGAACATCTATGCCCCAAATACAAGAGTGCCTACATTCATAAAAGAAAAATTATTAAAACTCAAATCACACATTGATCCCAACACCATAATAGTGGGAGACTTCAACTCCCCACTTTCATCAAGGGACAGATCATCTAGACAGAAGCCTAATAAAGAAACAAAGGCACTTAGAGAGGTCTTAAAACAAATGGACCTAATAGATGTCTACAGAAATTTCAACTCAAACTCAAAAGAGTATACATTCTTTTCAGCACCTCATGGAACCTTCTCCAAAATAGACCATATAGTTGGTCACAAAGCAAGCCTCAACAGATACAAGAGGATTGAAATAATCCCCTGTATTTTATCTGACCACCATAGACTAAAGCTGCACCTCAACAACAATAGAATTAGAAAAAAGCTTACGAGCACATCAAAACTGAACAACTTGCTGCTCAATGACAGCTGGGTTAAGGAAGAAATAAAGAAATTAAAGACTTCCTAGAATTTAATGAAAATGAAGATACAGCATACCCTAATTTATAGGACACAATAAAAGCTGTGCTCAGTGGAAAATTTATAGCACTAAGTGCCTTCAAGAAGAAATTGGTGACATCTAATAGAAGCAACTTAATGGCCCAACTGAAAGCGCTAGAAAAAAAGAAGTAAATACACCCAAGAGGAGCAGACTGCTGGAAATAATCAAACTGAGGACTGAAATCAATCAATTTGAAACAATTAAAACTATTCATAGAATCAATGAAACCAAGAGCTGGTTCTTTGAGAAAATCAACATGCCAAACAAACATTTAGGCAAACTAACTAAAAGGCAGAGAGAAACTATCCAAATCAGCAAAATCAGAAATGAAAAGGGGGACATAACTACAGACAGTGAGAAAATCCAAACAATCATTAGGTTGTACTTCAAAAGCCTATATGCCACAAAATTTGAAAATCTAAAAGAAATGGACAATTTTCTAGATAGAGTCCATCTACCAAAATTAAGTCAAGATCAGATAGAAAGATTGAATACTCCTATATCCCCCAAGGAAATAGAAGCAGTCATCAACAGTCTCCCTTCCAAAAAAAGCCCTAGGCCAGATGGTCTCAGTGCAGAATTCTACCAGACCTTCAAAGAAGTGCTAACTCCAATTCTTTCCATACTATTCCACAAAATAGAAACAGAAGAAACATTACCAAACTCATTTTATGAAGCCACAGTCACCTTGATACCTAAACCACACAAAGACCCAACAAAAAAAAAAAAAAAAACTTCAGACCTATCTTTCTTATGAACATTGATGCAAAAATACTCAATAAAATACTTAAAAACCTAATCCAAGAAAAATAAAAGATTTCATCCACCATGACCAAGTAGGCTTCATCCAGACATGCAGTGGTGGCTCAATATATGGAAATCCATCAATGTGATCCACCATATGAACAAACTGAAGGAGAAAAACCACATGATCATCTTCGTAGATGCTGAAAAGCATTTGACAAAGCCCAATACCCATTCTTGTTTAAAATCTAAAAGACACATACCTAAACATAGTAAAGGCAATACACAGCAAGCCTATAGCCAACATCAAACTCAATGGAGAGAAAATTAAATCAATCCCACTGAAATCAGGGACAAGACAAGGCTTCCCACTCTTTCCATATCTCTTCAACATAGTACTTGAAGTCCTAGCTAAAGCAATAGGACAACTAAAGGAGATCACGGGGATAAAAATTGGAAATGAATAGGTCAAAGTGCCATTATTCGCAGATGATATGATAGTATACATAAGCGACCCCAAAAATTCAACCAGAGAACTCATTCAGCTGATAAACACCTTCAGCAAAGTGGCAGGATACAAAATCAACTCAATAAAATCAGACATCCTCCTGTATACCAAAGCCAAAAAGGGCCGAGAAAGAAATCAGGGAAACAACACCTTTCACAATAGCCACTAATAACATAAAGTACCTTGGGGTGACTCTAACCAAGCAAGTGAAAGACCTGTTTGAGAAAAACTTCAAGTCTCAGAAGAAAGAAATTGAAGAAGATGGAAAGATCTCCTCTGCTCATGGTTTGATAGGATATATATAGTGAAAATGGCCATCCTGCCAAAAGCAATCTACAGATTCAATGCAATTCCCATCAAAATATCAACTCAGTTCTTTACAGACCTTGAAAGAAAGATTCTCAGCTTCATATGGAGAAACAAAAATCCCAGAATCTCTAAAATGATCCTGTACAACAACAGATCATCTGGAGGTATCTCCATCTCCTATCTCAAGATGTACTACAGAACAAAAATAATAAAAACTGCATGATATTGGCATAGAAACAGAAAGGAGGATCAACTGAACTGAATAAAAGACCCAGAAATAAACCCACACACTTATGAATACTTGATTTTTTAGAAAGTAGCCAAAACCATTCAATGGAAAAAAGAAGGCATCTTCAACAAATGGTACTGGTATAACTGGATGTGTAAATGCAGAAAAATGAAAATATATCCATATTTATCACCCTGCACAAAACTAAAGTCCAAGGGGATCAAAGACCTCAACATAAAATTGGATACTCTAAATTGGTTAGAAGAAAAAGTAGGGAAGAGCCTTGAACTCATTGGCACAGGAGCCAACTTCCTGAACAGAACACCAACAGCACAGGCTCTAAGAGCAACAATCAATAAATGGGACCTCATGAAAATGAAAATCTTCTGTAAAGGAAAAGACACTGTCATCAGAAGAAAACGACAGCCTACAGACTGGGAAAGAATCTTCACCAACCCTATATCTGACAGAGGGCTGATATGTAGCATATATAAAGAACTAAAGAAGTTAAAAAGCAATAAATCAGTAATCAAATTAAAAAATGGAGTACAGTGCTAAACAGAAAATTCTCTGTAGAGGAATATAGAATGGCAGAGAAACACTTAAAGAGATGCTCAACATCCTTAGCCATCAGGGAGATGCAAATCAATCGAACCTGAGATTTCACCTTACACTCACCAGAATGGCTAAGATGAATAACTCAAGTGCTAACACATGTTGGGGAGGTTGTGGACAAAGGGGAACCCTCCTCCATAGCTTATGGGAATGTAAACTGGTACAACCACTTTAGAAGTTAATCTGGTGCTTTCGCAGACAATTAGAAATAGTACTTCCTCAAGATCCAGCTATACCACCCGTATGCATATACCCAAAATATGCTCAAGTACACAACAAGGAAATTTGCTCAACCATGTTTGTAGCAGCTTTATTTGTAATAGCCAGATCCTGGAAACAACGCAAACATCCCTCAGTTGAGGAATGGATACAGAAATTGTGGTATTTTTACACAATGGAATACTACTCAGCAATCAAAAAGGAGGAAATCATGAAATTTGCAGGCAAATGGTGGGATCTAGAAAAGATCATTCTGAGTGAGGTATCCCAGAAGGAGAAAGAAACACATGGTATATACTCACTCATATAGTCCTATAAGATATGATAAACATAATTAAATCTATACACCTAAACAAGATAAACAAGAAATAGGACCCGGGGTAAGATGATCAATCCTAACTTAGAAAGACAAATGGGATGTGCATTGGATGTAGGAGAAAACAAGTAACAGGATAGGAGCCTAATGCAGAGGGCCCCTGAAAGACTCTACCTAACAGTGTATAAAAGCAGATACTAAGACTCATAGCCATACCTTGGGCAGAGTGCAGGGAATCATATGAAAGAAGAGGAAGATAGTATGACGTGGAAATGATAGGAGCTCCACAAGGACCAAATATATCTGGGCACAGGTGTCTTTTCTGAGACTGACACTCCACCGAGGACCATGTATGGATATAATCTAGAACCTCTGCTTGGTTGAAACTGGTGGTAGCTCAGTAACCAATTGGTTCCCCATAGTAAGGGGAACAGGGACTATTTCTGACAGGAACTCAATGGCAGGCTCTTTGACCCCCCCCCCCAAGGGGGAAGCAGTCCTGCTAGGCCTCAGAGGGAGGACTTTGCAGCCAGTCCTGAAGACACATGATAAAATAGGGTCAGATGAAAGGGGAGGAGGTTCTCCCCAATCAGTGGATTTTGAAAGGGGCAGGGAGGAGATGAGGGAGGCAGGGAGGGTTTGGGAGGGAATGAGGGAGAGGGATACAGCTGGGATACAGAGTTAATAAAATGTAACTAATAATAAAATAAAGAAATGAAATATGACTGACAATTTGGTGAATATTTTATAGTAACAAATCAAGAAAATTCAGAAATCAAGGCACCTTACAAATACAGTGGTGGAAACAATAGGTATGTTATAACAAAGTCAGGAAACCTCTGCCAATGCCCTTAAACATGCTGCCTGATTATATGCTTAAGGTTGCATTTATAACTCATAAGAATGTTAGTCCAGTAACAAAGTGAACACACAAAGACTTCTAAAGAGGCTACAGACAGATAGCCTCAAAATAAATCAAAAATAAATTGTAATTAGGCTATTGACCTGCAACATTCAAACTTCTTTATAGGCATCAGTTAATCAGAAAGTTGAGAAGGGTCTCCCCCCCAAAAAAAAACATTTGTTCACTGTGTGCATATGTGTGTGTGTGTGTGTGTGTGTGTGTGTGTATGTGTGTGTGTGTGTATTGGGGGTATAAAGGTTGAAATACAATGAGAGTATCATGACAAGAAAGAATGTGATGTTGAAAACTGTGAGAGAATAGTATAACTTTTGATATGAAACTGGAAAGGAGGTCATTGCGAGTGGAAGGAAATAGGAAACAGGGAGGGAAATCAGCCAGAACAAAATCTGATACTTTCTTTGACAACTGATAGATAGATAGATAGATAGATAGATAGATAGATAGATAGATAGAT